>NC_061092.1:51859929-51892429 GCF_015104395.2 Macrobrachium nipponense | reverse complement strand
AATTCACCCAAGGTTATCTATGGACAGTACAATGTTCAAAAACACATCCTTCGCTTAATTATTTCCAGATAAATTTATAATTTGGCCCACGGATTTTTATGTTCTTGTAAGCAACAACTTGCCGGAAAAATTTAGTATGAAATTCTGTCTCAGTTAGTTAGAAATTGTGTATTTTAAATTAGTACCATACTAGAATATCTTTGTTTATGTATTTTTTCTGCATATTATAAATAATTCCCCCCTTAAAACTTGTTTCCACACGGTGATTATTTGTATATGTTACAATAATGAAAACATGCAAACCAAAATGGCATATAAATTTGTGTAAACTCCTTTCTTGTGAAAATTCACCTATGTCCGCCACTGGTGCGAAATAAATGACCTAATTTTTCACAAATCACTTCATTTTTCTGACAAACGGCATTAACTCAGTTGAACATAATTTTTGCTTTTCTCGTAATATATTTTTAATTCGCTTTTTCACAAATAAAATCATATATAAGTGATGCATATCACTATGATTTGAGACCAAAATGGGAAGATCAATATCATAAGAGAATAGTTTCCAAAACTACTCGCACTTAGAGAATAGGAAATAGTGACAAGTGTCTCATTTGGAGAGAGGGCAAGTATATCAACGTGCCAAGAAATCCCAATTCTAATAAGCTTTTAATTGCGACATTTTTAGTGCATAGCGCCATCTGCATGTTTGTTTTACTCTCTCGAATGCTTGTTGATTTGCATCTTCGACATCTGAATAGAAAACTTCTGTGAAGGTAAAATACAAATCTTGCACACAGATAGCACTTACATTCTGTTTTAACTATGAATTTATAACTAACTATTACCAGTAGTGTTCAAAGTAAGGGGAAACATCATTCTTTTTATCCGACGATTATAAATGTCAGGATATGTATTTTACTTAGAAATACTGTCATAAAAAAAATTGCATTCCACTAATGGCAGATTCGAAACTATTTCAAAATAAGCGATGTTTAAAAAAAAAAATGAATACTTGTATCCTAAAGAATTTGACAGTTTGAAGTTCACGGATGACTCGACGGAAGTCTCTTGGGGGTTTTATTATAACTGTTGCAGATAAGTTTCCTGTTAAGAAAAATATTATGGCCTTTCACAATTTTTTTTACATAATGTAATTATGAAAAGAAAGATAGGTTTTTTGTACATAAATCACATAAACTTCAAGGTTTAATTTTTGGTTTACTACCAAAAGAACTGTAGACGTTGGTCGAACAATGCCTCATATTTATTTGACCATACGATAAAGAGTTAATATATGTTGCAAAGAGGATTTATGGATCCAGTACGCCTGGTAAATAGGTGTCCATCCTTCTAAATACGAAACAAATTTTACAGAAAGTTGCGTGAAAGCAAAGCAGTTTTTCACAAATTAATAAAATGAGAAAATGCATAGAAATAATGAAGTTATCAAGATGCGGTATTTAACTAACACACGCACACACACACACACAATAAGATTTTTGTTTACCTTCGTAGCATAACTAGTCCTTCTAATGTTTGTTCTCAATAAAGCCCAACAAGCACCAGAATGATTTCACGACCAAGTAAGCGAATATGGCCATTATCAGTTCCTGCGATTCTTGGATTTTTAAATTAGACCAAAACTAAAGATTTAATTTCTTTATATATATATATATATATATATATATATATATATATATATATATATATATATATATATATATATATATAATAAAAAAGCGTCACTAAACACTTGAACATTACGCAGCATTTAGTCTTCATAATATGAAATTGTCAAACCAAAAATTATCTGGGCTAGAACCTCACCTCTGAATTAAAATTGATTCTCATATTTGCCGGAATTACGTAAAAACTCTCTGTCTGTCTGTCTCTCTCTCTCTCTCTCTCTCTCTCTCTCTCTCTCTCTCTCTCTCTGATGGGAAGGCAAAGAAATACGATCAGGTAACCCCAATTTTAAAGAAATTAGGATCGCTAAATATAGAACACAGAATACAGTACGACCTATGTCTATTAGTGTATAAAATATTAAATAATTTGTTACCAACATGGATTTTTCCTCTGATAATAATTGGATTTAGAAGTGGCAGGGCAACAAGAAATAGCAACGACCATTCAACGTGCCAAGGACCAAACTACCAGAGCTGGGTAAAAGAGCATGCCACTGCTACCAGGCTTCCTTTTAGTTGGAATAATCTACCAACAGCTATAAAAACAACAGTTAATATCAATTCTTTCAAATCAGCGCTAAAGAAACATTTTTTGCCGGTAGGTTGATAACGCTTTATACGGTAACATCACTGCATCTCCAGAATTGTAACAATAGAAGGGCAACTTTCTAAATCATAATGATGCCCATTTACACATGTAAGTAAAATTATACATACTATTATGCTATGTATTGCAGGGCTACGTTTTATTTTGTATTTTTAAGATGTTCAATCAGGTTTGTTGTATATAGTAAACTGTGAGTAGTATGAAATGTAACTCAAGCAGTGAAATACATTTTTTCCTTTGTAAGACACAGAATAGCCAATGTAAATATTGGAAATAAATGTTATTATTATTATTATTAATCACTCTAAGACCCAAGGAACACCATCTTAGTGTGGACATAGATTTATTATGATTCTCTTAGCTTCTTTGGAATTATCCATGCCCTTTTAGCATTTTCCTCTTAACTAAACCATTGAAGTTGTGTAAAGACGTATGCTTAAGTTTTTTGGCAAACATTTTTTTTCATTTATCATTTCACTTGCTTCTCTCCCTTGATTTTTTTATCTGCTTTTTTTATAGGTTATCTGTTTTTAGGAAAACTGCGTGGCATTCTGTCATGTGCACGTAGTAATAATGCTAATAACAATAATATTATTGCGTTCATTCGCAGACTGAAAAGACAAGATCAGTACAGAAGGAAATAAAACTTCTAAAATGGATGGAACATCATCCAGAATGGAAACAAAGGTGCTGGGTCGGGTATGGGGAATATGAAAGGGGTGAGATTGACAGATGATTTAATTACAAAAGTAAGTAACAGAAAGTGATGCAATTTTTTGGGGGGTATTATGGAGATCTTAGACTAAATGAGAATGGAGAGAAATTTGTGGAATTGTGTTTGAATAAGGCTTCATAGTTAGGAATGTATGATTTTCAAAATAAGATACATTTAGGAAAGGGGGATTTCACTGAAAGTAGGTGACTAGATTATGTGTTAGTGGAAAAAAAAGCTAGTTGATGAATATAGAATTAAATGAAAATTGAGATAAGCATATAAAAATGAGTTGTAATATATTGAAAATAATTTGAGGAGAAGAGAGCAACAAAAGTTTATAGTTAGACAAGGCGGATTAGATAACGAGTTTGTGAAATTCCATGGTGGCATCATAGGGTAGGCAGGAGAGTTTGTGGATACAGGTGAGCAGAACTAGGAAATAAAATCACTTGTGAGAAGTTTAGTGGGGAATAAAAGAGATATTATTAGAGTTACAGCAGGATTGATCATACTATACATTCATACAGGAGGAAAGAGAAAGTAATCAACAGGAAAACGAAAGAAAAAAAAACTGAATGGTGGGAGTTCAATTTGGAGAGGGGTTCTCCTTTACTGAAATTACCGCATCACAGGATAGTCTAAGAATGCTTGTGAGAGGAACTGTTAATGACGCAAGGAGAATCATTAATTGGTTGTATTAATCATTAATCAAGGAGAATCATTAATTGATTCTTTGTATGCCAGAGAAGGTACATAGAAGGATTCAAGGTAGAAAAGTAAGACACAAGAAAATAATTGACAGGTGTACAATGCATAAAAAAATAAATACAAAAATAAAAACCGGGCATATGACAGAATCGGTGGAAGGGCAATACGGAGGGTGTTATGGATATGTCGCTGAAAGTGATTGACTCTTTTAACACTGGAAGAAAATATTTACCAGAAAATATATAAAGGGAAGTGACTGGTTTGATGTAAAATTTTACATGGTTGCTGTTCCAAATGATTCGTTGCCGATTTATTAGAGTATAAAGACAAACGAAGTTCATTGAAAAGGTCAAAAAATTTATAAGAGCCGAAAGTTGAGAGTAAATATGAACAATAATGCAAAGCTGCGAGGACAACTAGAATTTAGGAAAAGTAAGGAATGAAATATGGGTGATGCATATTGTAGTATATTAAATGAAGTAAGAGATAAGTCACAGAATATATAAAGTCAAAAAGTTAGCTGTGTGTACCAGATATTTAGAAGATACCAAGAAAATCTACAAAAGCTAAGGTTTCACTGTACGCAGTAATTTTTTGAGACAACTCTCACTTTGGCAATGAAGTGTCATGTTGAACGTGAATGAAATAAAAACAAACAGGTTTATAAGTTTAAGCGCTGTCAGAAGTATAGGAAGGACGAGAAATACGGAAATACATAATAGGGGGGAAATGAATATAAGTTCAAGATCTGATTAAAATTTCTGAGGTGGTTTTGTGAATTGGAAAGGAGAGAGAAGGGCAAGGTGGTGAAAGAAATGGATAATTTAGAAGTGTTACCACGGGAGGGGAGGAAACCTATGATATGCTGGATAGTCTATTATTGTGATAGAAGCGGCCAAAAGACATTGTCCTCACATTTAATTTCAGATGTAGTTCATTCACTAGAACAGCATGATAAGTAAGTTCATTTTGGGCATGCATTTTCTTTTTGACCGTGCCCTCAACTCTCTCAATTTCGTGTTTTTAGCTCTTTGGCTTGTAACTTCTCCCAAAATGGCATCTAGTAATAAACTTTGGAAGTATGCCAATAATCAGTTTCATTCTCAGTTTTACCTTGACCTCACATTTCTTGATCTTGTACTAAGGTTTCCACACTTCCTTTAGTGAACTTTTCAGTAAGTATCAAAGCCGCTCTGCGATGCTGTTCTTGGGTTTAGCATGAGTTAACATAACGGTTAGTGTTATTTCACTCAGCCTATTTTTGCCTGTGATGAATTTGACCATTAATGGAAACGACGGCCAAAAATGATCGAAATAAATGATTCCAGTTTAAATCTTTAAAAAATGGACGGAACAGTATATCAAGGCCAGACAGATATCAACTATTTTCTGGCATAAGGCACAAGAGTCATTCAAAACATTGTTTTTATTTGCAACAATACGAGAGATAGAGTATTGCCAGTGTTTCCTGCTTTCATCTAAAAAAATGTACATCAAAATATCAATGATTTCCATTCATCCTTTCAGTTGAGTAACAAAAGCAGAGTTTTCGGTCATTGATTAATATTACAGTGAACGTAGATACAAATTCATTAAAATCTCCCATATGAGCATCATGAGTATGTTTGTTGTTCAATACTCGATGTGGTTATTTTTTCCCGTTCCCGGGATTCAGCATAATTTTGTCTAGTGTTTGATAAAAGCCCTTCCTTTAAGAATCCATTATCGTTTTGTACAATTCCTGATCCATTCGCCATAGGATTGTCTTCTTGCTTACAATTTGTTTCTCCTGTATTTTGATATTCAAGTTCAATTAAGTATAATTTCTAGATAAAATCAAGAATTAACTAAATTTTCGTCCAGATAAAATTTATACAACTTTGTTGTTAATAGCTGCCTTATTGAATATTAAATGGAAGAATTTTGACTTTGGAAGTGACTCTGGATTAGGCATCGCCAAACAATCATTATATATATATATATATATATATATATATACTATATATATATATATATATGTATATATATATATATATATATATATATATATATATATATATATATAGGATATGTAAGGCTTATGGGTTTTTGATTGATAATATATTGTCCATGTGTTTCTCTGTGACCTATGGAATGTGGACAACAGTGCAGGAGCGGCGACCCGAGAGTAGCTGATGAATGAGTATTCTATAGGTGACGTGAGATAAAAATGCTTAGTTCGACAAGTCAATGTACTGAGTTTATGAACTCTTCTCAAAGTGCCTTTGTGAAACTGGATGCAACTAGTGTTGCGAGGCGCTAACGAACTGTGCGTTCGTATGTGCGTGTGCGCCTCTTCCCTTTAATAGTTTCATACGCAAGTCTATGGGAGGATTTTGACAGAGGGTCTTCAAGTGAAAGGCAAGATGCCGTGGTGTTTCGGCGGGGATTTTTTAATTTTTTTATTAACTGTGTTTATAGTGGTCCGGTTGCTTGGGTGAGTGTTGAATTACTTAGCCAAATAGCGGCTTATTATCTGTTTGACATTTTTTATGATAATATCCAATATTTGGTCATTGATTTGTCAATCTTGTGTGTGTACTTACCGGATGTGTTCTGTATCTTTGAAACAGACGGTTCTGGCAGGAGAGGGACAAAGAGTTCCCAGAGGGGTGTAGACTTTTTTGGTGACTAGACATTTTACTATTTCGGGGTTTTTGAGTTAGTCTGTAAGACTTGATTGCTGACTGATTATACATTATTTATTTGTTGTTGATAAATGTTAATGTTATGATGCGACTCTCTCATTTTCATTACCTGTTAGAATGGAGAGAAAGAGGTGGAGAGAGAGAGAGAGAGAGGTGTCGGTGCTAGAGAGAGAGAGAGGGATTGCCGAGAGAGAGAGAGAGAGGCTGTGTGTAATGCTGTGTGTGGGTTTGCCTTCCGTTTCGTGCTACACGCTTACCTAATGAATAATGGGGGGGGGGGGGGGGGGGAAACCCCCCATCCCCCATTACATATATATATATATTATATATATATATATTATATATATATATATATGTTATATATATATTTTATATATATTATATATATATATATATATATAGATATATATATATATATATATGATATATATATATATATATATATATATATATATATATATATATATATATATATATATATATACATATCCTTTGTTTACCCAAACAGGCATTCATTAACTTCGCTAATGGGACCAAATTTCATGTCTTTCTTGAATGTGACTGACTATAATGCAAGATACATGGAATCGATTCATACAAAATACATAAAAGTGTATCACTACCGGAAATTAAGAGTGGAGCTTATCTCGGCTATATAAGTTCGATCTGATGATTCGAAGGGAAATTATGAAACTAGATTAAAACAGGGCGAAGGACTAGCCGTAAATACAGAAGTATTACTGTAGACCTTGAAGCTATGAAAATGACACAAGATCCTGACCTTCTCTTTGGTCTTCAAACGCGAATAAATGAACAGACGAGAAAATATAATGATATAAAGATTATTCTCTGGTTAATGGATGATAATTAGGAATAACACAACGATGATACTACACAATGCAAACATCTCTGCTCTGAAAGTAATTATGTCGTCAGCCTGTAATGAATTTTCTGTTAATAAAAACTTTTCCTGTTTCTCTAATCCTCTTTTTACATAAGAATTAGCAGGCGCAGTCAACAGTATGATTATAAAGTTATATTTTATGTAAAAAAAATTGAAAGATAACCTAATATTATCAGATAAGTTTTGCCTAATAATAATAATAATAATAATAATAATAATAATAATAATAATAATAATAATAATAATAATAATAATAATAATAATAATAATAATAAAAGAATACCAACAAAGTTATTCCACGAGGATTCGGGGGTGAATGACATCCTGTGCACTCGAATGGAAGCAACGGGGAAACTTGCTACAGAGAAGCCTGTCGCTACGCTCCCTACAGACGACCCGAAATAGCCATTCAATACTGAACTTAATTGCTACATTGGGACCAAACCCTCTGAAACTGGAAGCATTAAATGCAAGCCTTTCCCCGTTAGTACTCGGAGTCAATGCAGATTCAGTAATTTTCATTTGTCCCTTTACAAGGAGAGTTGTCTAGTATTGTTTCCTGGATTGGCTCTGGCATGGAATCGTTTCAAATCTCACTTTAACAAAGCTGCGAGTATAGTTCCATGAATCAGGTAAACCGAGTCATTTCTGAGAAGGAAATGTTGTTCGGAATCCTCTCCATGGAAGACAACAGAAAAATGAGTGAGATTAAAAGGAGTCTGGTCGCAAATTGTGTGAATGATAAGTTCATCACAAGCAAAGAGAAAACACCAAAACATTCTATGCATGAGCAAAGTGTAGAAAATCTATTTAAACAGATCTCGAAACCCTGATAAATTCTAATGCATACTAATACACTTCGCTCTCACGGACTATATTCACACATATAAAGAAGTGTAATTTCGTGCTTTACTTATGGATAGAATTATGCCTTATGTTTTATTTTTATTTTTGTTTATCGGCAGAATGATAACAACAAAGTTTGATCAATTAACCTGTGTGTACTCGTGTATGCCTATGAGTGTCAAGAACAAAAAAAACACTACACAGTTAGAATACATGAGAGTTACTTTTCGGGTAGCGCCTCTGCCCTTGTTTGTAATGATAAAGATCCCAACCAAGAGGAATAATGACATATATTTGCGCCCCCACAGCCATCGAAACCAAAGAAGACAGGCCGTATCTTTTGGAATTCTTTTTAATAGAGGATTAGCACCCTCCATAGTTAGACATAATCTAAAGACCGTGTGTGTGTGTGTGTGTGTGTGTGTGTATAACTGAATCACGAAAATTTGGAACGTGATGAATATATAAATAAAGGTAGAAGCCACGAAGGAGAGTGAAACAATGGAGTGTTCTGCGAGATCTTTTGACTCGAGGTCCTTTACTCAGCAGACTGACATATATAAGAAACATGAGTGTACAAGGAAGGTTCGTATAAATGATAGGTAGAGATTATAAAGGAAATAAGTACCCAGAATCCAACATACCCGAAGAATTAGTAACTGTCCTTCCCCAACCAAAACAGGGGTACCTTACAATTTAAGAGGTTTACAAAAAGATTAAGTCCAACTGTTCAGAAACAGGGACAAGACAATTAAAGAATTATACAGGGCGGCAATTGATTACATTGAAAATTTTTGGTAAACAGTAAAAACCATTTTTTTTGCAAGATAAACTTATTCACAAAAATATATTAAATATACATATACAAAGAAAATATTTATAAGGCAACTAATTTGCATTTCAGTCTGTAATTGTATATTTGAGGTCATTCTTGAACATGTTACTTATACAAGGGTCTAAATAAAACAGGCCAAGACTTACATTAAAATTACAATGGGAAGTAAGTTGTATTATGGCAGATTCTATAAGATTTCTTGATAAGACATCTTTTGATCTTGCAATGACTGAACTGCCGATCCAGTTTATCTGGTGGTCATTTTCATTTAAATGAATGAATATTGCATTGGATGTTTGCCCAGTTTTGACAGAATATTTATGCTGTTTAATTCTTACTTCTAAGCCCTTGCTAGATTAGCCCATATAAATAGAGGAGCAGTCTATAAATGGAATTTTATATATTATGTTGTTGCTTTCCCTGGAACTATCTCAGATTCTCATATATAAAATTCTCTAGATTTAGCTGATAAATTAAACAAAATTAGTTTTTGCCCCACTGATAGATTTGTTAGGTTTGATGAATGTTCTCTTTTTACTAAAGTTCCCACAGATTCTATTTTAGAGTATCTTAGTAACGTACTAACCAAGCACCTGTAAGTCACATTATTTTAACACACTAGGTTGTGCATAGTTTGGGATTGTAAGCTTATATTCAACAGTGAATTTTATCAACAAATATTTGGTATGGCAATGGGCAACCCTTTATCACCACTCCTCTAAAACTTGTATATGCAATTCTTTGAAAACCGCTATTTACCTAACATCATTTAAATTCCTTTAAAGTGGCATAGATATGTTGATGATATTTTAGCTGTTTTGCCTGCTGGTATTGATGTAAATGGTTTACTCTTTAAATTAAATAACCAGGTACCATCGATTCATTTTACTTTGAAATTGGAAAAAGACAATTGCCTCCCTTTCTTAGAAGTTTTGATACCTAGAGAACCATTTCAATGTAAATTCAGTATTTATAGGAAACCAACCAATAACTTATGTCCATTTTTACTCAAGCCACCATCTTAACATCAAAATATAATTTTTTTTCTTCTATGTTTTTGCGAGCACTGCACATTGTACATAAAAATATAAGGACAGATTTATGTTAGCCTTCACGTATATTAGATATTTACTATGATAAAGCCAATAAACGCTTTATAGTGTAAGTAACATGGAAAAAGAAACTTCTAAGAACATTCTCAGTTTGTCTTATTTTAACAGTTTTGAAACCATATAATCATTGTTAAAATTTTCTAAGGTCAACCTCGTTTTTCTCTATAATAAAACACTAAAAGGAATGCTAATAAAAATGGCCCTCAGGAAAACAACAACATAATATATAAAATTCCATGTATGGACTGCCCCTCTTTTTATATCGGTCAACCTAGCAAGGGTTTACAAGTAAGAACTATATAGCATTCATATTCTGTATATATTGGGCAAATATTCAATGTGATATTCATTCACTTAAGTGAAAACAACTACCGAATAAATTGGATCGGTAGTTCAGCAATCGCAAGGCCAAAAGATGTCTTATCATGAAATCTTTTAGAATCTGCCATTATACAACTTACTTCCCATTATAATTTTAATGCCAGTCGTGGTCTGTTTTATGTAGACCCTTGTATAAGTGCAGTGCAGTACAGTGAAGAGGTGTTAAAAAATAAGTGGAGAGATATGGATGAAGTCATAATATCAACAGAAATAGAAGGAAGGTTAGTTGTGGTGGGAGACTTGAATGGACACATCAGGTGCAATCGGTAAAACCTTTTTAGAATACATGGAGGACATGGCATGGGAGAAAGTAATGAGGAAGGAGGGCTGATAACAGAGTTTGCACTAGCATTTGACATGGCAATTAACAACACCTTTTTCACTAATGATGACTATGTGACATATTGTAGTGGGGAAGACAAACATAGATAGATTTTTTTAATGTGCAGAAGGAACCATTTAACAGAAGTGAGGAAATGTAAGGTCATCAAAGGAGAGTGTGTTAGCAGACAACAAAGGCTAGAAGTGTCAGATCTCTTGTTAAGAGGAGTTGGAATGGGGAAAAAGGTAGTCCAACCAAAGATAAAGTGGTGGCGATTAGAAGACCAAGAAATTAGAGGGAGATTTAAGGAAGCACTTCTTAGGGGCATCAGATTGGCAGATGTGAACACCTGGTTGACAGGAAATAGTGCAATGGTCCTTAAAATTATTGGGGAATACATCTGGTAGAGGACCACCAAATGAGAAAGAGAGCTGGTGGTGGAACCCAAACACCCGAGATAAAATAAAGAAGAAAAAGGAAGCAAGAGTAGCCTATGACAGGAATCAATTCTCAGGAAAATAGGATAGCTTGGAAAACTGCAAATAAAGAAGCTAAAAGGGCATTAGCACAGGCAAAAGCAATTGCAATGGATAAGCTCTATGAGAACTTAGAAACACCTGAAGGCCAAAAGAGATTACACAAGATAGCAAAAAGCAGAGATGAATCATCAAAGGATCTAACACATATCAAGCAGATCAAGGACAAAAATGGAAGAGTTTTATCAAAAGAGGGAAACATAATAACTAGATAGAAGGAGTACTTTGCAGAGTTACTAAATGAAGAAAACCCCAAAACAATAATAAGAGATGGAAACCCTCAAGAAAGAATAGTCCAGGATATCAGCAGAGAAGAGGTTAAGAAGACACCGGATAAAATGAAGAAGGGGAAAGCAGTGGGACCTGATGGAATACCAGCTGAAGTGTGGAATTGTTCAGGAGAGGAAGGCATAGACATCCTGTGGGAATTAATGACTAAGATATATCACCAAGAAAGAATGCCAGACATGTGGAGAAAAAGTCTAATGGTTTCAATCTACATAGGGAAGGGTGATGTGCAAGAGTGTGAGAACTACAGAGGAATTAAACTGATATCACATACAATGAAAATATATGAGAGAAATATAGAAGGAAGACTGAGAATGGAAACCACAATTTGTGAAGAACAATTTGGTTTTATGCCAGGAAAGAGCACAGTTGATGCAATATTTGCAGTAAGGCAGACAGTAGAGAAATATAGAGAAAAACAGAAAGGATTAAATTTGGTGTTTATTGATTTAGAAAAAAACATTTGATAGGGTACCTAGGCAGGACGTATGGAGGGTTATGAACATGGAGGTAGAGGGCAGAAGAGGGAGGGGAAGGCCAAAGTTCAGGTGGAAAGTTAAATTATTGAATGACATGAGGGAAATGGAGGAAGATGGAGAAGGCTGACTAGAAACAGCAACCTTACATAGAAATTGGAAAAGCTGAAGGTAAAGAAAGAGAGAGAATGACCTCAAGGATACAATACAAATTAGTTGCCTCATTGATATTTTCTTTGTATATGTATATTTAATATATGTTTTATGAATAAAAAAAAAGTTTTTACCAAAATTTGAATGTGCTCAGTTGCCGCCCTGTATAATCCTTTAATTGTCTTGCCCTATTTCTGAGCAGTTGGACTTAATCTTTTTGTAAGCATCTGAAATAAATTGTAGGTACCCCTGTTTTGGTTGGGGAGGGACAGTTACTAATTCTCTAGGTATGTTGAATTCCAAGTACTAAATTCCTTTATAATCTCTAGGTACTTAGTTCCTTTATAATCTATAATCATATATACATATATACATACATACATGTATATATACATATATATATATATATATATATATTAATATATATATATATATATATAATATATAATATATATATCATTTATAATATATATATATATATATATATATATATATATATATATAAAACCAATCACTACAAATTAATCAAGCAGGTGATGGAGCACGTCAAAACCTGTAGATTAATCAAGCGGCCACTGGAGGCCACAACATAGGTCATAAAAGGGGTCACGAACAGAAGCGCGACCTCAGACGCACCCCAGTCAAATTCCAAGTAGAACCTCTTAGCAAACAGCTCCTAACCCCATCCCTCTCTTGACTATTCAAAGCTACGCTGCAAAAGTATAACTTGAATCCAACTTCCTCTATAGTGCCTTGACCAATTTCAGTGGCACCCTAGAAGTGTGGCAGTCAGTCTCATTCCTTATTTTTTTTTTTTTTATCGCCATGTCACGTATGAGTTGTCCATGTCCTTGTGTTCCCAAACAGTCACATGCCCCTTGGTCTTACAAGTTAGCTTTGCTTTAAAAGCTGTTGATTATTGCTTGAATGACCTCCCTTATTAGCATCTGCTAAGATCACTCCCTCCCATTAATTGTCGTACCTTTCTGTGAAGTAATTCAGTCACCTCTCTGCCCTTTGAGGGATTTTGGAATGTAAAAGTCATATTTAAGCGACCTGACAGCACTTGATCACTCGCTTTGTGTGAAACATGTGTATTTATGTTTTCACACCTCATTCCAGGTATCAATCTCAAGCCCATTCCTGGCTGTAAAGAGGTGAGACACTCCTTTAGATACTCTTGGCTCCTATTCGCGATCTAAGTCTGTTTATGTGTTGGCAGACCAAACCACGTGATTTCAGTACTTCAATCAACCTGATTTATTAGTCATAACTTGGAACCTGAGAGTTCCTTTGCACCCTTAAGGTGCCCAGTTACGATGTTGAGTAATTTATCTGTAAATACATTCCCCTTAAACTTGATCCTTGCTCAGGCCTTTCCCAAACCCAGGTCAATGTGTTAACCGATGTGCAACTCACATTGGGGTTCAAGTATTATATATATAATATAGATATATTTATATATATATATATATATACTATATAGGTATATATATAGTAGTATATATATATGTATATAACCTATAATATATACATATATATATAATATATATATATATATATGTATATATATTCCTATATATATTAGCTATATACCTATTATATCCATAATATATTTATATATAAGGATGTATAATATCTATATGTCCCTCTATATATGGAGATATACCTACCTATATATATACATAAAAAAGGTATATGATAATAAGATATAGGTATAAGATATATATGTATATATATATAGAATAACAATTTAATTTATATATAGATATATATATATATGATATATTATATATATATATATGTATATATATATATGTATATATATATATATATATATATATAGGTATATATATATACATATATATATATATATATATATAGTATATATATATATATATAGGTATATATATATATATATATATATATATATATATATATATATATATATATATATAACTTAGTTAAAGTTTTACAATGATTAGGCGGGACTTTTGCAAGATAACTTGGCAAGGATTCTAATACTTGGCTGTTGAGAAGATCCTTCCATGATACAAGATTATCCTCTGAAGGAGTTTCTTCATCTACCTCCTGTTTTTGAACTGAACTGTGGTATCAACAGAAACTGTTTGAGAAGAGATGTGACTTACCACATTAGCAGGTGCACGATATGGTTTATAAGATAACATGTACCATTTGAGTAGGACGTCGTCGGTCAGGTGTGGAGATTATATAGTTTAATTTGGAAGGTCTACTGGCGATGGTATAGGGTCCCATAAATTTCTCTCTTAAGGGTGCACCTGGTATCGGATGATAAACCAGAACCTGGTCGCCAATGTTGAATTCTCGCAGCTTTGTTTTCCTGTTGTAAAGGTTGGACATTTTCTCCTGAGAAATCAAAAGATTTTCATTAGCAAAATTATACATGGAAAGGAACTTTTCTTTCAGTTCTTTCATATAAGCTAACAGGGTGGTAGTATCCTCCTCCTTATTATGAATGAAATTTTCTTTCACCATACTTAGCGTTGTTCGTGGTTTCCTGCCAAACATAAGTTCGAAGGGTGATACACCAGTCGAATCATTAGGTACACTGCGTAGCATATACATGAGAAGGTCTAAATTTTCCTCCCATGATTGGGCAGTCTCCACCATGTATTTACGTAGAAGATTTTTTATGGTCTGGGGTACACCCTTTCCCTTTCAAGAGCTCCATTTGTCTGTGGATGATATGCCGAAGCATAGACATTGTGAATATTAACTCTTGCATACTTTGTTTGAAATAGTTTACTGGTTTTAAAATTAAAAATTCAGTACCTCTGTCACATTGGAGAATCTTAGGAAATCCAAAAGGTTGTGAACACCTTAACAAGCTGACCAATGATTGTTTTGGCATTAATGTTCTTAATAGGCATTGCAATGGGATATCTAGTAGTAGGACACAAGATAGTTAGCAAGTACTCCGTTACCTTTCCGAGTTTTAGGCATTGGTCCTACACAGTCAATAATTATTTTCTCAAAAGGTTGTTTTGGTACCGAGATGGGCTGCAAAGGTGCACGAATAATACTCTCGTTGGGCCTACCTGTGACCTGGCATTGATGACAGGACATTATGTACTCCTTAATATCTTTCTTTATACCTGGCCAGAAGAAGTCCTGTGAAACTCTGTGATAGGTTTTATTAACTCCTAGATGGGATTCAGAGGTGTGAGCCAAATCTAGAAGTGGTGGTACAAGGGTTGCTGGTAAGACAAGCTGGTGACAGTCATGCCACGTGGAAGTTACTGGTGCTTTGGAAGATCTAAAATGCCTGAAGAGTAAGCCGTGATCAGTATAAAAATAAGGAGTCTTGGGGTTATCTGATGGGTTTTCTACTCTTTTCCAGTATGTCGTAAGGCTAGGATCATTACTCTGTAACTGCTGAAACTTTACTTTGCTTAAATTTACTAATTCCAAAGCCTTCTCTACTTTAGATGTTTCAAGAGTTTTATTTTTCTTTGGAACTTTTGATACAGATTGAACAATTTTATTTTCATTTACTTTAAGTTCTTGTTTCAGAATGACATCTGGATCTGTTACTACTAAATTCAAAGCATTGGCCCCTGCAAGGTCATTACCTATCAGTACCTGTATTGATGGATGTGGCAAGGGTTTATTAGACACAGCAACAGAAGCTTTACCTGTGTAGAAGGGGCACTGAAGTGTTACCTCAGCCAAGGGTAGAGTCTTGGTCGATGTCAAGTCCGTTACAGCAACATATTCTTGCTTCATTGTCAGCTCCTGTGGTGGTAGGTTGATAATAGTTTTGGCCCGATCCTGTATCACGAAGACAAACTACAGGTTTCCCATTTACTGAACCTTGGCATGTGTAAGGTTTGAAGGAATCTAAATCCGGAGTAGGGAGGCGGTCACATGCATCGTTTTCTTGGAATCCTGTTTTTTACCAGGCTTATGTTCTTTGACTTCAGACTTTCTACACTGAGGATCTGGGCACTTTTCAATGGGATGTCCTACCTGCTTACAGTAAGTACAAAATCTGTCTGAAAAAAAAAGGTAGTTTTATTATGGCAGGTTTATACGATTTATGGCGCAGAAAATAGTCATCTGCCAGACTAGCTGCTTTCATGAGATCAGTTTCCTCCACATCTAAAATATAGTTAGCAATGTTAAATGGCACTTTTCTAAGAAACTCTTCCATGATTACCAGACTTTTAAGTGACTCAAATTCTTTAATTCCAGCTTTGTCAATCCACTTTTGAAATTGTCTAACTTTAGTATCACAAAATTCCACAAATGTCTGGGTTGGAGATTTCTGTGAATTGCGGAAACTTTGACGATATCCTTCTAGAATAGCTTCTTAAGGATCTGATAATCCTTAACAGTAATCATTTGCGAGGAACATAAGCTGCCTTACTGTGAAACCGTTTTCTAATGAGCATTACCCAATGTTCTGCCGGCCACTCGAGCGAGGTAGCTGTATCCTCGAAAGTGTCGAAGAATACTTCGGGTTCTTTTTCATCAAATGTAGGAATGAGCTTTTTTGCTTTGTTGAAGTCGAACTTTTCAGGAAGATTGCGTTCTTCTTCCTTTGGTTTTAAGTTGTATGTTAGCAGTTTCTCTTGTTTTCGACAATTCTATTTCCGCTAATTTCTTTTGGAGTTCTACTTCCTGTAATGCAGCTTCTCGTCTTCTTTCTTCTTTTCTTATTTGCCTTTCTTCTTCTTCTCGTGCATTGAGTATCTTCATTTTCTCCAATTCCAATTGTAGTTTCATCTTGGTTACTTCTGGATCTTCTTTACTGGTAGCAAACCGCACCGGTCAGGTAACGTACTTCTTCGTCGTCTCTATAACTACATTCTTTGCAATTAGAAATTGGAGGATTTCGCTTATCAATCTAGCTTTGACATAGGAGGACTCTGAAGGTATTTGCCATTTCTGGGTGATAGTCAAGAGTTCCGCTTTCTTTGCAAGATGTAATCTTGGTAGTTCATCTTTAGGATTAAGCAAGAATTGCTCTAAATTGAACATGCTTAGCAAAGAATTAAGTTAGGATGGCACACAAAATCGTGAAACTTATTTAAAAATAAGCTAGTTACCTTTACAAAAATAATAATTGCTATTTAACAAGTCTTAAGCAACTGCTGATAATAACCAAGTTCAATTTCGAAGGACTGAATTATAGTTTTAAACCAGATGAGAGCATTACTGATAATTCAAAAGTTTAAATAAAAATTTAACGACTTATCAATATTGACAAGTGATAAAGAGAATCCCGCAATTAAGAGGAATAAGATTGCGATATCGGTCCGAACATGTTAATGCGCGCAAAACGAACCAAAATCAAGTAATGAAATGACCAACGGAATGGTCTTAACTAAGGAATGAACTAGTTCAATGGTTATGATTAAAGAAGATTCAGGTTAGCTCATCGACACGGTATCCGGATTAACGCAAGTGTTTGTCGGAAGAAGTCTAATGGCTTGGGAAGAATCTTAAAAGGGTGGTTCATGAAAAGGGGTGGGCACTATCGATAGTGAATTAAACACTGGTCCCAGTCGATTAACATTAAGCTACCAACCTATACCTCCAATCATCGATACCGGATATACGTGGAGAGAATCACTTACTATTCGTAACAGTGCAACTTACTATTGTGCCCGTCTGGATCTGGTGTGAAAAATTTAATACTTAAGCTTATTTACTGCAACAGACACTTATCTCATAAATCACATTAATCACATAAATCACATGATACACATCAACTATGTGACTTAGATCACTGAATAACAAGATTCACATACGTCACATTTAACACATGAAATCACATGAGTCGCATGAAACACTAAGTCACATGAAGAATTACGGTCACATGAATAAATATGAATCCCGGACAGGCCCCCAAATATTGTCACCACTGCAAGTATATTCTTTACCAGGTGGTATGGTAACGATGTAATGGCCTTGTTATAATACCAGTCAGCGGGAACAATAATCCCAAAAAAAAAATTACCACCAAAACAAAATATGTCTGTTGCAGTTTATCACTGAATTAATGTTCACTTTAAACTTAACCTTTACTTAGCACTTAATATACACTTAATAAATAATCTAATAACCCAAAACACCAAGATCCAGGCACAAGAATAAGGAAACACTCGAAAAATATTTAACTTTAATACAAAAAAAAACTATAATGCACCCACTAATATAATAATAATAATCACTTTTACACCACAATTAAGCACCATTGTAAAATAGCGAGCAGATGTTGACTGTATGAACAGCTGTGATTCTCTCATCTGTTACATTATTTTCAGAACAAATGTAAACTTTTTAAAGTACTGGACTAGTGTCTCTCCAAGGAACATTTAAACAGGAACAGAAAGAGCTTAAATACGAACAGAACAACTTACAAAAATGTTTACAGAAAATACAAAACTGTATTTTTAATCATTCTTTTTTTTTATTTGCAATATTTAATGTGACAGCTCGTCACAATAATTCTATATATATGTATATGTATATATATGTATATATATCTATATATATACATATTTATATATATATATTATATATATATATAGATCTATATATTTATATATGATATATATATATATATAATATATATATATATAGATATATATATATATATATATCACACATATTGTGACGAAGTGCCAAGTATCTGGTTAATTACATTACCTCATGACAGCCAGACACCTGAACCTTCATCACAGGTAAAATACGACTGAATACTCTAAAGGCAACAGTGATCCCTTAAACAACTTACCAGTATTGCAGAAAATTAGAATAAGTTCATTAAAACAGGTGTGAGGTAATCTTATATGTAATTAAATTAATTAAAGGGCATCACTCCATCACCAACTTTAAATGTCTAAGTATTTCCCTGATTTTAAAAGTCTAAGTACTTCCCTGGTTCTAACTCACTTCAATTAAATTGAAGAAAAACAGCTCAGTTACCACTCCATGTTTCTACCTAAACCAAATTAAATATACTGGTGAAAAAGAAAACGCGTACAAAAATAAAAAATAAAAAAATTTATTAGTAAACTCAATATTTATAAGTGAAATTATCAATCTCAGGGAAATTTACTGTTACCAGAAAACAACACAAAGTTTAATTAATTCTTGAATTAATTATTAAGTAAAATTAAATAAAAATTAATTTATCATAAAAATCTAGAAAATTAATTAATTCAATCGAAATTCAAAAGTGTTAGGTAATAAGTAAAATTTGGAAATTAATTCACAAGTGCTAAACAACAATAAAACTTGAAAAGAATTCTAAGTAAATGCAAATTAATTCACAAGTGTTAAATTCAATTAAATATGCAACGTTTAATTAATGAAAACAATTAAGTTAATCAAATTGTGAATGCAAATGAAAACACAGAAAAATGTGGAAAATACCAAAATTGCAAAAAGAAAGCATTAATTGCACAGAATAAAAAAACACACACACTTAAATAAGAAAAATGGACAAATACACAAAAATCACTTCAATAAGAAAATTAGATAAATGCTCAAAAAATCACTTCAAAAGAAATAAACAGAACATAAAAATGTGATTTGTGTAAAAAATGAAATTGTTTCACCCAACCACTGTAAATATGTTTTTAGTTCCAACTAAAAATTGTAATAACACATTACCTTGGTACCAATTATGTTTCTGCTGCAGCTAGTTACAAAATTTCACTATAAACAATTCACAATATTTCAAAAAAGAAAAGGCGCCTTACACACTTGTACAGTGTTTGTTCAGATTCCGCAATAAGCACTAAGTAATACTAAATAAATCTGAGATTCACAAGTGACCAATCACTAAGTATAAAATCTTTACGTTAATGTAAAAGTCGAAATTTTCTCCTATGGGAAAGAGAGAGAGAGAGAGAGAGAGAGAGAGACGAGAACGGAGAGAGAGGAGAGAGAGAGAGAGAAGCGAGAGAGCCCTTCTATGCAACGCAGTTGCAAGTCTCAAAATGAAACTATCTCTCTCTCTTCGAAAGGAAAAATGATCAGTGGACCTCACCCTAAAATGGTTGGGGACGAGAGACAGCTAAAATTGTAAAAATTCTCTTTCAAAACAATAAGTAGAAAGAAAGTGAGATTACAAGCATAACTAACATTTATTATTACATGATTTAAGACAATAAAAGTCTTTTAAAGTAAAAGATGTAAGTATAGAATCTTCTCGAATGAAATTAAGTTTCAGCATTTCCTTGAGTGACGTTACAAACTTTCCATTTCAAAACGTAAGCTACTTACGAGTCTACAAATTCGCTTTTGACAAATCGAGAGATATAAGAGTTAATTTATTAGTAATATTAGATAGTTTTCAATACAAAAATCTCCAACTACTCATATGAAATGAAAGGCATCATATGTGTGTGAAACGTTTTAGGCTTGCAAAACATGGTGCAATCTTTTCATGTGATAACTCGACAAAGGCACAAGTGTGAAACAAGAACGAGCATCGCATGTTTACAAAAAAAAAAAAAGAAAAGAAAAAAAAAGATTGGAACCACACGGCCCCAAGTTGTGACAGCTATCTTCCTGCTTCGAACAGACATTGCTATTTCTCTCTTCTCACATTCTATGTTATTCTTAACTATTAAATTATTTTATAAAAAATCTGAACATATATTATTAAAACATACTAACTCTAAGCTAAATAAGGAATCTGAGTATATGCAAACAATTTTACAACACTTGATACAGTTAAAGAGAGGAAGATACACACTACAAAAGCAACAGTATATAAGAATATATACTATATATATATATATATATATATATATCATATAATATATATATTATATGTATGTATGTATGTATATGTATATATATAATGCTTAATCTTTCCAAGCGACCCGCCTTTCGTAGCTTTACAGAATTTATGAAGAAAATTTAAAAAAACATTCTCCCACTTAGTATTGACTGACAAGGAAGGTGCACAGAAACTCTCGGCACATCCATAAATCCTTTACTTGCTCTCTCTCTCTCTCTTTGACCGGTGACTGCTCAGAGAATGTCTGTTTTAGAGACACATGCCGTTCCGTTGGGGATTAACCTTGGCCTTGCCAAGATAGCCGGCATTGGGGATTAAGGAAGAGAAAGTGTCGGGCGAACACATCACATGACCTTTCTGATTCACCATAAGGAGCGAGCAATCACACAAAAGCACATTGAGAAGCGCACATGGAAAGCAATTAGAAACCGAAAGCATAAATAGGACCGAAATGAAAAACAAACAAGAGGAGACATCCCCGGAAGAAGCGATGAATATCTCCCTTTGCACATCCCGCCTCCCTCAGAGCGCCATTTTCCCTACCTCATGGTCCACTGTTGGACCGAAGTCCATTTGCAGTGCAGTGAGCCCATTAACTAAGTCCTCCTCCAAGCCATCTCTCCTACAAGGTCAAGTGTACTGTTGTACAGATGTTCTTAACAGTCATGTAAATTCGTGCTCTTTCGCTAAAAAGCTTCCGACTTTTGTTACAAGTCCCAGTGTTCATATCAGTCTTGCCTTGCCAGTGCAGTGTTAACATTAACTTTAATTATTAAGTGTTTTTCTTGTTGGAAGTCGTACATATGTCCAAGGCATCCTTCGGCACTTTCAGTGCACTGCCTTGTCCAACGCTTGATACCCGTGCCTTCTCTGGCCTTAATTCGTAAATCTCTCCGTTACAGGGGAACCTTAGCTGTGGATTTTGCCTTTGTGTCGTGGTCCGCGACCCCATTAATTCTACAGTGAACATTCATAAGGATAATTCATTTTCCGACTTGTCCCTGTAATTTGATTATTACTCAGGAATTGCTACCTGTTAGATTGCCGTTCTAATCTTCTGATTATTGTTAATGTAAATAAGTGTAATTTAAAGTTATCCTAAATTGTTTATCTACAACAATTCCTTGATGAGTGGAGCCCTCAGGTCAGTAAAACCCCCTTTGTTTTGCATTTTTCCTGTTCAAAGCAAAACTCCACAGCTAAGGTTCCCTTGTAATGGAGAGATTCACGAATTAAGGCCAGAGAAGGCACGGGTACCAAGCACACACACACACACACACACACACACACACACACACACACATATATATATATATATATATATATATATATATATATATATATATATATATATATAAAGTTTGTATTTCTTACTGGCCTATTGCAAATGCTTAGAGGACGAATGTGGTGATCTACTGTATGTGTTGACATTACATTTCTAAATAGCGATGTCAAGATGAGAGAAGAATGTCTGCGTTAGTGGGATTTGCCGCCTGAGGTCACCTTGACTACAAGTGTTCGTGTATGCGTCTGTTCCATTGGGCGGAACCAGAGAGGAATAGTTTCTATCTTTTGAGATTAGTTACTTCTTGGATCCAGGGGAGAATATGGAATGTAGAAAACCCTGTTATGTGTACATCAGGAATTATAGAATAAATGATGTGTTACCTCATGAACTCTTTTGTGCAACGAACTCGTTACATGACCGTGGCGTCATCTATATAATTTTTGGGGCACTATCGCCCAACCTTGGAGTGAAGGTGAGGCGTGGCTTGAAAAAACATAAGAAACTTTGAAATATAGACATAGCATTTTACTGGAACTTATTTAGTCACAAGATTTATTATTATTTTAATAATGATGTGTGTTATTTTTGGGGCATTAACGGCCCAACCTTGGAATGAAGGCGTGAAAAACCATAAGAAATTTTGAAATATAGACATAGCATTTATTGGCAATGATTTATTTACCAGATTTATTATTTTCTTAATGACATGCGTGTTACTAAGAGCCTTATTCTCCTTTGACAGGAACTGTTAATTTGTCGCTCTATCGGCCTCTGAGCAGAGTTATTACCAGTTTTGATAAGCCCTATTTGTGTATATTGACGGAATGAATAGACAATACTTTTGTTATTTGCCTATTTGATTTGTGGAACAAATATATCGGAGTTTGGAGAAAGAAGAGTCTCATTTTTCTGTTCATTTGTGGGAATTGTTCAGTTACCCGGATACTGTTTTAAACAGACCATTTTCTAGGTGTCGAGTTTTAATGAACGAATTTAGTTCTACATTCGGTTATCTTGATGTAGCTGTTCTCGTGATAGTTAGAATCTTGCTTATCTTTTGGGAATAAAGTCTATTTTTGTAGTTCAAAGTTTAATTCAGTGCCTAAATTAATTCTTGCAAATGTCTTGTGTGTTGATGAGCGATTTCATGACGGTCATGCTACCATGTACAGTTTAGTGCCTTCAGCATTCTTTACAGAATTTTGGTGGCAGTGCTTTGACTGGATCGCTTCCGAGGTAGACAATTTTGGTTTCAGACAGGTTGTAGGTTGTCCTTTATCTGTATTTGTAGGAAATGGTAGGTTGTTCATTGATTTTTGTTGTAGGAAGCAATGGTTGTTGGCATTTAGGCTAGAGGAATGATTTTGGTTGGGTCAGCGATTTGTCTTGTTGGGAATTGAGGCGGTAGCTTCTTCGCTTCTTTATTCCGAGTGTTACTTTGTGGAAGGAGCTATTTGTTATGCTGTTCTTTCTCTAGTTTGGACGTTGACAATGAATTATAGAGTTTTTTCTTTTTTGTGTGTGTGTTCAAAGGTACCTGGGAATAGGTACACTATGCGAGTGTTGTTTGCGTATGTATAAATACGCTAGAATGTGTTTTCATTTCTTTCAGACTTTTTTCTCTTTGTTTTTGACGCAGAATTCCGTTTTGTGATGAGGGTCAGACACTGAGGAACGTAAGTGTTCAAATACTTTTTGTTTTTTATTGTGAAATCGCAATGCATTTGACTGAGAGTATGTGTGTATATTTTCGCGCATATTGCCCTTGTTCAACTGATCGGCGGTTTCGTTGCTAACTCCGCGTTTCTCGCATGGTAATGAAGGCCTCAGGCTGTTGGACAATAAAGCGATGCGCTTACAATTTACGTTTTTTTTCTCTCTCTCTCTCTCTCCCGGTTGTACGTTCGTAAGAATGTGTCATTGGCTTTTTGGGTGGAAGGGGATCTTGAGGGGTACTTGGCGGGAGTGAAGGGGAGTGGAAAGGGAGTGGAAGGGGGAAAACTTGTTATACAGGAGGCTGAGAAATCTATCACTCTCTCGTCTTAGCTCTGTTCTCTGTGCTAGGGTCGGCGCCCATTTTCTTTGTCTTAAGGGTGGACTAAGCCTTTGAGAATATTACCTTGAGGTCATAACAAAAGCATTTTTGTTTCTTTCTTCATATAGTTGTGAATTGCATATGAATTTGTTGTAAAATAAAAAGGTCTTGTTTTTTTCCTGTGGGAATCTTATTGATTATTTTTTTTTCTCCATTCTTGAGTTTTTCTCTCTCACTTTTCTGAGTGGGAAAATAGTTTTGTTTTTTAAAAATAACCTTTTTGTACTTGTGATCAGCCAAAGGGGGAATTTTACCAAGGTGGCCAATGAAAAGGAAGGTTAGAATTAGGGCAAAGTTCATCCGTTTCAGGGCAGTCATTGCACACTTTTATTGAGAATGTTAATAGTTAGTTATTTTAACGGTAACGGAATTACAGATGACAGCCGAGTCTCTGCTGAAATTTAGGAATGTGGATTTGAATCTTCATTGCCGCGTCCATCGTTTTGATAGTTGCAGAACTTGGTCAAATCTTCAAGAGTTTTTTAGGATAGCATATGGACCTGAAGAATGCGAAGGCTTAGTCAGCAGTTTAAAGGGATTTTATATATCCAGGGATAGGCAGCAGTCTTTGGCTGATTTTAGTTTTCAACTTTGTGTAACTGCAACTGATTTAGTAGAGACGTTGAGAGGTTCCGAATGGGTAGATAACGATGGTATTTCATTAGATGATTTTCAGAGATTTTTTATGCTGGTTTGAGTTAGTACATGAGGAAATTAACAGTTGTGTTATGAATACAGACTCTACCTCTGATGAGGGGTAAAATTTTTCCCAGGTACGTGAGAATACGCCAAATTACTCGCCAGTTAGGAGCACTTTGTCTGAAGGGGCAACTTCTTTTGATGTGGTACCGAAAGGGGATTCAACATTCAACATTTGTTTCTAGCAGCTCTTGCGGGAGAACAGAATCTCATAAAGAGCCTATTATTGCTTGTAGTGGCCCTATGGACAAATTTTGGTGATAGGCTGTTTGTGGTTCAAAGTAATTAGCGAAACTGCTTTTGGGAAAAGGATTTTATTAGGTCACCATGCTTGTCGGCGTAATGAAATTTCTGTGCATACTGTGGTTGGGGGTATAACAGTGGGGGTCCCTGGGGTGTTTGTCACTGATGTGCATGTTGAAGAAACGGGGGATGTTGATAATGACAATAAACTATTAATAATTGTTAATGCAGACATTGCTGATGATATGGGTAATGCCCAGTTGAATCTGGGGTAAATGATCATTCCCAAGATAGAGATATGCCTGATACAGTGGAAAATACTATATATAAAGACGTTTGGGTTGATAATGTTAATTTACAGCCGGGTATGGCTATTCAAGTAAAAGTCTAGTTAAAAGGCGCCTCAAAACCCCGTAACAATCAAGTGTGTATTATTGAAGGTAGTGAAAAATTAAAAGGTGTGATTAACACTATTTCTGTTAATGATGTGAGTGCTGGAATCACATAGGTAGAATTATTAAACTGTAATGACACAGTTAAGAAGTATCAGAAAAAAACATGTATCCTAGATTTACAGGAATGAATTGACACTCACAAATCTGTTGCTGTTGTAGGAGGACAAAATGAATTTTCTGAGGCAGAGATACAAGCTAGGAGACAGGTTTTTTGGGATCACTTAGCTAATTTAGATAATAAGGAATATGCACAGCGAGGTCTTAGCTGATTTTGCAGATATTGTTACACTGAAATGGGATAAGCTAGGATTAACATACTGTGTTAGAACACAAGGCCCATTTAGAAGAGGGTACTAACCTGATTTATATTCCATCTAATAGGATCCCATATAGGATTAGGGGACAGGTAGAACAGGAGGTTAATAGATGGGAGGAAGAAGGCATTATTAGGCCCAGTTCGTCGCCTTTTAATTTTCCCATACTAGTGGTGCCTAAGAAAGATGGTTCTGTAAGGGTCTGTGTAGATTTTAGGAAATTAAATAATAAAACTAATCCTGACAGATATCCGGTCACCTGTACACCAGACCTGTTTGTTGAGATAGGTGGTCGGAATATATATTCTTCAATAAATCTCATGCAAGGGTTTTACAAGTTCTTCTCAGTGAGGAAATTCGACAGTTTACCGCGTTTTCATTGCCGAAAGGGCATTTTGATTTTATGCGGATGCCTTTTGGCTTGTCAGGTAGTCCTATGACTTTTACACAGTTAGTGAATACTGTTTTGCATGGGTTGTTGGGAAAGTCCGTGTTTGTATACATCGATGATATATTGATTACTACAGATTCCTTAGAACATTTGAAAATGCTTAGAGAAGTCCTTAGAAGACTAAGATTAGCCAGACTCAAAATAAGATTAGCCGAGTGTAGTTTCTTGAAGAAACAGATAGTTTATTTGGGGCATGTAATTTTTAAGGAAGGTGTTAGTGTTGATGATGATAAAGTTAAGGTTATTGTTGGTTTTCCTGTCCCCTAAGACATTACTTCATTAGGATGGCTGGTTTCTTTAGACATTTTGTGAAGAGTTTTTCTGTTTTGTCAGCTCCCTTAATAGACATTTTAAGGAATGATGAACAGTTTGCATAGGGCTAAGCTCAGCAGTTAGATTTTCAGAAAATTAACAGTTAGATTTTCAGAATATTAAAAAGGCTTAAGTCAATCAATCCCCCTTTGTTAAATTTCCACCATTTTTATTTTGTCAGCCATTTAACCTAGTGACTGATGTCAGTCAAGACGGCATAGGTGCCTGCCTTATGCAAAAAGTTGAGGGTAAATTTCATCCTATTACTTTTTATAGTCGCAAATTTAAGACGATGGGTAGCAATGACAGATTGATGTCCACATTTGACAAAGAAGTGTTTGCTGTTGTTTCTAGTTTAGTTTATTTCAAGATGTTGTTATTGGGTAACAAGTTGAAGTTCTTAAGGATCATAAGCCTTTGATAGATCTCTATCATAAGCCAAATCTTTTCCCTAAGAGGGCTAGGTGGTTTCTGACAATTCGAGATTTTGATGACAAGTTTAGGTATATTGAAGGTAGGTATAACGTGGTTGTGGATGCTCTCAGCCAGTTTTTATGATGACAGTTCTTTGGTTTATTGTATAACAGGCGATTCCATAGAATGGGATATTAGTTTAATAGAACGGAAACAAGATGAAGATGAGGTTTTAGCTGATATCAAGGCTTTCCATAGAGGGGAATTGGTTAGATAAAGTTATAAGTTAACTTTTGATGGGCTAGAATTAGAGGGTAATTTGATAGTTAGGAAAGTCAAATATTGTCCCGAAGAGTTTGATTCCTACAGTACTCAGGATTGTTCATTTTGAATTTGTTAGCCTACATTTGGGGACTGAGAAGATGTATCATGAGATACGCACGAAGTATTTCGGGAAAAACATGGCTTCTACTGTTGAATATTTTAGGTCTTGCACTGTGTGCAATGCTTGTAAGCCAGCGAAGATTACCTCTTGTAGGTTAGGTGCATTTCCTAAGCCATTTCAAATGGTGCATAGGGAATTTCTTGGGAATTTTTGTGTCTAGATATGGTCATAAATATCGGTTAGTTGTTGTTGATGAGTTGACTAGGTTTGTTGAAATTTTTTTCTTTAAGAAATAACATCTCTGAAGAGGTCGATATCAACTTCTTCCAGGATTGGATTTGCCGTTATGGCACTCCTGAAATACTTATAATTGATAATGGGCGGGAATTTGTGAATAAGATATTAGAATGCCTTGCTGAAGTTATGGGGTAAAAAAAGTGACTATTATCCCGTATAGATCACAAGCTGTGTGAAAGAGCCAACAGAAAAATTTTAGAAACGTTACGGGTTACCGTAAGGGGTAATGACGTATATTTCGGATTGGTATATAGCACAAGTCCGGCATAGCATCAATATTATGGTTAGTGATACAATAGGTATGTCTCCGGCAGAAGCATTGTTTAGTTATCCAGCACGAGGCACGTTTGATTTATTGTCCAAAACGTAAGAGTTAGTTGATAGAAGCAATTCAAAGTCTGGTAATGTTAATACTGCTATTGTTGACAAAGTCTTTGTAAAAGTTAACGTCCATAACCAGCTTAACTATAAACTAGGTTCTAAGTTTGAGGGTCCATTTCAGGTTGTAGAAATTAAGATAGTAAATAGAATTATCTTCGATGGTTACAGGTTTGTCTCGGTTGACACACATTTCTAAGATTAAAATAACTCTTTAATTGTGTTCAGATGTAGATATTATATATTTTTATATTCTCTTTACGCAGAATTTGGCTTTGGGTTTTGAGTTTTTGTTTTTTTGTTTTTTGTGCACATGGGTGATGACTTGGTGAGATTTTGTCAGAATCTTTTGGCGTATTATTTTACCTCTCGAGTTTTTTACTTTTTTCTTATGAGTTGATCTGTGTGGGAATTTATGCATAATTACTATATAGTTGTGTGGGGAGTTTTGATGGTTTAGGAAAAATCTATAGTTCATAATTATGTGTCCCACTGAGAGGGCTTCTTGTCACTCACAGGGCTTGGTTGATGTTTCCATAGTATGTGCTATGACTTTGAGAATCTTTATTGTTAAATAACATGGTGTTGAAGTCCTTAGAGGTTTTGTTTTTACATAGGCATATTGTTTTTTTTCTAGTTAAATTACCATCACCTATCCTGGGTACTATTTCAAATTCCCATTTATAAAACTCTGTTGACAAATTAACCAGTTTTGATGTAACATCTTTATTCACTAAAGTTCCTTTTGAAGACTTACTTCAATATTTATCACAACATTTGGACTCGCATAATCTAGAATTACCTACTATTATTATTATCAATTTGGTATATCCCTTTAACTTAAAAAATTTAAATTCACTTTCCATTATCATTTTTATGTACAGATATTTGGTATGGCCACGTGTAACCCTCTTTCGCCACTCTTGTCTAATATTTACATGGAATTTTTTTAATCTAGACTTTATTCAAGAAACTTATTTTTCAAGGTATTTTGGGTTAGATATGTAGACGATTGTTATTGTATCATAAAAGAAAATGTAAATATTCCTGATTTCCTGCATACTATTAATAATCTTGTACTATCCATCAAATTCACAATGGAATATGAAGAAAATAGTGGTATACCATTTTTGGATGTCTTAGTTATTAGAAATAACACCAGATTTTTGTTTTAAATTATAAAGGAAACCTACGAATAACTTGACATATATTCATTTTTACTCTAACCACTCCAAACAAATTAAGATGTCAACATTTTCTAGTATGTACCTCAGAGCTCCTAGAATTTGTAGTCCAGAGTTTTTAGATGAGTTTAAAATTATTGAAAAAATAGGAAATTCATCGTTACTCTCCATATTTTTTGGAAATTTATAAAATTAAAGAAAAAAAGACATATTATAACCCATCCAGTATCAACAAAGAATTTAAGAATATTCTTTGTATACCGTTTCATCCTAATTTCATTCCTCCTGCAGCTATTTTAAAAACTATTGATATTAACTTAGTATTTAAATATAATAATATTTTGAAGAATAAACTAATTAAGAATAGCCCTCCAAACTCAAAGAATATTGTAAACTATGTTCCTTGAAAAGAATGTAACAAGGTTTATGTTGGGCAGACTTCTAAAGGGCCATTGAGGAGGATTAACTAATAATGAATGGCATTGTGGATCATTGGCTTAAGGCAATCCATGCTATTAGCAGGGGTAAGTCCTCGATAATCTGGGGTCAAAGATCACTGAAAAAGGAACCTGTTGGAGACCTTCTTTATCGAAGGTACGTCAACAAGTAATTTAATTCTCCTCCCAGGATTATAATTTGATCCTCTTTCCTTACCTCTTTTGCTTAAAGAACATGCTGCCCAGATCAATAAAATGTAACCCCGCCCCCTCCTTTCTGTTTTTGTATATAAAGGCCTGTCAACTCCTTTTATATTGAGTGTGAACTTGAAAATGTAGAATATGGTACTACGAAAATACTTGTTCCAAGTCCATGTTTCACTTTTCCTTTCGGCAAAAGAATTATATATTATAATGGAAGTGACCAAAATTCTCGTCCCGAGCAATATTACGAATAAGGATGAATCTACTGACTACGCACTCTCATATACACACAACTCATCATATAATATATATATATAGTTATATATATATATATATATATATATTATAATATATGTAGAATATATATATATATACGCACACTCATCATATATATATGATATATATATATATATATATATATATATATATATATGTATGAATATATATATATATACATATAATATATATATAGATATATATATATATATATATAGATATATATATGAATATATATATATATTATATATAGATATATATATATATATATATATATATATATATATATAAATATATATATATATATATATATATATATATATATTATATATAGATATATATATATTTATATATATATATATATATATATATATATATATATATATATATATATATATATATATATATATATATATATAATATACTATATATATTATATATATATATATATATATATATATAATATATGTATATATATATATATATATATATATATATATACTATATATATATATATATATATATGTAGGCCTAGGGTTTTTGATAATAATATATTGCCAATATGTTCGCTGTTACCTATTGGAATGTGAAGAACAGTGGAGAAGCACGACCCGAGAGAAAGCCGACAATGAGTTTCTATGGATGGCGTGAGATAAAACTGCTTAGTTAGACAAGTCAATGTGCGATAGTTCATTAACTCTTCTCAAAGTGCCTTTGTGAAACTGGATGAAGCCAGTAAGTGTGAGGCACTAACGAACTGTGCGTTCGTATGAGCGTGTGTGCCTCTTCTATTGATGTAGGATACCCAAGTCTATGGGGGATTTTGATAGAGGCGTCTTTGAGAGAAAGACAGGATGCCGTGGTGCTATTCGGAGTGGTTTTTTATTAAGTGTGCGAAGTAGTCCGGCTGCATGGGTGAGTTGAATTACTTAGCCAAGTTAAATTACTTTAGCCGAAGACTGGCTGTTATCTATTTGACATGTTTGTGGTAATATCCAATCTCTAATCTCTGATTGTTAAACTTGTGTGTGTACTTATGGGATGTGTTCTGTGTCTTTGAAACTGACGGTTCTGGCAAAGGGGGACAGGGAGTCCCGATGGATATAGACTTTTTTGGAGACTATAACTGTTCAGACATTTTTGTTGGGGTTTTAATTGAATTGAGTTAGTCTGTAAGACTTGATTAATTCATTATTTATTCATTGTTAATAAATGTATTTTCTTATGATGCAACTCTCTCATTTTGGTTACCTGTTAGAGTGGAGAGAAAGAGGTGAAGAGAAAGAGATTGTTGGAGAGAGAGACAGAGAGGTCGCGAGCCGCCGTTGATCGCTTAGAGAGAGAGAGAGAGAGAGAGAGAGAGGCTGGGTGTATTAGTTTGCCTTGACGCTCGAGTTACACGTTTACCAAATGATAATGGGGGAATATCCCCATTACATATATATATATATATTATATATATATTAATCTATTATAGATAATAGATATTATATATATGTATATATATTTATATATATATAGTATAATAATATATAAGATTCTATTAATATATATAGTATAATATATATATTATTATATATAATATATATAGAGATATATATATTATATATATACTATATATTATGATATATATATGATATTATATATATAAATTATATATAATAGATATATATATATATCAGTATATATATCTATTATATATATAGATATATAGATATATATATATATATATATATATGAATATATATATTTAAAAATAAGAAAATAAAAAAATATATAATACTAGATCAATATATATATATACATTAATAGTATGTATATATGTCCGTAAAGCCACGGTAGAAAACTAGAATTTTTATCTTCTTTTAGTTTAAAGTAAAGTATCGATCATGATAATAAGTATAATCTTTAAAACTGAAAATATAAAAAAATTTTGTGCAATGTAATAAAAAAAAAAAGAGAAGACCTTATTTAGATTATAAATTGTACCTAGCCATAACG
>NC_061092.1:51849929-51857429 GCF_015104395.2 Macrobrachium nipponense | reverse complement strand
AATGTGAAAAAAGAGACATTAGCATTGTCTGTTCAAAGCAGAAAATTGTTGTCATCACTTGAGGTCGTGTGGTTCCATTTTTTTTTTTTTTCTTTTTTAACAATCATGCGAGGTTGACCTTCTCGAGCCATGTGAAGATTGTATCATCTTTCGTAAGACCGATCTAGAAGGATTCTGCCTGAAACGTTTCACATACATATGATACCTTTCATAAATCATATAAGTAGTTAGTGCTGTTTTTGTATTGAAAATGATCTGTCTGCAATACTGAAAGAGAATGGTCTAGTTGGTCCTGATTAAAATTTCATGTTAAAATAAACTCTACACGATAATTGGTGGTTAGCATCTCATATGAGAACATAAGTAGGTGGTGTGAGGAGATCATTTCCTATTGGAAATTATAAACACTGCCGGCTCTCATTGTTGTCATTACATCAATAACTTGATGCATAAGAGTTTTCTGGTTATCAAAGTTAATTCCAAGAGCATTCCTGGATTTTACAATCCCTATTCATGAAGGGTGAATTCATAAGATCATACCATTCATTAAACAATGAATTAAAGTCTGCAGCACCTTTCTTCCAACCGTTGCCTAACAGCTCCCCCCCCCCCCCCCCCTCTCCTAAATATTCAAAAGGTTTAGCTCTGGTGTTTGCCATCAGCTATCCTTCACCACTTTAAGATTCAAAGCATGTATGACAGTGATGGTTTCTAGATATGTGTAGAGTTGCATCGCATTTCGGGTACATCTGCTTTAAATCTATCTGAAATTGAGCACAATGGGAGATGTCTTAAAGGAATGTTGATCGCTCGGTGGCCTTCGCCCTTGGAGTCAGGCGGAAAAATTCCAGGTGTTATTTTTATTAAATGACGTCAAATTCCTTTCTAAAGGGCGAAAATGTTGCTAGACTCTATTTCTCTTTCCCTGAGACGCGTGATGTTATGCCGTCGACCACGGAGCAAGTAGCCAGTGCTTCGGCTGACCTGATATCCTTGGACCAACGTGGTGCATAAATCGTAACGTTTCGAGGATATGCCAGCCCACTGGCCATTGAGGAAAGAAACAGTTGTACTTGTGTCGTCAACTTGGAGTATCATCCATATAATTATTATTATTATTTTTTTTTTTTTAGGTTTACTTGAATTTATTTTTTTTACCCACCCCCCTCTTTTATTATGATAGTTTTTTTTTACCCTTAATTTTTTCAAGTTTCTAGCAAAGCCAATCTACTTTAATTTGACTATGTTTGGAAACTATGCCCGTCTAGTTTTGTTCAAGAGCCAAAAACAGAATGTTCCGTGACTATCAGTGTCTATGACTTTTCCAAAAGCAAATCACTTGGAATCGAGCAGTTTTGCTATGATCCATATCAGGGAATGCCTGAATAGGATGAGCACTGAATCATCAAATCTCTCCAGAAGGGAGTTGCAGGATTTATTACTCGACGTGGAAAGCCAATTAAGCCGACAGGATAGCTCAGGTTAGGGAGTTTCCTTGATGTTGGGAAACTTTAAGTTTTGCTGCTCCTAAAAGGAACAGTTTTGCAAGATTTAGCACACATTCAAAGTGGATGAATTAATAAAGTATTTGACAATCCTCTCTCTCTCTCTCTCTCTCTCTCTCTCTCTCTCTCTCTCTCTCTCTCTCTCTCTCTCTCTTTCTCTCTCTCTCAGTGTTCGTAGCTGGAACATGAAAAAGATATTTGCCTCAGTAAGAGGTTTAATGTAGCGCCAAAGTTCAAATAAGTGAATCATTTACCATCACGATCTCCCCAAAGAATTCTGAATGAAATTTCCTAATTCCCAATGCTTATTAAGGATCAGTTTCAACAGGATTATGATGACTGATAACGTTTAGTTATACGGATATTTGTTTCTTTTAGATGTTGGTACGTATAGATCCGATCTCCCTTCACCACTATCATATAATTTCACTCACAAAATTTCCACCCGATAATTATCTGAATGTGAGAATGTATTCAATAATAATAATAATAATAATAATAATAATAATAATGATAATAATAATAATAATAATAATAATAATAAATGATGTCGCAATACCATGGGACACGAGTTGAAGAGAAAGAAAGGGAAAAATGGATTAGTATCATGAACTGAAAATAGAAATAAGAAGGATATGGGATATGCCAGTGGAAATTGTAGCCATAATCATTAGAACACTAGGTACGATCCCAAGATCCATGAAAAGAAATCTGGAAAAACTAGAGGCTGAAGTAGCTCCAGGACTCATGCAAAAGAGTGTGCTCCTAGAAACAGCGCACATAGTAAGAAAAGTGATGGACACCTAATGAGGCAGAATGCAACCCGGAACCCCACAATATAAGCACCACCCAGTCGAATTGGAGGACTGTAAAAAAATTAATAATAATAATAATAATAACATTAGTTCAGCTCTGGGCCATATAAATGGAATATACAAAGTAAAGACAAAGCAATGCAAACAATCTAGGTATACGTTGAAGAAGTTGTAAAATTACTATATAATGCTAAGGAGAGTCATAGTATTGACAATAACAGTAATTTCCAGCTTCATTCATGAGAGAGTGTTTTCCACATGGGAGGGTACGGCCAACTCGACCTCACTTTGCACCCCCCAACTCCTCCCGTGTTGTTATGCGGAGAGGGAATTATACGTAGATACCCAATTTGAGACTGTCTAATTATTCAATATTACTCTGATCGCATCCCAGATCAGTGTGAGATTGTTTGTTTTCAGTTTTAAGACCTTCATGTCTCACTAAAATATCGGTCTCCATTCACAGTAACGTGCTTTAGAAATTGATTCCACATTTGGCCAATATGCATTCAGTTTATATGTCACCCCGTAGTGAAAAAAAAAAAAAAGCGGGAGCGGGAAAAAAAAAAAAAAAAAAAAAAAAAAAAAAAAAAAAAAAAAAAAAAAAAAAAAAAAAAAAAAAAAAAAAAAAAAAAAAACTTCGTTTTATGCGTTGCTAGATTTGAAAATGACAAGAAGAAAACGGAGGTAAGACGGAAACAATAGACAACAGACAAAGAAGAAAAATGTTCTCAAGATTTACAGAGAAGGAAAAATAAATAAACATACTGAAAACGCATAAAAGCAAAATTTATCAGGAAGGGAGAGATAAACAGGCAGACGGAGAGAAAAATTTAATTCAAGTTACTGGTGCATACCGGCTTAAATATGTAAGTAAATAAAATTAAGCTGACTGTTCTTAAGAGCTCGGTTGCAGTTTCCTTCATCTCATCTTTTCAAGTCATATATTCTAGTTCTTATCTGATTCCGACGTTCCATTTTTACGCCCAATGTCAGCCGAGAATAGTGCCAATGTTATTAACTTTACTTCATAATGAAAGAGTTAATCAACAATACAGATGTCAAAATGAAAGGTTGATTGTAGAATACGTTAGATAACAGACTCATCTTGACAAATGAGATACTTAAGAGCGGCGAAGGACAGCTGTCATTCCAGTATCAAGAGAGATTCAGGTACCTGCAGAAAAACAGTAGCATATCTTCATAAAACATGAAAGAATCACAAGGTATTAAATTCTTACGCCTTCCGACTCCTATTCTCTTAATTCGAAAAAAAAAAAAAATAAAAAAAAAAAAAAAAATCTTTGATCAAAGTGAGATTTTTTTTTTTTATAAAAACTTTTTTTTTCTGCACAATCGCGACACAATAAAAGCCTCGGTTCCATATTTTATTCCAGGAATAAAATATTTCTATAAACATTATCATTTTCATGAAAATTCCAAGTGAAATAAAACAGTCAGAATACTTTTGTAGAAAGGTTTATGAGTCACTGATTTTTGACAACTGCTGCATTCGTGTTCATCGCTTACCCCTCTTTTGATATGTCACTTGAAAAGTTATTACTATTTGTCAGTCGAAAGGTTATTACTATTTGCCACTGGAAAAGTTATTACTATTTGTCACTCGGAAAGATATTACTATTTGTCATTCGAAAAGTTATTACCATTTTCACTTACAGTAATACGGGACTTTTAATTGGTTTTCCCCCACCATAAAGTCTTTCTTCAATACAAACGCCATCTCTCTCTCTCTCTCTCTCTCTCTCTCTAATTTCGTAATGTTTACAACTTCACTTTCATTAAATCGTCTATATCTTGTCAGATAATGAAAAGGAAAGCGGCATAGATGCGATTAAATGAACTTATGGGAAATGGTTTTAATTTCGAAAATCAATTATTTAAAAAGCTGATAATAGGAACTGAACAAATTTCCAAAAGGTTATGTAATCCAATTACGTCAGCTCTCAAACCAAACATAGCTCGTCCAAGAGGACTTTATTTGAATGAAATAAAAAAAATAAAAACAATTAGAAATAGGATATGATATCTGAAGTAGCCAATTTTGTTGAAAAGTTTACTTTAGGAAATCTTTGCAAACTAAGGTGAATGAGGGTTTCTCTCTCTCTCTCTCTCTCTCTCTCTCTCTCTCTCTCTCTCTCTCTCTCTCTTGGACATCTTAGACAACTTGGAATTGTTCTAACACATATTCTTTTTGCAGGATGGAAAACTGAAGGTTTATGTTTGGGTTCATTCTGAACTTTTACGTCAGAAAGAAAAGGATCTCCGCTGCGTCAGTTTTTGTGAGCATGGAGGACTGTTCGAGTATGTTGTCTCTTAAACCATTTAAACCTGATCATCATTTGTGCAAGAGTCTGAGCTTGCATAAAGCCAGTTTTATTAAATCATCTAACCAACGTATGGTTTTGTGCATATTTACTATAGTCACATGATCCTATATTTTGCGTGGCTGGGCGGGGAAGAATTTTTCTTTACCATGAAGAGTTATAATGCAAGATTCCTGAAGTGTCGCTTCAGATTTTCACTTGTGTATGGCATTTCTCTGAAGGTTTAGAAGACATGATCGTTGTAGTCATGTCTTGAATGAGATGCAAAAGCCAAAGTAGAATAGATGACTGGGAAGAGTTCTCTCATCCTCCCTTTTACAACCGATCCATTTTAAAAAGAGAAAAAGAGAGAACGAAATGGTGTAGCTTTTTAAAGTAAAATGAATATTGCTTTCACAATGTAGTAATGCTATATTTCACCATCAGATACATTTTCTTGCAAAGAGGAATTTGGTTTTATCCCGAATATTTCAAACTTTGTAGTTTTTCGAAATCCGATTTAGTGTTTTGACTCAATGGAAATGGTGACGGTGGTTAGTTACCAGTTTATTCCGACTGATCTGTTTCCACTTTCAATATTTCTCTTCACTGGAACTAGGACATTTTGATATAGACTTTTGCCTTGAAGTGCGCATGTCGTTTAATGTTATTGATTCCGTTTTATAACCATATTGCACCATCTAACAGGAAATGGTCATTAAATAACAAAGTATATTCATCAGTAATTTATAATGTACGGTTTGTTTTTTGTGGGATCTTTGATACCAAAAGTTGAATTGCATCAATTCTCAGTAATGCAAAATAATGATTTTTCCTCGTCACCTTTCATAAATATATTTATTCGATTATTCAAGATTTTCGTTAATTCCTAAACAATTAGCGTACCAAAAGTAATTCCAGGGAAAGGAAACTGACGGACAGCGTCAACAATCATTTGCCCTCAGGTAATTAAGGGATTATATTTCGAAAGCCCCATTAGTCAGCGTCAAAATGCAATTGTTAATGATCCGTCTTTGACGATCCAAATATTGTATTGCCATTTATAAAAAAAGTTTTTTCTTGCAATAACCGCACCCGCAAGTGGCGTTATGATTTTAAACTAGCGACAGACCATCAGAACTCATCGATGACATTATTAACTTTTTAATCATCGTATAGTATAGAGATTTAGCACTCTTGAAATAATTTGGGAAGTTCCTGGGACATACAACTGACCTTCATTATATAAACTGCTAAGAAACGGAAAGTTAATATTGAATCTTATAAATTCCCAAGGCAAGGAAATGTAAAAACTGCAGCATTTGTTATTGGTTGTCACATCACAAAATCTTAACTAGATAAAAAAAATCTTCAAAGTCAAACCCTTATCTAAAACAGAGCTTGTCCTTGAAATCAATACGAGAAGAAAAGAAAATAGCCAAAAAAGTTTTAATATAGATAGAAAGGCCCAACTGAAAATGAAAACGGACTGTCGAAAAAGAAAATGCCATTTTCATTATTCCTACGAAGGCGAACTTATTATTATATTAAATTAAATAAAGCCTCACGGAGAGTTTTATTTACTTTTATCAAATTCACAATTAATCTGTTTCTGTTTTGGGCTTCGTTTATAACTATTTCATAAATGCTCTCTCTCTCTCTCTCTCTCTCTCTCTCTCTCTCTCTCTCTCTCTCTGCGTCTACAACACTTTCGATGCAATTGTTTTGTGAAACTACACATTTCATGTGTATCCATTAAACTTTATTCATTGCGAATAATTGCTTCATCATCTGAACTCTAACGTTAGAGAGAGAGAGAGAGAGAGAGAGAGAGAGAGAGAGAGAGAGAGAGAGAGAGAGGACTAAAGCTCAGTATTTGTAGTTCAATCCGCTGCTCGGAAAATCCTCTGTGGAATAGATTGCTTTGGATATGAAGTGACAGGATTACCTTCAAAAATAACAGAAGGGTCATAAACATCAGCGTCCTGAGAGAGGAGTACAAGGCGGCAGTGTCGAAGTGAAGGTCATATTCGTACTTTCAGCTCTTTGGTTTTTTCAATGTAGACATTATTTAATATTTATACTTGATGATAAATATTAAATGCTATGATGTACCGTTATAAAGGGCATTTTTCCCGAAAGTAATTTGGATTTGCTTAACATCTCTCCTTGGCTGAGACTGATACAGACTTTTATAGAATGTCAGAAGTTTCACTCCAACTATCCAACCCTACTAGGCTACTCCTTAATCCTACCTGTCTTTGTAGTATCTATTTTAAACTGATTTTATGACATTTGCACTTGTTCTTTTTATCAATCCATGGGACACCCAGAGACTATATTTATATGAAACAGCTACTCCTAATGAACACTTGAATAACAATCAAATAAATCCAGGAAGGACCACTTAATAGTCCTCTTCATTCTCAGCACTCGTCTATTTGCATGAGTCGAGTGTTCCAGTTCCAGTCAGACGAGGATAGCGTGGGAATCCGGTTTGTAGCGATTTTGACTATCAATGATGAATGAAAACTGGAGCTGGAGTCAAAATGATTTCAACGTATTAAAATTTCCAAATCAAATTAGCAATGCTCCAACAGAAAACAGATCTCATCAGTATGGTCTAAAATTTATTTTGTTTAAACACAGAATTGGATTTGACAAAAAAACAAAAAACTTATAACAAAAGGTGCAGTTATATAGTGAAGGTCCTCTCTGTTGTATTATTTTTTCTCTGACTGAGTTTCGTTTCACCTGTTAACAAGTATGCTAAAGAATGGACACTTTTTTCAGTTTCTTTATGATTACCTTTTTAAAGATATGAGGAGGAATTTTTAAATAATCCTCAATCTCTCA
>NC_061092.1:51827429-51839929 GCF_015104395.2 Macrobrachium nipponense | reverse complement strand
AGTCAGGATCACTGGCAGATGATCGGAGGATGTTAATGCTCCTTGCTGAAGTGCATAGTTCAAGTGGGCTTGCCTGTTTGCTAGAAGGATGTCTGGTCTACCTAAATTTAGGCCTACATAGGTGGGGAAATCAGGCCCCAGGTGTGAGGCTATCCCCCTATTTATTAGGTCATGCACTTGGTCTCCATTTGCATTATTTCTGTCATAGCCCATTTGACCATGAGATGCATTTAGGTCACTGAACAAGTAGGATGGCAGCCGCCTTTGGAGAATTTTCTTTATATCCTCTCTGGGGAAGAGTCTCCTTCTCGGTGGTAGATACGTTGTACCTATGACTACTGGTCCTCTTCTAGTCCTGACTTCCACTGCAAGTACATCCTCCACAAAATCACCCAGAAGCCTGTACTCTAGGTTCTTTTTTACTGCTACTGCTATGCCTGCATGGTCTTCATTATGGATGTTCCGCTTGTACACACTGTACCCATAAATCTTCAGAGGTGTGTCATTTGCAATTCCAGTTGCATTTAGTAATATTATGTCTGGGTCAATTTTCTTGTAGTAGGCAGTGAGTTCCCTGCTTCTATTGAAGGTCCATTTAAGCACATTATGTTGGATTATTACCAGTTTCTCCATTTTGGGTTTATTTGTTTATGGTTTTTATTGATAAGTTGTTCCTTACCTTATTAAGTTGTTCCTTACCTTAGCTTCCTGTGACCGGTTTGAATGTGTTGGAATCTTTCTTCGTTCACCTTGGTTATTACCATGTAAGTGAGATCGAGAGTTCCATCTTTTATTGCGTTTTCCACATCATCATTAGATACGTCCCAAGTACATCCATACTTCAGTTCGCCTGTTGAGAAAATCATGTCTATTATTGTTTCTTGGGATGGCCTACTTGGCATTGCCGTATTTATGCTGGCATATATGCTCATATTAAGCTTTTTTTCTTTCTTTGTGGTTTTTAGTTTTTCCCTGTACCCAGTTCCTTTCATCTCATTGTCATTTGTTATCATTAGTTTAGCCGGCCTCCTGTCTGGTGTTATTGATAGGGCATTTCTCTGCCGTTTTTTACTTTCATAAATCTCATTACCTTGAGTTTCTTCAGGTTGTTCTGGTTGTCTCTGGGACTGTAAATTATAATTTCTGTCTTCTTCTTCAGCCTGTTGTTGGTTATCGTTATTTGTTTGTTGCTGCCCCAATTTTTCTATTACTGCTTCCGCAAATATTATTTCTTTGGGGATTATGACTTTTGGCAGTCCATTCGCTTCATATATTTTGTCTAGAGTGCTTTGGAATGTACCTGGGATTGCTGCTTCATTCATATTAGCCAGTATGAGGGCTGTGTTTATTATTACATTATGGTTATTTATTGAAGCGTTCTGGTTATTCTTCCATCCTGCTGTTTCATTTTTATTAATGGGTTGTATTAGTTTTGTTGCATTGTTGGCTGTAACTGATGCATAGGTTGGCGTTGTTGTTGTTATATTCCTCTTTTGTCTTTCTTCTTTTATTAATTCCCTGTATACCCTCTTCCTCACAGGGCACCTCATTGCCATTGTTGGATGACTGCCATTACAATTGATGCACTTTGGAATTGCACAGTGACAGTCGGTATACCTGTGCTCCTGGCTGCTACAATTGGAGCATATTTTGTAGTCCTTTTCTTTTTTGCAAGAGTTAATTTCATGATCATATGCATAGCATCTCATACATTGTTTTATTTTAGCATAAATTTCTGTCTTTAACTGTTTACCATAAAGTGATTGGGAGAAAAGAAGGATCCCTTGGTTCACTGCCTTTCTGGCCATTTCTTGGTTTTCCATTTGAAATTTTATGATGTTGCTGTTACTCACTGTTAGCACTTCTATTAGCCTGCAGTAGCTGTTGCATCTTTCGATTTCTACTTTTAACTCCTTTATGCTGTGGTTGTGTACATACTCATCCAAACCTGTCACCACTAATGTCCGGTTTGCAATGTCTTCAGGCTCTTCTATGATTTCAAATTTTTATTTTTGTTCTCTGGCTTGGAGGTTAGTAGCAGTTTGGTCATCAGTTATTATTATGAATCCACTCTTAATGTTAATGACTTTGTAAACTTTGACATTGTTTTTTGTTAAGACTTCCCAGAGTTTATTTCGTCTATCCCCTTCACTAGGGCCATTATCCCTTATCCTTACTTTCCCCATGATTGAAAATTAGGATTTTATTGGTTGCATTACTAATTAAATTGTGAATGTGGATGATAATGGGATAATGATTTGAATGGTAAAATGAATGAATGGATGAATATTATGGGAGGGTATAATGGATGAACAAGTTGTTATATAATGTCACAAAGAAGGGTGACTGATACCTATCCCTATGCTGGCACTGAAAAAAGCGGCCAGGACGATGCCGACGACCTAGAATCGAGTTCTGATTTTGAAAAACCTCATAAGCCACGTCCCTCGAATTCTAGGCAGAGTTATTACTGTTACTAATACTACTACTAATGCTACTGATAGAAACAAGATAATGTAGGTATGAAAGATGAGTGAATGGTATGGAGTAAGGTAGGGGGGAGGATAAAGGAGCGAAGGTTTATGGTGGTAAGGGATTGGGGGGGGGGGGGGGGGCAAGGTTGTCTTATACAATGACGACTTTGGCGAACCACCAATGAAAAAGTGGCTCCTCTGCTCGCCACCAATGGGAGGCGAATACTGTCTTCTTCAAGCCGTTTTTAGCTGGTGGTGTTGATTTAAGGTTGGTCTCAAAGCTTGAGTTGAAAACTGGCTTTGAAGCACCTAGCGAACAGCCAATGAGAAGGCGGTTTCTTCTCCGCCAATAGGATGGCGGCTTCTTCTCCACAAATGGGAGAGAGGCTTCTTCTCTGCCAATGGGGGGCCTCTGCTGTGGCCGTCGGAGAGGAGATCGCGGCATGTCCGTCTTCTACCGCTGCTTCGCCTGTGAATGAATGAATCGGGCAGGTCTTATGGGAGTCCTGTAGTATAGATTAGGTCCTGTTGCCACAGTATTGGGTCCTTATCGGTGAATTCTGATTGGCGATCTGGCTCAGCCGCTGATTCCCTGTTGGCGGATGCCTCAAGATCAGAAGTGGGTCCTATGCGGACGCTGCAGTAGTCTCTCAGACCGTTGAAAGGGAAGGGTGCCTCCCCTAGCAGGATTATGATTGGTTAGAGCAGGCGGTTGCATTACGTCAGTAATTGCTGAATTGTTGCTGTTGCGTGACGTTATGCCTGGTGCATTCTGGTGTTCCATGATCATTTAATATAAGAACAAATTTTGTACAGCATTTTGTATAAAATGCTAAATTGAACAAATACCACCTTTTTTTGACATGAATCCCCCATTTGGCTTTTTAATAGCCAACTTGAGTACAAGAATAGAAAAACTTCTATAGAAAATAAACAAAGTTAAAATAGTCAGTATTTTCTATAAAACCTGTATTAATGAAGGTCTTCTTCCATTATTAATTAATTAATTAATTAATTAATAATAATAATAATAATAATAATAATAATAATAATAATAATAATAATAATAATAATAATAATAATAATAATAATATAATATTAATAATAATAATAATAATAATAATAAGTGAGGGTACCTTCTCTGAAGACAGTAGTCTTACATAAAATAGCTGTTTCTTACGGTCTTTAAATTTGTATTCAGTCCTCTATCCGTCTTATATCCAACTTTTCATCTACGTGTGCCTACTATTTTAAGTTTCCCAAAGTAGTATATAGAAGTTTTGTCTTTGATGTATTTATTTCGTTTGATTTTTCGACTAGCAATATGCCGGTCATCAAGAGCGAATAAAAAAATAAATAATGAGGATGGAAATTAAGTTACATAAAAAAGGAGGAAGGATGAAGATACAAAGTTAATTCGTTCATCTGAAGATTTCATGATTACGAATTAATAATCTTGAAGATCATCCTATAATGTGCAAAGTTATGCATATGTAGGAGGGGAAGGAAAATAGAAAGAGATTAATTTTCAAAGAAACCAAAAATATTAAGAGTTGCAAAATCCACTGAAGAAGGAAGGGAGACGAAGCAGAAAAAGAAAAAAATTCTTCTTTTGGAGTCTTTCCCTGATTTGAATAACATGAATAATGCAGTCAGGACGATTAACGAAACGGATTAGCTCCTAGACTGAATAACAAGATAAATGCCTTGTTACCAGAAGAAAGAACAGAAAATGGTAATGACAATTCTCCATCCGCATTCTTTCTCATTACCGTTTCCTTTTTCCAGGCTTTGCAAATTATCTCTGTGGAAAAACACTAAAGCTTTTTCGTACTTTGCTGCCCTAAACAGAATAGCTCAGGTGCGCTGCTTTTTTGGCTAATTAATTTCGTTTGCCTGCTGATCACACCTATACAGCTGAGCCCTGATAGCGGTTGTGCTATTATTGTTATTGGAGTAGCATTACGTCTTCTACAGTTTTGCCTGAAATTATTATAAACATAATATTACATCACAAAACTCTTCATTATTACGTTTTTGAATTTATATTTTTACAAGCGCAATAAAAATATGTATGCAACCTACTATTATAAGGAAAAAAAAAGTAATTCAACATTTGTGGTTCATATTCAAAAGGAATGCTATTGTAACAGTTATTGTGAAATTTCTGTTTTTCTGATGATTATCGCTGACGGCCTTACACATTCACTAAGCCTACTGATTTGTGTGTTATTCATTGCTTCAGTCCACTTCCTGTAACATAAAAGCTGAATTTTTATTATAGCGTTATTAGGATTACTTGTCTTTGCTGTCAACTATTCTGTATATTCTTAAGTATAATATACAATGGATATCAGAGAATATGGATCTTTACAATATCTCTTAAACCTGAGTAAACAGTACATACAGGTGCGATGAATTTGGCCCGTTTACGTCTCCTGCTTTTCGTTAACTAACTTTTTGAGGGTCTCTTTCCTCCTGGTAGTAATGGTGCTCAGTAGACCACTGATGAAGTTCTCAGCTGCCTAATTTCATATCAGAGGTTTAGACTCTGTCATAATTAATCGTTCTTTTGAAGCTAGTTTATCTTGTTCCTTATTTAAAATAATCAAAACTAATATACATACACGACCGTACAGCATTTATGACACATATCGTTACTGATCATACCTGCATCTATTCTATAAATATTTTTGGTCCAAACAGAGCAGGTTGACGTGTTTTTATCAAAAACGGAATTTGCGCCACGGAAGAAATCACAATGTCTACCAGCACGTTCAGTCGTCTTTCTGTGGCCAGCTTATCCTGAAACAGAAAGTGAAAATAAGATTTCCTTCTTTTTTCTTTTCATGTGGGGAGACTCCGTCTTAGCGACCGGAAGCTACTGCGTAAACACGCAAGCAAACACACATACATACATACACACACACACACACACACACACACATATATATATATATATATATATATATATATATATATATATATATATATATATATATATATATAGTTATATGCTGTTGCTTCCGCAATGCATATCTCCTCACAGTAACTATGAAATGTTGTACTAAAAGTGCTTGCAATATTTTCAAATTCAGCATTACTTTTGCTTAGATTAATATGTCTAATAATGCGTGTTCAGAATTCAAAAAAACATAATTTAAAAGTTAAGAATAACTTAGAATGCGAACAGAGAGAGAAATTTGCTTGTTCGAAAGGCGGACTTCTCATACGTCACTTGGAGGCGTGTAGTCTGTTTTTCTTCTTTGTTTTTTTTTATCGCCTGTTTTTGACAAGTCTCAGTCTCAAGTCATGTGAAGGTTGAATCTTATTTTGTAAGACCGTTCTAGAAGGATTCAGCCTAAAACATTTCACATACCTCTGACTGATGCCTTTCATTCCATATATGTAGTTAGAGAGGTTTTTGTATTGAAAACTATTTAATATTACTGGTAAATCAACTCTTATATCTCTCGATTTGTCAAAAGAGAATTTGTTGGCTCGTAAGTACCTTAAATTTGAAGTGGAAAGATTTGTGACGTCACCCAAGGATATGACGAAAACTTAATTTGTTTTGAGAAAATTCCGTAATCATATATTTCATTTTATTGTCTTAAGTCACATAATAATAAATGTTATTTATGATTGTAATCCCACTTTCATTCTGTTTATTATTTTGAAAGAGATTTTTTACGATGTTAGCTGTCCCTCATTCTCAAAATCGTTCTCCCAATCATTTTGGGGCCCAAATAGTAATCACTTTCCATACTACGTTAGTTGAGTCTCTCTCTCTCTCTCTCTCTCTCTCTCTCTCTCTCTCTCTCTCTCTCTCTCTCTCTCTTCCGTATGAGAGAATTTTGATTTCACATTATTGTAAAGATTTTATACTTAGTGGTTGGTCACTCATAAATTTTAGATTTTATTTTTCTTAGATTTACTTGATATTGTTTAGTAATTATTTTGTGGAGACTTAGCAGACATTGTACAAGTGTGTAATAGCCCACCTTTTTTTTTTTTATTTTGAGTACTATGGGGAATTTTTTTTAATACTATGGTGAATTTTAGGAATTATATGGGGAATTTTTGGAGATAGTTGCAGCAGACACATAATTGGTATACCAAGATAATGTGTTATTACAAGTTTTGATTTTCAACTTAAAAGCATATTTACAGTGGTTTGGTGAAACTAATTATTTAATTTTTTACACATTGCAAATTTTTATGTTCAGTGTTTAGTTTGTTTAATTCTTTTGGAGTGTTTTTTTTATATTGTGTTACCATTTCTTATTTTCCACATTTTGGTGGTCTTATACTTTGTGTTTTTTGTTTTGCATTCACGATTTGTTTGATTAACATGATTATTTTAATTAATTGATCATTACTTATTCAATTGAATTTAAACACTTGTGAATTAATTTTGAAATTTTTTAGTTATTACTAATACTTTGAATTTGGTATTGAATAATTTAATTTGTTGATTTTGTGATAAATTAATTTGGTTTATCATTACTTAATAATTAATTCAAGAAATTATTAAAATTTGTGTTGTTTCTGAATAATAATACATTTCCCTGAGATTGTGAATTTCACTTATAAATTTTGAATTTAATAATAAATTGTGTTGTTTTCAATTTTTATGAGTGTTTCTTTTCTTTCACCAGTATATTTATTTTTGTTTAGGTAGAAATATAGTTGTAAATGAGCTGTTTTCCTTTAGCTTTGATGAACTAGGGAAACACTTAGAATTTTAAAAGTTATCGATGGTGTGATGCCCTTCCATTGATTTAATTACATATAAGATTACCTCACACCTGTTTTAATGAACTTTGTTTGATTTTCTGCAATATTGATAAGCTGTTTAAGGGATCACTGTTGTGAGGTAACTATTCTATGATTGGTAAGTGCAGTAACCACATACTTGGCACTTCGTCACAATATATACATATATATATATATATATATATATATATATTATATATATATATATATATATTATATATATATATAAAACCTCCAGGGGATGTCCATGATACAAATTCTCTGTGCTCATTAGTCTGTTAAAGATAAAGACACATTTATAAATAACAAACAATAAAAGTGTAAAAAACAGGAATTCACATATATTAAAAATAGTCTTAAAATTACATAAAAGAACAAAGTAAAAATGAAAAAACAGGTTAAAAGAGACTGCTTAAACACCAACCGTTCATTGTGAGGAGAGAAGATGAAATGAACTAAGACAAGTTAAAAGTAACGACTTCAACTATGCCAGGTACAGAGTTGCTGAGTTGTGGTTACTGTTAAGAGAGGGAACAAGTCTTTTGATATATAAAAACTCTGTGTTTTAGGACATTTCAAGGTAGATGTACAAAATGGTTTTTTTTTTTTTTTTTTTTTTTTTTTTTTTTTTTTATTTTTTTTTTTTTTTTTTTTTTTTTTTTTTTTTTTTTTTTTTTTTTTTTTTAATTTGGAGTCTCCATTTAGGAACCGTATTTGAATACTGTTGCCAACATGAACTGCATAAACTATTCCAATTGCAGCCTTCTGTTATGTACTGCTGGCAAGTTTAACTGTGTGGAAATTCTCTGTTGACCTCTCAGTTGCATCGACATTACTATTGTTAGACTGCAGTTTGAAATCACTTTTCAGATATTTTCATGCGGTTAATGAGCCATATATGTGATTTTTTTTCTCATCTTAGGAGTACTCTAAGGAAGTGTGTAAAAGGTTCAAGTAAGTGTTTTATCATAAACATTTCTTCACACGGTTGGAAGAATATCAGCACGCTCTCGAATAAGTAACCAATAATAAAGCATTATACACAACACTATTGACATCCTCTTTTCTAAACTATACTATTTTTCCCCGACTTATAATCGAGACGAAGGAATTACATTTTTACTCTCAACTACGAAGAAGAGTCAGAATTCGAGAAAAACGAAGATATGAAAATACAGCTAGTATCTTCAAAGACTGCGCTTTTCATGCAAAAACCATGCCATCTTTATACTCGGCTTTCAAGGTCTTGGCTTCACTGATGTATCCCCAATAAGCGTATATTTTCCAGCGTGTCTTTATAGAGATTTTTTCCGACGTCTTGCTCTTCACAACGAATATGAAGGTGAGAGCATACACCATAAACCTTGAGAAGATTCTTTTTCTTTCTTTCTCTCTCCATGCCTTAAATATCGACTCTAAACAGTATGAATATCCTCTGTTCTCCAAGAGAGTTCAACAATGTTACACACACACACACACACACACATATATCACATATATATATATATATATATATATAATATATATATATATATATATATATATATATATATATATATATATATATATGTATATATGGAGTTATGTTCTATGACGATAATCTATGTTCCTAAAGATAATATCCCTCCATACACACACCCAAGTCGCGTTGGAAGCTTATATCAGAACCTTGATTAGTATTCGTAGGACTAGTACCGGGTAATGCCAATCACCTTTCGACATGTGAGGAGTGCTTCTGGATGGTGGGTTGAATGAGGAAGGACAAGGGGCAAAGGAAGTTCTTTAATGAAGCAGTCGTCTTTGTCCTTCTTGCATAGAAAGACTTGCCTGCAACCGAGGTCTCGCTCCTCCCTAAATTATTAGAATGAAATAGATAATGGGCCAATTGTAAGTTACCAGATTATAGCTACCATGTTAATTCAGACCAAAATATTTGACTTCTGCATGTCCCACAATCATAATAGAATCCCACGTGACCTAGGTCGGGGTCATAATTTTGGTGTCAAATTTGAATGTATCTCTTTTAAAATTAGCTCATTTATCAATTATCAGCCAACTGTGAATCAACGCATTTGTGCCAACCCGATAATTAAGTGTAGAGTGCTATTAATCTGAGACAATGCCGCGTAATATGAGGAATAAGAGATCATTCACACATGAGAGAGAAGAAGATAAGGGAAGCACTCGGTGTTAGAAATTAGTCCAGTGGAAACTGGAGAAATTGGCAGAAGCCAGAAGAACATGAGTGAAACGGACAGTATCAAACCGTTGGAAATTCCGAACGGCGGTTGTATAATTAATGGGTTAAAACTTTCAGAAATTACGGGACCTCATTCTCCTCCGGTCGCAGGTAGATGACTAGAACCAGTGAGGAAACTATCTGTCGATGGAGGGCATGTGCCAGAATTCAATGGCTCGCACCCCAAAGAGGGATTCCTCTTCATGGAGGTCCAGTCATCCAAGGGGGATATGGGAGTAGTGTCCACTGACCCTGAGATAGGAGAGGTAATCGCTCCCTCCTATCTTTACTCCCTTCTGTTGTCCCAGAACGAAAGTTAGATGAATGTACACCATAGTAGTACCAATTTGTGGTGAGGGTTTTGTTGGGACGAAAGTCATTTACGTTCGTTGCCAAACTTCCATTGTAAGGAAAATTTTTATGGAATTCAAGTCGTTGTTATATATAACAAAACTGAAGGGGATTACTCTGAAATATTTACTAAAAATGGTTTTTATGTATAGGGTTGTTAATGATCAATATCTTAAACAGTTTTTCACTATCATATTTGAGAAACGTGGCATACATATTGCCACAGCTACAATCTCGATTCTAAGGTCAAGTATTGAAATCTGTATCTGTCAGTTACGAAAGAAACAATAAACCCTTCGTTAATCTCTTAAGAATGGAAAAATCTTATAAGCTGGGGTCCTTTATGGTGAGGATGAGGATTAGCGGATGTAAACATAGTTGGTGCTCAAATACGTGTGTGTGTTTGTGTGTGTATGATTAAATACTTAAAAGATGTTTGTTATCTGAACTTTTCTACAAATAGAGAAATTTGAATATGAAATTGTTTTTTCCATCTTTACTGTTATTTTTTTCTTATGTAGATTATTTCAAGACAACAGTCAACTGAATATGGAAAAAAAAAATATTCCGGTGATAAGACGAAAAAAATCTAAATACCGTGGTGAGGGCTGAAATTGGTCTGGCGTTGCCAAACATCAATTTACTGAAAATTTTAATGAGGTAAAGGGAGCAGTTTAGTAACTGAAATGAATAAATTTGCTCCAAAAAATGGTTTCGTTGCTAGTTGCTCCTGAACATACATACCACCAACTTCAATTATTGTGATGGATAATATACCTTATCATTCAAGGAAAGTAAATAGACTACCAACGATGTCAAGCAAACAGGCAGTAATTACAGGATGGCTCATCTCTAAAGGTGCGAAACCAACAGAGAAAATGTTGAAAAGTCAACTTTTAGAGATGGTAAAGGAGTACTCCGTTGAAATAAAAAAAATTGTTTTAATGCCAATACACACTATATGATAGATATCTGAATAAAGGAAAAATAAACTTATACCAGAGAACCCTTCTAAGACCATTGGAGTGGGCATTCCCCCTCACCAGACTCTGAAAAGAGGATAATCTGTACATGACATAGGTACGACTATAGTCTATATTAATTCCCCTAATAAATGGACAGACTTATGTTGCCAGGGGTCGCTATCATCGACAATGGAAAGGCGAATGTACCTTTTATTAATGTAAGTAGTAATGGGTTACAATTGAGTACTGATTAGCATTGTGATTTAGGAGTGTGCGTCCTTATAAAAGCCGATGATGCAGTGTCAGGCTTGACTACACAGAGTCAAAGGCCATGGCAAACTACGGCTTTGAAGGCTATTGCAAACAACTGTCAAAGCAACACCTTTGAATTACTGCAGTTACATAGGAGACATATTAAATAGAGATGGGAGATCATCCCCCTTTTTGAACTAAGCCTTATAGAACTGCATGCAAAGAACAATTAACTGGGGAAACAATAAATCAATTGCAAGATCAGGGTGGTATTCAAGAAAGCAAGTCTCCCTGGGCTTCTCCAGTCATTTGAGTTAAGAAAAAAAGGGCTCTTTCAGGTTGTGCTGGTCATAGGCGATTGAATGTCATTATGAAAGATAATAGCTATCCATTGCCCTTGATTGAAGAGCATTTGCTTAAAATAAGGGAGAGTAAATTTTTCACTATGCTAGATCTTAAGTCAGGCTACCATCAGATTCCTCTAGAATTCTTAGGACACATAATAACCTCTGAAGGACTGAATCCTTGTACCAATAAGGTTGTAGCAATTAAAGAACTTACACAGCCTGAACATATGAAGAATGTAGCCAGCTTCCTCGGACTTGCTTGATATTATCGAAATTTCATAAGAAACTTTGGACAGATAACGAGACCATTAGATGTATTGAGGAAGCAACTTGATTTCCAGTGGGGTGAAAAAGAGGAAGATATTTTTCAGCAATTCAGATACATTGGTAAGCGTCAAAGTCTTGGCTTATTGAAGGTTCGATTGGCCTTTTAGAGTGACCACAGATGCAAGTTATATTGCTATTGGAGGGATAATCTTTCAGATTGACGATGAAGGTAATGAGAGGGGCAGTCCATACATGGAATTTTATATATTATGTTGTTGCTTTCTCTGGGGCCATTTTTTATTAACATTACTTTTAGTGCGTTATTATAGGAAAATACAAGGTTGACCTTAAAGGATTTTACCAATGATTCAATGGTTTCAAATCTGTTAAAATAAGGCAAACTGAGAAGGTTCTAAGAATTCTCTTATTCCGTGTTACTTACAATATAAAACTTTTCGTGGGCTTTATTATAGTAAATGTTTAATATATGTGAAGGACAATATATAATATATAGCTATATTATATTATATAGCTTAGATCTATCTAGTATATCTAATATATATATAACTATATATATAAATATGTTATATTAATAGCTATATATGATATATATATATATATAATATATAGATCTATATCTATATATATATATAATATAATAGATATAGATATTATATTATATAATTATATCTCTATACTATTATATAATAGATATTATTAGATCTACTATCTATCTCTATATCTTAATATACTCATATATATTAGATATGATCGATATATTATATAGAATTATATATATTATATATATAATATAGATAATATAATA
>NC_061092.1:51779929-51824929 GCF_015104395.2 Macrobrachium nipponense | reverse complement strand
TTCTATAATGCAACGAAATGGGGTATAAGCACATTCGATCAGATGTGTTCTACATTAAATTGTGTTTGTAAGACACGACACTGGCTTCTTTGTCTTTTCTATGGGATATTGAATATAGTTATGGTTAATTCTTATATTCTCTATTCGTCCCTGCCATCATCAAAGGGTATGACAAGGCGAAGGTTCCTAAAGGAGATTGCCCTTGAATTTTGTGCTCCCCATCTAAGTCATCGGTATTACACATTGACCAACTTGTCCAGACCCTTCCGTTCAGGGTGGCTGAGCTGAAACATAGAGCTCTTAACTGCCGTTGTCCACATCAAGCTGCCCAAGCGTGTTCGCTGCCAAAGCTGCCCATCCAGAGAAGACCGCAAGACAAACACGGCATGTTTGCTGTGCAAAGGGCCCTTCTGCAGCAGCATCAAACTGTCTTGTGTCCAAAGTGTGTGTCTATTATGTAGGTAAGTTACTTCATGAAACTTTTTTTTTACTACTTGTTTGCATAAATACTATAATTTTAATTTTTACAAAATATATACCATGATTTTTTTACCTAAAATATTGCAATAATTTTTATTTTTTGACATTATTTCCAAATTTTCGAAATTATTCCCTTTTCGAAAAATTCCTTTTTGCTCAGATTTTTTTATAGCTGCAAAATAATGGTCAAACATCCAGCAAACAGCCATAAAAGTTTTATGCAAATTCACGAATAATTAGATAACTAAATAACACCTCGAAATTGACAAACCCTTCTTCCATTTCAGGTAGCAAATTTGGCCGTCGCACTTGGCGTGGTCGAGGGCCATTTTGCAGACATACCCGAAAGGTAAGTTGCCATGTCGCCATATATTCTTGTTTTCTATAGAATTTGTGATATTCTGGTAGATTTCCATGCATAATTATCATACTTTATACTAATTACAAAGATTTGTATAAGAAATTTTCCCGGTGAAACTAGGAAGTCAACAAATGACCTTTATTTTGGGTTACGTTTTTGGGGTCAGATTTTTTTTCTGGTGCAAAATAATGTTCAAACATCCAGCAAGGCACCATAATAGTTTTATGCAAATCCCGCATAATTAGATAAGTAAATAGGACATTGAAATTTACATTCCAATCCTCCAATTCGCGTGGTAGATGTGGCCGTCGCACTTGTCGTGGTCGGGGCCATTTTGTTGGTATATCCGAAAGGTAAGTTGCCATATCGCTATATATTCTTGTTTTATATATAGCTTGGGATATTCTGGTAGATTTCCGTACATAAATAGATTTTATACTAATTACAACAATTATTATAAGAAATTTTCCTGGTGAAACTACGTGGTCAACAAATGACCTTTACATTGGATTACGTTTTCTGGGTTAGATTGCTTTTTTATGGCAGTAAAATAATGTTCAAACATCCAGCAAGGCACGATAATAGTTTTATGCAAATCCACGCATTATTATATAAGTAAATAACACATTGAAATTTACATTCCATTCCTCCAATTCGCGTGGTAGATGTGGCCGTCGGAGTAGGTGTCGACTCCGACCATTTTGTTGGCATATCCGAAAGTTAAGTTGCATTATCTCTATATATTCTTGTTCTCTTTAGGATTTGTGGTATTCTGGTAGATTTTCATGCATAAATATCATATCTTATAATAGTTATAACGATTTTTATAAGAAATTTTCCTTGTGAAACTAGGAGGTCAAAAAATATCCTTTAGATGTGGCCCCTGATATAACAGTAGATAACATCTTTGTGCAGATGTTTTTACATAATTCCGTTCTAGGATAATATGAGTTTATTCTGTATAATAATAAAATTAGCCACTTCCTTTCTCATTTAGGTACCCCCAAAAAAAATCGTGAAATTTTAACATTTTTTTTTTTTTTGGCTCCCAAAAATTACCCTTTTTTTTTCTTTTTAGATTTTGACCTCTATGGGTCCGACACCTTCTCTGGCAGTCACATATTGTAAATAGTAGATTTAGGAAGGATTCCCTTAATTTTTCTATGTATATAGCCTATTTTGTATTTTGAAAAAATATTTTCGTAAATAATTTTTTGTATATACTTATTTTTTAATATACTTGTAATAAATATTTAATTTGTAGATGGGTATTATTTGTCCTTCCAGTAGTGTTCTGCAATACTTTAATTGATTTTAGAAATTAAAATGTAGAGCAAAAATAAAGTGAGTGATTTTTGGCAAATTTTTCCGGGCGCTTGGGTCGAGCTCAACCAGCACGCACCTTTACGTAGTACTAAGATGGAGAAACCTATCCAGGGTTAACACAGCTATCTTGGGACTTGAGCAATTGCACCTTATCTGTAGGGAAAGGAAACTTAAAACATTTATGGATAAAATTTAAAAATCTGTATCATATACTTTAAGACACAAGGAACCGTTAGGTGAATAGTCAGACTTTGAATTATCCATTACCGCTTCAACTGCCAAACTTAAATTTTTTTCTTTTGGAAGAAAAGGTTTAACTTTAACATTCGGTGGAGAATTGCTTTTGACATCTTTAGTAGTCCGCACATCAGTTTCATATCTTTCACAAGCTATAAAGAGGTTTGAAATAATTTCGTTCAAGGAAGGGTGCGTTTTTAATGCAATCTGAAATAACTGTTGTCGGAAACGGTCGTTAAGGCCGTGCCAGATAAAGTACCTATTTACCGACTCGCATATAATTCTAAGCTTAGAAATAAAAAGGAATGAATCATCACCATATTTTAAAGGTAAATCAATAATTTTCTTAATAGTAGAATTCTTACGAATATCTTCAGAGGTAAAGGCTGAAATAAAGATGCCAACAAAAGTTCAGCACGCCCCTCGCTCTGCCTTTTAAGTAAGAAGAGCAAATCCCTGTCAGGATATTAAAACAGATTCGTCGTAGTTTCAAATTCAGTTATGAACTTTAAAAAGATCCTCCCCTGCACCACTACTAAAATTTGGAAGAGGAATTGTAGGCTTCTTTAATAAACTTCTAGTTACATAAGGAAATTTAGGGAACCAGTTCTCATTGCTAGAAACATTAAGCAGTGGTAAACAGCTTTCAATTTTATAAAAGTAATTCTGACAAGAAATCAATTCTGCATCCAGTTCAGCTTCGTCTATATTGTCTGAATATTTATTAGATAGGATCTATTCATTCAAGTCTGTTAACTTCTTTTGATAACTCAAAAGGAGACCTTTTTTCGATAATCTTTCAGAATTTGTGAAACAATCTGTTACCTTCTTTCGAATCACCTTCCGTTGTCCGAAAAGCACCTTTAAACTAGCCATTATGAAAATAGAGAACCCCAACAGATATAGATAAATCTTAAAATATAAAAAATATTGCCTGAAAAATAGTTATTAGTTAGACAAAATCCAGATCCCAGGTCATTTCCACCAACTAATGGAACACTGCGCCAAAACCAGCAGCCTCACTTTGTTTGCCCCACGTTGGGCGCCATAAGCTGAAAATTCATAATATGAAGCCCGTGGCCTAATACCATAAATATAAAATTATACAATTTATACAAACAAAATTTTATTTATCAAAGAAACTATGCTATCGTGTAATTATAAGTAGTTAATGTAACATAACACTATGCAATATCAACTTGTAAGTAATGAAGGTAACATCTTTAAAGTACATATATTTTGAAGATTTCCAAGTCTAAGGCTCAATATCAGCTTTTCATCCTCGTCTGCATGTAATAAAGCCTGTTATGAAAGAGGACATTAGTTATAAAACTATGACACAGAATATAAGTGTTTTACTGAACATCAGGTATGGAGTTTATTTCAAAGAAGAATATACCACCATTTAATAATAACAATATAGACAAATTTAAGTATACTATTTAAACTATGAAACAGTTAACTTTAATATAAGCTACCTGCTGTAAGTAAAACGAGGGCTAAAATAACTAATCAATTATGGAAGGAAACAAAACGCCAGACTACGGAAACCCGATTAGAGTCTGGATAATATACATATCCTGAAAGAAGGGTTTTAGCCTTAATTATTAATGTAATGAAATATATAAAAGTATGTCAGATTTATAACCAGTGAAATAAAGACATTAGATTTAAACAGTTTCAGAGTCCTTACCAGTCTGTTAATAATAATCTATGTACAAAGTGCCCCACAAGACAGAGTGTAACGGCAAATCACTGAAATAAGGACAAGAAAACGCTTTCATCTAAACTTATCAAATAAAACTTAATTAATATTAAATTATGGCAGATAGAAAGGATTATTTATATTAGGCAACACAAAGGCTTTAGAGACTGAATACAGTTACCATAAACATAACTACCCTACATATGCTTGGTACTCAGCATAACAATCCAAGTAGAAGACTGTGATGATGACGAATGTAGAATTAGTTCCTTGTATCCATAATGATGAGAAATGCCTGGGATACGGACGATTATCTTTTAGCAATGCATAAGATGCACATTTCTTCAATATAAATGGGAAGCCAAGAATATGCTCCCCTTGGTTACCAAAGGCTTGATTTCTCTTGAGGTTCTGTTACCAGTAAAGTCTTGTTCCGACTGTACCCTCTTCTGTAGTTACTCGACCATGTAGGTTTAGAAGAATAGAAAGGAGGGGGGGTCAGTCAAATGGTTAAACAACCTTTAACAGCCGCAGGAAGGACACTTAAGAAGTACCAAGCATTTAAGTTAACAAGCCATCTCTGAAAATTATAAGTCCTTCCTACCACCAAAAGAAACTATCAAGTAAAAAATAAATAGCAAAAAGTCATAAGTAATTATATAGTTATGATGCGATTTTATATTCGGCATAACAGGCGACTTGGTATCTGTCAGGAATAGTCCGTTCATTCAATCTACGGAAGTCTACGCAGACCCGCACGGAACCATCTTTCTTAGCACCTTTAGTATGGGAAAATTAAAGGGCGACGAACTGGGCCATTTATTAACTTCCCGTTCTACCTGTTCTCTAATCTTATATGGGATTCTATAAGCTGGAATGTAAATCGGGTTAGTACCTTCTTCTAAACGGATCTTGTGTTCTAACACATTGGTTAGTCCTAAATTATCACCGCTTAGAGCAACAACGTCTGTGAAATCTGCTAAGACATTGCCTAATTGCTTTGCATATTCTTATAGTCTGCATTGCCAAGTGATCTCTAAAAACTTGTCTCCTAGCTTGCATCCTTGCCTCAGAAAATTCATTTAGCCTTCCTATAACAGCAACAGATTTGTCACCGTTAATCCAATCCTCGAAATCTAGGATATATGTATTTTTCTGATATTTCCTAACTGTCATTACAGTTCAACAGCTGTAGATACGTCATTAACAGAAACTGTCCCTAATATACCTTTAATCTTCTCACTACCTTCCACAATAAATACTAGATTGGGTTTTGAGGCGCCTTTTAACTGGACTTTTACCAGAGTAGCCATACCCGGCTCTTAAACACCATTATCAGCCAAAAGCACTTTATATAGAGTATTCATCTGGCTATCAGGTACATCACCATCACGGGACTCATCAATTACCCCAGAATTAACTTTAACATAAACATTATCTACATAAACATTACACAGATTATCATAAACATCTCCTGTATCTTCAACATCTACATAAGGGACAACTGTTACACCCCTAGACCCAGTATGTACAGAAATTTCATTACGCCGACACGCAGGGTGACCCAATAAAAGCGTATTCCCCAAAGCAACCCCTTTCATGACCAATACTGGTTCAAAAAATTCTCTGCTTATCCCATAATATCCAAATTGTGTGCTTGCACATCACAAACTCTTTCTCTAGCAGGCATCAGTGGGTACTGAGAAAACAAATGATAAAAATCAAAATGGATAATATTGACAGACGCTCCGGTATCGATAAATATACGCACAACTGAATTGAACGCTGTCCCTCTCACTACCGGTTTAGCCTCAAAGCTATATGACCCGAACATTTCAAGTCCCTGACAGATTGACTTTCACTCAAATAATCCCCTCCATGAGCTATCTCACTCGAGTTATCATAACCCTGAAATGTGGGACGAACACTATTCCTATTCAAAAACGGACAAGACTGCCAAAAATGCTTAGGCCATTTTTACAATATTTAACCCTACAGAACTTCTTGATATGCCCTATCGTATGACAATTAAAACATCGAAGAGACCGTACTCGATCCCCAAACGCCTTGTCACCATTAAATTCGGTCACAAGGCCGCTACGAGCAATATTAGGCTCTCTATGAGGTTATATTCTCCCGCAATAGTTATTAGAAACCAAAGTTGAATCCCCTTCCGGTGCTATATCAAAAGTTGTCCCATCAGACAAAGTGCTCCTAACTGGCTGATAATTTGGCGCGTTTTCATGTACCTGAGAACTATTTAGCGTCCCATCAGACACAGAATCTGTTATTAGCACAATTAATAATTCCCTCACGTACCAACTCAGACCAACTTAAAAGTCTGAAAATCAGCTGAGGAAATACTATCATTATTTACCCATCCGAACCCTTTCAACGTCTCTACGAAGTCAATTGCGACAACACAAAGCTGAGATTTAAAATCAGCCAAAGAATGCTGACTATCTCTGGGTTAATAAAATACATTTAAATTGCGAATTAAACCTTCGCGTTCTTGAGGTCCATAGGGTGTCTTAAGAAGTTCTTGGAGACTTGACCAGTTTTTGCATTTAGCATAACGATGATCGTGGCAACGAAAATTTAAGTCGCCATTTCTAAAATCTATCAGAGACTCTGCTAATTTAAACGCCTTTCTGTCATCTGTAATTCCCTTATCATTAAAGTAACTATTAATGTTGTTCATAGAAGTCTGCACTGACTGAAACGGACGAATTTTCGTCCTAATTCTCGATTTCTGTTACATTAGCCAACTTGCTAAAATTTTGTGCTTTCTCGAAGGCATGACGCAATTCCCCTTTAGCTGGTCACGAGTGTAAAAAAAAAAGTTATTTTCAAAAACAAAATTGTTTTTCCACTCGGGAAAGAAAAAAATAAAACTCGAGAAGGAATAAAAAAATAACAAAAACAAGTACTCACTGAGTTTCCCCTTTATAACCCCAGTTATTTCTCAACAAACATGTATCCAACTCCCAAGCAAGTTAAATCATAAATAATTCATCACGCAATTCACAACGCCGGAAGAGAACCCCAATCGCCGATGCGTTCCGCTGGTCGCAAATCACATTACTTCACTTTCTCCTCGAGAATAGAAAGCGGGACCCGAGTCAAGCGAAGAAAAGAAAACGGGGTTAAGATGAGAGATAATTCTTCCGCCACTCCTCCCCTTCACGATCCCCTATTGACCCCAACACAATTGTCATGTATGTATGAACGCGCGACCGCGCGAGATAGAGAGAGGAAAAAAAAAATTTACATTGGCACCTTGTTACCATGTGAAAAACGCTGAACTGTAGGCTATACGCGAACAAACATACTCAACAGACATACACACACTCGAACGAAAGTATGCAATAACAACAACCAAGAATAAAGGTATTGTCTGAACGCTATGTTCCTCGGTGTGCGACTATCGTCCAAAAATGGAATTCGGCGTAAAAAAAAAAAAAAAAAAATATGAATATACAATTCCCGCGTATTTACTCACACGCGAACAACCCCCGCCTACCTACTGCCGGTACCTTTGAACAGATAAAAAAAGAAAAAAAATTGTTAACTAGACAAAGAACAGCGTAATAACCTCACACCTGCCACAAATCATGTACTATACTGGCGGGGCGAGCCACCGACTACCGACAGCGCTAGTTCCACAAGAATTTTTATGTTAAAGCCAAATGCCAGAAACCACCTTCCCCTTCAACAAAATCAATTTTTCCGTATGTTTATTAGTATTTAGCCGTGAAGTGAATTGTTAATGTTAAATATACGGCGCTGTGCACTTTAAGAATAATCAGATTACGTATTAAGAGTAATTTTTGTTTGTTAAAGTGAATGCTTTCGCTCATTTTTCTTTTGTTTAAGATTTGAAGTTAAAATTTTCTCTATCGTATATACGTTTTGAAGTTAAAATTTTCTCTATTGTATAGTTTTGAATATGGATCCTTTCAGCATTAGTGATTTTTCTAGTAAACCAAGTGTGCATTATTTGCGTAATCAAATCATCGTATGAGAAAGGATGACTGGATGGCTATTGCAGCGAAGTATTACTTTTCTGTTAAAAAGGTGTGGAGGAAATCTCGGATTAAGAATTTCGTTGTTAATGCTTTGGTTGAGAAGGAGACTTTGCCTGAGGAAGCTTATGATTTATTAGATGAAGAGGGATCTCAGTTAACTCTCAAGCAGGTAGAATTGCAGTATGCATCAGTGAAAATGCAGGAAAGAGTATTAAGAGGCGAATGGTCGTAACAATTTTTTTTTTTTTTACAAATACACACAAATGACAACTTACGACATATCTGGAACCACTTATTTACTTTGCGAAATGCCTAGTTTTACCGTTGCCACCAAAATACTATATACCAAAGGGAGGCACAAAACTGAATATGTTAACGTGACCTACTGGAAATCTTTAATCAACTCAGGAGACAAAAATTAATTTGGCAATGAATTAAACTCTGAACTACAAAAATCTTTATTGCTCTAAAGGAAAAGCAAAATTCTAACAATTGCCAGACAACTAGAAAGATAATTAAATGAAAAACAGAAATAGTTAATTAAAACTCGACACAGAAAACGGACTGTCTAGAACAAGATTCCGGGAAACTGAACTATTCCCACAAGTGAAGCAAAAAATAAAAGGGACATTTCTCGCCAAACTCTGATATAAATTCCACAAAATTGAATAGTCATGCAGTAAATCAATTAGCCTCTTCAATACGTTAAACACCATAAAAATTATCAATACTAGGTAATAATTTGGTTCACAGAGGCGGACAAAGCGACAAGTTAAAAGAGTTCCTGTCAGAAAGAAACATAATTATTATTAACAAAATAACAGCAAAATAATAATAAATCTCATAAAGAGGACTGATACATTTCACCAACAAGTGCACAAAAACGGAATGCTAATTTCTCACGAATCTCTCATGAGAAAGAAAGGTTTTCTGCCACTTCTCACGTCATCTCAAATAGTTCGAGATTCTGAAAAGGAATTCATTAATGAAAGTTCTAACAACTATCACCTCTGATGTCCATGATAATAGTTTCGTGTGGTTGTCACGCGCCTTCCATTTTCAAGAAAAAGCTGGGCTAATAATGCCCCAAAACTCATGATACAGTGGAGGTAAAACGTGACATACAAACGAAAGAGCATTCTCGTAAAACCAATCCCGATATACTACGTCATGGAACACAACGTTCGAGGAATTTTCCATACAAACTCAGGTTTTGTCGATGTGACCTCTGAGAGAATATTTTCTTCTTAACAAAGAACATTGACTTTTGTTTCTGCGAGAGCTAATGGTGATATTTATTATTTCAAAGAATGTCAATGTAGTTTAAATATATGACATATAGTATATATATATATATATATATATATATATATATATATATATATATATATATATATTTCTTTGTAATATATGTGTTTGTATGTATATATATACATATATATACATTCATACACTTATATTACAAAGAAATGAGACTAGGAAACCTATAAACTCCAGCTTAGTCAATATTGTAAATAATTCACCTGTAGTAAACGTTACCCAAGCACTCTCTTGCAACATCTCAGCTTGAAACCTTTAAACAGGACACAAACATTAATCTTAACAATGTCACCTAGACTTTCCACAAGGTTTCATAATCTTCTTTCCCACCGTTATCCCTACATTAAGGGGTCGGTTGCCGATGCGCCTTCACCACTGCCTTTTATCAAGGGCATCATCCCCCACCAAACCTCTTCTCTCCATTTCTTCCATGACTTTATCTTAATGATCTCATTCTTTCTCTCCCTCTCTATCTTTTTCCACTAACAAGTTCCTCCTTAGCCTCCTCATTCTCTATTCGTCATCCATCCTCAACACCTTCCCATACTATCTCAATCGTGACTTACTTATTATCTCTGTAATCTTGACTAAGCCTGCCCTTCTTATTTCATCATTTTCCAATCTTTCAAGCAGCGTTAGTCCCATAATCCATCTCAGCATCCTAATCTCTGTTCTCTCAAACTATACTTCCTCTTTTCTTCTTCGAGCCCGTGTTGCTGCTCCATACATTTGTGACGAATACAGGGGACACTAATACAGAACATGGTAGCATGACCATCTTGAAATCTCTTATCAACACACAAGACATTGACAAAAATTAATTTAGGCACTGAATTCAACTCTAAACAATGAAAATCAACTTGATTCCAAAATGAAAAACAAGATTCTCACTATCACAAAACAGACCATTTGAAAGGTGATCTGGATAACTGAACAATTCCCATCAATGAACAGAAAAATAAAAACCTTCCTTCTCCAAAACTCCGACATATTTGTTCTACAATTGAATATTCACAAGGCAAAAGCACCATCTCTTCATTTCGTCACATATACAATTAGGGCTGATCAAAACTGATGATCATAGCCATCCATGCTCAGGGGCCGCCGGTAGAGCGACGACAAATCAACAGAGTTTCTGTCAAAAGAGAGTAGGCTCTTAGTCACGCACATCATAAATAAAATAAAATATCGATACATTTTATAAATGAGTCCACAAAAACCAACAGATAATGGTTCTCATGAATCACATGAGATGAAAAGGGGTTCATGAATAAAATAATCATAAATCTCATAAGTAAGTCAGTGCAAATAAAATAATAAAAAGAAAGTTCACGGCATCGGCACAAAATAGAGAAGGTATAAAAAAAAAAAAAAAAAAAACACATCAGTGAGGAAAACTGTCCCTTACTTCTTTTATGTTTATATTTCAAAGTTTCTTGTAGTTTTCACGCACCCCTCATCTTCACTCGAATGTTCGGCAGATAGTGCCTCAAAAAAGTATATGAAAAGTTCACAGGGGAAGCAAAACATGACGCACGAACGAACAACCATTCTCGTAGGACCATGTAACAAGTTCGTTGTGCAAACAGTTTGTATCATAAAACATCATTTATTTCATTATTCCTGATCTACACATAACAGGGTTTTTTACATTCTATACTTTTCCCCTTGATCCAAGAAGTAATTAATCCCGAAGGATAAAAACCACTATTTCTCACTGGTTCCGCCCACCGGAACAGACATATGCATGAAAATTTGTTGTCAAGGTGACCTTAGGTGGCAAATCACGCTAACGAAGGCATTCTTCTCTCGTCTTGACATCACCATTTCAAAAAGTAGTTTCAACAAATACAACAGCTCGCCACATCCGTCTTCTAACCATTTTCCTTAGGTCAGCAAGAAATACAGTTTCAATATGTAATATGAGCTCAGCCCACCTACTGCGCTGGGCTCCTGCCCAGCCATAGTTCATACAAAATAGTTTATATAAAATTAAAAAAAAACATGCTGGATGGCTCCAAAAATAAAAATGACTAGAATAGAACATAAAAATCTAATATATGATGGCTACTTGTCCATATGGCAACCAAGAAAACTTCACTGCCAACATATTTTCCTTCATAGCTGAACTTCCAACTCATGAATGGTCTGTGGTTGCACAAATCTATGTTGAGTATGGTGCATGCGAATTCTCGGTGGGGGCAGACTCCTCAAAAGGAAGTAAGGCGTGTGAGGACGTGCCACCTGTAGGTGTGCTGCTAATCGCCACCTGACAGGGTTCCACTTGAAAAACTGAGGGCATGAAATACCAGAGATATCGTAAAATCGGTGAACTGCTTCCATATCACAACTGCATCAGTCATCGCTCATAGAGGCTACTCCTTGAAGAACTGGTGTATACTGTAAGTAGGTCAGTGAAACAAGACATCAACTCTAGAACTAATGATCTGTCTTTGTAAAGATAACTGTCCCAAAACAGCAAAGAATTGTCTCCCAAATCAAAAGCTATCAACTGAGAAATTACTCAACTAACACCATCAAAATAAAACCAACGTATCCAAAAATTGGATATACCAAATAAGTTCCCAACAAACGCACGGCATCATAAAAAAAAAAGACTGAACCCACCAAAATTATTCTAAAACTCCAAAAGAAAGAAAAGCCGAACCATAACGGAGAAATAGAAACTCACCGAATAATAAGTCACCACCACAATATTAAAAATCACAGCAAAAATCAACTACTCCATGCACAATGCTAAACTGCTAAAAGGAAACCACAAACCGACAAACGTCTCCAATAACCAAGAAAACCACCTCGCATGTTAGAAGTAAAGGAAAAATACTAACCCTATCCAAAACATATGCAAAAACACAAAAACTCTAAGGACTTCAACACTATGTTGATCAACAATAAAGATTCTCAAAGCCATGACACATACTATGGAAACATTGAGGAACCCTCCCAGAGGGGCACATATTAACCAAAAATTTTCCCCAAACCATCAAAACTCCCCATATAACTCTATGGTAATTATGCATAAATCTTCACAAAGATCAACCCATAAAGAAAAAAGGTAAAAAACTCGGGAGATTATATATACAAAAGAATCTAACAAAATCTCACCAATTCAACACCGATGTGCACACAAAAAAAACAATAACCTATAACTCATAACCAAATTCCGTGCAAATAGAATGAAAATACAAAATAGCCCCATCTGAACACAATTACCTTGTCTTATTAATCTTAGATATGTGCGTCAAACTAGAAAAACCTGCATTCTCATCTAAGAAAACAAATCTATTCCCTGTCTTGATTTCAACAAGCCGATACGAACCCTCAAGCTTTGAACCTAGTTCATACTTAAGTTGGTTACGGAAATTAACTTTCACAAGGACTTTGTCACCAACAGCAATATTAACATGTGCTGACTTTGAATTACTTCTATCAACCATCTCAATATTTCTGCTAAGGTGCATATACCTATCTTTAGCTGTAGAGACCAAAGACCAAACTGTATTATCACAATTACTGGTAATGGACGAAAAATCAAACGCGCCTTGTGCTGGATAACCAAACAATGCTTCTACTGGAGACATACCATATATTATATCACTAACCATAATATTAATAGTATGCCGCCGGACTTGCGCTATATACCTATCCCAGTTAACGTCATTACCCCCTACAGTATCCCGTAGCGCTTCTAAAATTTTCCTGTTGACTCTTTCACAGTCCATTAGCTTCTGGTCTATACAGAATAATGGTTACTTTTTCATCCCCATAACTTCTGCAAGGTATCTTAAAATCTTATTCATAAATTCCCGCTCATTATCCATTATCAGAAACTCGGGGGTTCCATAACAACATATGCAACCCTGAAAGAAGTTGATAGCAACCACTTCATTTTTTAAAAGGAAATTTTCAGCAAACCTAGTCAATTCATCAACAATAACTAACAGAAATTTATGACCATATCTAGACTCACAAGAATTCTTAAGGATATCCATATAAACTCTTTGAAACGGCCTTGACAGAACGTAACCTACAAGAGATAATCTTTGCTGGTTTACAAGCATTGAACACAGCGCAAGACCTAAAATATTCAACAGTAGAAGCCATGATTTTCCAGAAATATTTCGTGTTTATCTCACGACGCATCTCAATCCCCAAATGTGGGCTACCAAATTCACAATGAACAATCCTGAGTACTGTGGGAATCAAACTCTTTGGGATAACAATCTGAGTTGTATCGGCTTTATCATTGCTTCTTAGCAGTTTGTATTATACTTTTCTGACTAACAAATTACCCTATAATTCTAACCAAGCAAAAGGTAACTTATAACCTTTCCTAACCAATTCCCCTTTTAGGAAAGCCTTGGCATCAGCTAAAACCTCATCTTCATCTTGTTTCTGCTCTATCAAACTAATATCCCATTCTATGAAATCGCCTGTTATACAAAAAATCTGAGAACCGTCCTCAAAAAAACTCTGCCTGGGGCATCAGCAACCCCGTTATGCCTACCTTCAATATACCCAAACTTGGCATTAAAATCTCGAATTATCAAAAACCACCTAGCCCTTTTAGGGGAAAGATCTGGCTTATTAAAGAGATCCAACAACGGCTTATGATCCATAAGAACTTCAACTTTGTTACTTAATAACAACATCTTGAAATGAACTAAGCTAGAAACCACAGCAAAAGTTTCTCTGTCAATTTTGGACATCAATCCATTGCTACCTCGCATCTTAAATTTGTGACTATAAAAAGCAATAGGATGAAATTTACCCTCATTTTTCTGCATAAGGCAGGCACCTTTGCCTTCTTGATTAGCATCAGTCACTAGGGTATAAGGCTGACTAAAATCTGGGAGCTTCAACAAAGGGGAATTTACTAAAGCATTTTTAATATTCTGAAAATCTAACTGCTGAGCTTCGCCCCATACAAACTGTACATCATCCCATAAAATGTCCGTTAAAGGAGCTGACAAAATAAGAAAACCTTCACAAATTGTGTGAGGAAACAAGCCATCCTGATGAAGGAACGGACTTGCTTCTTATACTTAGGCAGAGGAGAATCAACAATAGCCTTAACTTTATCATCATTAACCCTATCACCATCAAGAAATCAATTTTCCCCAATTTGGCCTTAAGGCCAGCTAATCTAAATCTTCTAGAGACTTCCCTAAGCACTTTCAAATGTTCTTCTATGTTTTAGGGCTGTTGCCTTGTATAATAAGGCGCCCTATAAGGTAATGTTAGACTTGCGATAATCTTATGCTAAGTCGGTTGGTATTGCACTTCCATATTCATTGGAGTGTCTTGGGGTTTGTAGATCACTTACGAAGTCGGTATTATCTTCTTTGGTTATGACGACGATGTGTTAAACTCATGATGATTTCTTTCTGATGTGAGGTTCTTAGTAGAAAACACGAAGTATAAAAATACTTATATTCTCTGATATTACATAGTGAAGATCAAGTAGGATTGTACAGGTCTTCCAATGACGATAGCTTGATCGCTTCTGCCAATGATGATGGCTAATTCTATTCTGTTCTCCTCTACATGATAAAGCTTAGGTAAAGAGATACAGGTCTGCCAATGATGATGGCTAACTCTATTCTGTTCCCACTACCATCTCGGTTACAAGTCATAAAGGAAGCAGACAGTAGCTCAAACATACGAACATACATACAAAATGAGACACACTACAGATCACGTAGGCCGTTTGAATTATAGGTTGCGGTAGTTGCCTCAAGCAGGGAGCTTGGACTAATGTGTGGCATGTCATCTTAGCCTACTTTTTGGTATACATCATCTTAGCGTCTCTGGTCTGATCACATTCATGCAAGCAATCTGATTGACCTCTTTAGTTTTAGTCTTTTATATATATGGAATAACATTTCATATTTTTATTATATAATCACTTACATAAAAGCTCGGTCAGTTACCAAAACCAACTACTGAATATTACTCAAACTTGACTTGCATTTGACTTATAGGAGTGTGATACAGACACTATGTGAATATATATATATAGAAAATACTTATAAGTAAAAAAAAATTCATGATTTACACAAATACAGATTCAAGTAATAAGATATAAAACATAATGATATTGGTAAATAATAGTGATCACGTGATATATACTGATACAGTTTTTCACTTCATCTCTTTAAGATACATATGCTACAGAAAATACTAATGTACTCTGATAACATGATAAAATCATATTTTAATGATAAAATTTCATATATGAATTGATAAAATTATTAATGTTTATGCTGATTGATTCGTTGATTTTTATGCTAACTGTTATATGTCTGCAGTTATTGGTAAGATAAAAGGTAACAGATTGATTATAGGCTACCTGATTTATTTATACATATGTATATGGATTCATATAATTATGATTAAATATATGTGCACTTTAAATAGATTCCTATTGCGTACACACAAGATATATTTCGATTCGGTTATTTATGATCATTTATATATAGGATACATGATACTTTATATATAGGATGCATGACAAGGGAAAATTGCCTGGCGGGGTCCAACGTTCTATTTTGCGCTCATACTTGTTCTCTGCATCCTATGCCACACGAATACGTTCGCGATGAATAAAATCACCGCTCTGTTCGTAATTGTCGGAAGTATGTCCCTTTTGTAGTCGATTTCTGACAGCCGCATTAAAATGAGACTAATGATGGGATACGGTGTCGGTCGAAGAAGTCCATGATGGTGCTTATTCCTTTCACATTGTAGGAGGTTGTTACTCGACTGCTGTCGTCCGCAGCGACGAACGATTTTTTGAAGTTGCGATGTGAAACTCTCGTACTGCAGGATACTGTAACCAGGTTCCATTAATCAGCCTGCAAGTGAAATTATACTTGTCACAAGGGCAAAATAAATTCAGAACATCAAATACGGGAGGGAGAGAGCCATTAAGACCAGACTTAACCCACATGAATTCGCTGATATTTTATGGAATTCAAAAGAGTCAGCTGTACAAACTTTTTTATCCATGGCATTATCAATGAGTGAACCTATCCAGGTCTATGATGACTAAAAATATCCATAATTATAAAAAATAAACAGATATCAATACGAATCCCAAAGAAAATTCGATATTACTGGTAGTAAGTTACTAGACAAAGAAGTGGAAAACGGAACTGTTTTTAAGATTGCCAGGTAACATAAGAGTCAAAGAGAATATTAATCATGATTCTGTATTTCTCTATGCTAACTGAAATTAAGTTGTGATAAAATCCGATCCTATGTGCCCCTAACAAAAGTTTCATATTCAAATTTCTCGCGCGCATCCTCTGAGGTTAATTTTTAAAACTTTATTAATAGGTAGGAGATACAACAAAAAACCCACTATGTAACTAATTCTATATAAGCTTTGGGTTTTTTTTTCAAGAAAATGTGACTTTTTCCCATGAATGTCATTTACTTGAACTGTAATAGGCTAATGTTGCAAGTAAATATTTCATATCCATGACTTGATACTTCTAAATGTCCGTTTACCAATGTCATAAGCTGATTTATTGACTCTAATTGTCTATGAGGTTCAGAAAAAAGTTAATTCATTTTGATGTTATAGAAATTCTATTTGCTTATTTTGTTTATTAATTTTAAAACGATTGCGAGTTGCATTGCACACACGGATAAGAATAGGTTATGGCTATGTCGTGTCATTGTGACCTATGAACCACATGTGAAGTTCATGAGCTAAGCATTCCTCTCTCCAGCAACCTGCCTTGCAAGCGTTTTATTGAGGTTAAAAGGAATAATGCTGATCCGGCAACGCGTCATGCACCTTCAGAACTGATGACGTCGTCACTTGGCAGGAGATTGCTCTCCGCCAGCTAAGAGTTACGTTACTTGCTGTAAATAAATACGCTTTAGTAATAAAATTGGGTATTTGTTGTTTTTTAATACTTCACCCACACGAGAAGAATGTCTGAAAAAAAACAGTACCAAAATTGAACACTATATTAGTTTCATGTTGGAAATCTGCATGATTGTAAATAAATGTAATTATGTTAAATTAGAAATTTCTTATTCAAACTAATGAAAAGGGTTTCCATACAAATTTTATATATACTATTTGCCCTGTATAAGATTATTCGCATAGATATACATTTTCACTTCTAGACTTCCTGACTTCAAAATCTCTTTTATTTTATTTTATTTTATTTATTTATTTATTTTTTCCATTGACTACGAATATAAATCACCGGGACAGACAATATGTCAGTAGGTTTTGATATGTGTTCGAACTTTTAGCTTATTTGTCATTACTAAAGCGTTAAGTTAGAGTTCAAATCTTTACGCATATATATTTGGATATTTAATTAACCTATGGTTACGTTTGCTTATTGATTTTATCGTGATTCCTTTTTTATTATAATTTGTAACCCTTCCGACTTCTTACGGAGTGTATTATATCGACTCCACTTGTATCCATATTTATTTTATTTTTTATATTTATTTGTTTTTTATATATTTTTTTATATATTTGATTAATTAATGGTTGGCTTGAATATGTGGAAAAGTGTTCTAGCGGCGTACCGTATAAGGCTACTTACGGTATCATTTCTACAGATACAAGATATGAATGATAAAGGTATTTAAAACCGCGAGAACCGCTATAATCCAGTTCGGATCCAATATCACGAATGTAACTCGTAAGACATTGACACTTTTATTTATCCGTTATTCTTCCAAACCGATTGACTCTGGGTGATAAAATATACTATTGGTTTTCTTAATGGAAAGGAATTCACACAACGAGTTAAGGAGATTATTGTTAATTTACACCACCCGAGTCAGATTATTATTATGCGTTGAATTCCATGTTTACTGATTTAGCACTCATGAATATTCCTAGCGCACTCAATTGCGGTATTTGTTTTTAGTGCTATTAATTCTATATAACGTGTCAAGGGGAACTATTAACACTAAGAAGTGTTTATTTGCTCTGTCAGACTCGTAACTTTGTTAGTAATTCTACGCATATTCTTTCAAGGATTGATTTGGCACAGGATAGGCCCCTAAACTGACACGAGTTACAATTAGTTATGTGCTTTTTATATCTGTAAGGATTGTAGGCCAGTAAAACAGTGATTTGGCTTTCTGTGACATAATAGAGAACCCTGGATGACGGAATGCGACCAGTTTAGGATGATTGGTATGAAAGAGATTATTACTACTATCTGGTCGTTAGTCACCTGCTGTGTTCTTTGGGTTTTCCTCGTCACAGACCTACATATAATATTACATTTGATTACATTATTCTGATACACATACTTTAAATATACTTTGCTTTAGGGTTTCCGTTTGAAGTGTTTATTGTTTTGCTTATTGCTGACCCTATTTCCGTTCGAAGTGTTTATTGTTTTGCTTATTGCTGCTGACCCTTGTTTCCGTTCGAAGTGTTTATTGTTTTGCTTATCGCTGTTGACTCTTGCTTTGTTCAGTTTATAACAGTTCTGCGCTCCAACCCAGATATTCAATGCTCGCGATCTCTTGGGTTAATGAATTTTCTTGTTTAGATACGGTTTTAACAATAGGCACGGATGTTTCTATATCTTTTAGTTCAATTAATGGTTCTTTGCAGTATGGTGCGGGATTGTGGGATAATGCGTCAGCTATGATAATTGCTTTCCCAGGTAGATACCTTAACTTGGCTTCAAAGACCTGAATGATCATATGCCAACGAGTTCCTTTGGGACTGTGATCAAAGCCTTTGAAAAACTCGGTAAGGGACTAATGGTCAGTAAGGATTTTATCAGGATAGCCGTAGATTATGAACTTAAAATGTACTAGTGAGTTAACGATACCTAGCCCTTCCTTGCCTATTACTGCAGATTTACTTTCAGAGGGCTTTAGTTTACGTGAATAAAAAGCTATAGGAAAGAACTGTTTATCATATTACTGAAGTAGTACCCCTCTTACCCCTTGGTCTGAGGTGTCTGTTGCAATAAAAAATATTCCTTATTTAAATCAGGGATTTTTTAAGTTAGGTGAGCTGCATTATTCCACTTTTAAGATATCTAACGCCTGCTGATGCTTTTTAGACCATAATAAATCTACGCTCTTCTTCGTAAGATCTGTTAAAAGAGCTGCTATGATTGAAGAGTTACATATTTACATACGATTGTAATACCCACAACAGCGCAAAAGTGCTGTATCCCCTTTTTATGTTAATAGGTACCGGAAGTTATGAATAGCCGACACCTTACCATGGACTACTTTAAGACCTTGACTAGACACATAAAACCTAGATAAACATGTTCGATTTTTAAAACTCACATTTAGATATTTTACTCTGAGATTATTTGTCTTTGTCTCTGTAGCACTAGCTCTAGTTTATGTGAATGTACTTTCTTAAGGTATTAGAAAGATTACAAGACCAACCATATAAGCATGTAGGGTATCCCCTAAAAAGTCTCCAAAAACACTATATTGTAATTGGGCGCAACGTAAGCCGGAGGCATACGTAAAAATTGATAATGTCCCCTGAGTGTGCTGAAAACGGTGTATGAGGTACAATCACTTAGGTAATGGTATCTGGTAAAAGCCTTTAAGTAAGTCCAAGCTGGTGAAAAATTTATTCTAACCTAACAGAGATAAGATGTCGTCGGTACATGGCACTGGAAACTATCGGGAGTCGTTTCCTTGTTTAAGCGACAGAAATCTACGCAGATATGCCAAGTCCGAGCTTTTATGGCATGATGTTTGAGGGAAAAATTATATGGGGCTTATTTGATTTCCTAATGACTCCTATTACTAACATTTTTCAACTTCGTCATTTATCTCTATTTTGAAATTTCATTGAGAGTCTATACGAAGGTACGTATATAGCTTTATGTTTGTCCTTAGACTGTATTTTGTGTTAAATTACATCCGTTTTCCCCAGAGATCACTCGCTAGTGTAGAAACTTCCTGGTATTCAGATAAAAGATAAAAAAAAATTTCTGCTGAATCACCTCTGTTTGAATGACTTTATGGATATTACTTTAGATAGAGTATAAGAAGAGATTCATCTACGACTGGTTGGGCGGGATTAAAAATTAGCAACAATAAAAAAATGCGATATTTATAACTTCCGATCCACGATATGTATACGTTTGTGGATCACTAGATTTAAACTTGTTGCTGCGAGTCAACAGTGTATAGGGCTTTGTTCGCGGAAATCGTTATATTTCAGAGTGTCGGGAAGGATTAAATTTTCATTTTTTTTCAGCAAAGTCTTTTTACACGCACTAATACATTCGAGGTGCATGCGTCTCGAGATTTTGTGTGCAAACTGCGACTGCGGTTTGTGGGAGAATTCTGTTGGGTCATTTGAACAATGTTACGATTTATGAGACAAATGTATAGTTCCTCTATATAAGTTATTATTTGATTAACTGTCTCTTTTAATATGTTTGAAGGTTTATAGAATTTTCCTTTGATAAACACCGCCTTATTTGCAGGAGGTAAGATAATATTTTGTATACCCCTAGATGGATATCTTACAATTACACTAGATACAGATCAATGTTTTTATAAACATAGAGGTATCTGTAAGCGCTCGCTTATCCGGACTTCTCATTAGGGAAAAGTTCAAACAACAGATGGTGAGTCCGTAGATACAGGATATTACGGGTATAAAGGAATAAAACAAGATATTCTAATTTTTACGACGCGTACAGTCGGGTTTAATCCACCATTACTTATGATAACTTATAGTATTAAAAAAAACGAGAACCTGCTCTGATTACTTGATACGGTCGTGTAATTCATAGGAAAAATCCTTTTTAATTCAAAAAGATATTGGCATGAATGATCCAACATCACTTTTCCCGCTCTGCTCGAGTCGCTTATGTGGAATGTGCTATGCTTTGAACACTCGGCAGATTTAAGTGACCCTGACCATCTGACTAGGTGACACAGTACCCAAGTTTGCTTAAGCACAATTTGTTTGTTTCTGAAAGGGCTACTGTTTACCTATTTCTTTTTGCAATAATTAGGATCCATCGGCAACGTATTGTGTGTTTTTAGCATTCTGTTGTTGGTTACGTATAAAGCAACGAACGTATGAATGACGAACTATTAGGAATTGAGCGATTACTATTAAGACAAGTTATCTCTACTGCATTCAATATTAACTGTTTGTACTTGCTGTTGTTTACTTCATTCTTTGCTAAAATTTGAAATAGTGAGGGATCCTGGTCAGCGCATTTAGCCTAATGAAAGTTTTTTATAGACATGTTATTCCTTGCAATCCAGCCGTATTTTTAAAATTAAGTTGAGTCATTGAGGTTAGATTTTTTTTTATATAACTAAAAAAACTCCAGGCTAAAACTGCGATCGGGACTTTGCAAAGGAGCATTTATTGTCATGACCCGAAATAGTGTTACCTCTAATTTATCTAGATTTGTACGGGTGTTCCACTTGTTTTTGTGTTTTCTAATCATTACGGTGCCTAACGACCCTATCCATGCATCTGTATAAATACATACGTCCACTGCGTAAACGCATATTCACTGTTTAATATGATTTGTTACGTAAAGGATTAATAATCACCCAAAATGATAAAATTAACACAGTATATGATTATGATATTTCAGTAGAACTTCTGGAAACAGACACTCAAAGATAAAAAACTCGCAGTAGCGAAATCTCAATGATGTAGATAATTTCTGTAAAAAAGTAAGATTAAGAATGTCTCGTAACTTCAGCCACAGGAATAACGAAATTCGACCTGTAAAGGAAACACTCAGTTACTCCAAATGAATTAAAAGGTTGTACTTTGCTTGATTTTGTGGGAAGTCACGGTGTTCCGATAACGATGTGCCTTTGGCCGTCCTTCCCTATTTAGCGATGACCTGGTTTGGCGGTTCAGTTTCCCCCCAGTGCGCGTGTTTGGATGATTCGAGCCCTTGAAGATCCGATGCTGCAGACGCGTTAGGTTTGTTTCTTGAAGTGCCGGAAACGCTCAATAACGATGTTTTCTTGAATGATTCTAATGAGAGACGAAGCTTGCGTTGCCGTAGGAAAAGGACACGTTGGGTTTGTTTCTTGAAGTTATTCACTACTGAAATTGCTCACTAAACGATGATAATAAGTTGCTTGAAGAATCTCTTGCTTTCGTCGTCGTTGACTTCTTATGCGATTCATTATTCTGGTTTTTCTTTGGAAGACGTTGTAGAGTTCTTCTGGTAATCTGCCACCATTATTAAGGCTGTTGCCTTGTATAATAAGGCGCCCTATGAGGTAATGTTAGACTTGCGATAATCTTACGCTAAGTCGGTTGGTATTGCACTTCCATATTCATTGGAGTGTCTTGGGGTTTGTAGATCACTTACGAAGTCGGTATTATCTTCTTTGGTTATGACGACTATTAAATTAACGTAGTTTTTTTGTTTTTATTTATCAAGTTTAAATCAGCCTTGTTTACTTTTAAGTTTCTTTTGCTTAAGCAGTCAAATGCTTGTTAGTTTATGTAAGAGTTTGTGTTATTGAGCGCCTCCTCCTCCCTTGTTTATTTCTGTGAACTATCGTTCTAACGATTGTTTTGTGATTTGTTTTTGAGTTACGGTGGATGGTTCGTAGCTGTAACTGTGAACGTTGATGGTCTGCCCGCGGAAGTTCGGGCTTTGGAACGCTCCTTGTCAGTTACCATCCCCTTGAGGCAGCTTTGTGGATTATTGGAGGACGACCTTTGGCAGTTTATTTTGGAAACGGCGCTGTTGGAATCTTTCCTCACAACCGTTCGTTGGTGCCTTAGTCCACCCTGCGACTCTGGTGCTGCAGATCACGGGCTCTTCGTTCCCATTGCGACCATAGTGTCCGCTTTAAACGGGGTTCCGCAGAAGCGTAAGCTATTTGCGACTTCTCGTATTACCCCTTATTCCCGTCGGAGGAGCCCACGGGAATTGGTACCGTCGCTGATCCCGGTACTGGTTGGACGGATTCACCTGCCACTTCTGCCTTCGTCCTTCTGCATTTCTTCGGGGATGTGTGTGAGCGCTAGCTCGTGAGGAGAAACGTAGGGAGGCAATCGCCAGGTAAGACAGTATAGCTGTTGTTTCCTTCGAGGAGCCTTATACTACCCTGTTGTCCTGGCGATCGTGTTCATCCCTTTGGTAGCAGTTTTGTGCTCGCTATGGACTCCTAGTTCGGCCCGACATCCCTGACGTAGGATTATTAGAACTGTCAGTGTAGCTGCAGTACATATATATATACATATACGTATACATTGTCATAGTTTTTACTTGTGTATTTATAAGTTTATTGTTGCCCATATTGATTATTGGTAGATAATATTCTATATCTTTAGTTGTATGGCTAGGTAGGTAAATTTAAGGTTTTCCTGGTTTTAATATCTTCCACTTCCTTCAGCCTTTTGTTATTTAGGATAGTTTTGGCCGGCATATATTTGGATCCTCACAGATTTATGAAATATTTATTCTCCTCTGAATTTTGGTTAGGGTTTAGATGTTTAGCTGTAGGGTGCCTTGTGGCTCGTTGAGGACCTGGTATTTAGTCCTCTTGCTTTAAGCTGTTTTGCTGATGTATTTGACTTTAACCGCAAGGCTGATTTAAGTTGTTTATTTCTGTTTTGTAATAAATACTGTTAAGTTTTTCTGGATGTTTTTGTGCCTGCTTTCCTGAACATGGGTTGCATTTACTGTCTACGATCCTAGCAAAATAAAGTACTTAAGACCTGTACTAGAACCCCAGAGGTTTGTAACAATTTGGCGACCGTGACAGGATCGACACAGGTGTACTCTGTGGTTTTGGTTTGCGGTTCACAGCACTTTGGGGATTTGGCAGTATGTTTGTTTTGAGTAGGTGGTTACCTTCCTCCCCCCTCTTTGTTTTGGTTGATGATCATGGAGGAGTTTATTTTTTGACCCCGCTGAATTTTTAGGGTCAGCAGACTGCTTAAAACACTTATCTATTCTGAACAAAGAATATCTGGTAAGTTGTGCTCGTTGGCTGGGAATACCATTTAAGGCAGCTGAGACAAAGGCATGTTATTAGAGGCCGTAAAAAACAAGGTAGCTCAGGGCCTAGCTGAGGGTGAGCATTTAGTTGAGGAATTTGATAGTGTTGCTAGTAGTGATGAAGAGCAAGAAGGTAGTGTGAGTGTAAATCCTGGTTTTTCATTATTTGAGGATCCCCCTAGGACTGGTACCCTTTTTGAAGGACACGCTAATTTTCCTTCAAAACCAGAAGTATCATTGAATCCATTTTTGCCAGAGAATTCTGTCCATGTTGAGGTAGCGCCGGTACAGCCTGTAAAATCCCAGGAGAACAGTGAATATTGATGTTATATGCAAAAGAATTGAGTGATGAAACTTGAGTTTGAGGAGAAAAGAGAGGGCGAGGAAGCATGAGTTGGCTATGGCTAAAATCAATTTTGAAATGGCTAGGTTAAGAGGTTTCCCCAAATCACTTTAGTACTCCCACTGGGTCCCTCTCAGGATAAATTTAACATAGGGGCAGCGTTGAAATTGGTCCCAGTATTTTGGACGAGCGAAACGTCCCAGAATTTTTAGGCGTTTGAGCGTGTGGCTACCAGTTGTCTTGGCCCTCAGAGATGTGGACAGTCTTGATTCAATGCAGGCTGGTGGGCAAGGCAATTCGGGTATACAATGCTTTAGATGAAGGTGTAGCTAGGGACTATAATAAGGTTAAGGTCAATAGTTCTTAAGGCTTACGACTTGGTTCCGGAGCCTATCGTCTAAAGTTCCGTATTTTACTAAACCTGTCTCTCTCTCATTTGTGGAATTTGCTCGTCTCAAGGAGGAGCAGTTTGACGACTGGCTTAAGAGTCGCCAAGTAGTCTCCTTCTCCTCCTTGAGAGAGCTTATGTTACTAGAAGAAGGTTTAAAAAGGCTTGTAGCAAGGAATTAATGATTTATCTTGAAGAAAGAGGTTAAGCAGTCAGTTTTGAGTAAGGCTGCCCAGATAGCGGATGAATTTGTGTTGACTCATCGGGCTGGGTCAGGTAATCTTGGATCTGTAGTTAATTTTCAGCCTGGTAAGACAAATAATTATCAAAAGAAATTAGGTTGTCCGGGAGATAATCGTGTCCAAGGGAATCTGCACAAGAATAGGACTGGAGATGCTCAGGGAGAGGGCTCAAGTGGATCTTACACTAGAGTCTTCTCCAAAAGTAATAAGTTAACTTCTGGTAATGGTAATAGAGTAAGAAGGGCCTGCTTCTGGTGCAATGAACCAGGACATTTTCAAGCACAGTGTAACGCCAGAAGGAGGTACCTCCAAAGAAACAATAATAATCCGGTAGCTCTAATATCAAATAACCCTATGTCTAATAAGTCTCAGGTTGAGAATCCACCAGTGTTGATGGCTAATGATGGTTGTAGCAAGGGGGAAAATGTTGGTTCTTTATCTAGTAGGGATTTATGACTTTATGATAAATATATTTGGCTTGGCAATTGATTACCCGAATCGAAAACCCTAAAGGTGAGGGTTTTTGCGGATACTGGGGCTGCTCGGTCTCTGGTATTGAAGGAATCATTGAAAGGCCTAGTTAATATTTCAGGTGATTTTGTGGTTTTGGGAGGTTTCCCGAACACGATGGTATCGGCACCTTAGTTGAGGTGGAATTGTCCTTCCCTGGTTATAATCGGAAGACAGAATTAGCTGTTGTAGAAAGCCTACCAATCCCAGGCATAGATGGTATACTGGGTAATGACATGTTGGATGACAAGGGACGTGAATTGTTTCCAATTTTGTCTTTGAATGCTTGTCCAGTGGCTGTAACGACACGAGCTGCTGCAAAGGCAGCAGATTTGTTAAATGATGATGATGATGATGATTTACATTTAAGTAGTTTAGCTGTAGAAGTAGAAAGGCCCGGGTCTGTAGTTAGTAGTAGTGATAAGCTTTTTGGTAAGTTATTAAAACCTGATTGGGATCGTTCAAAGTTTATTGAAGCTCAGAAGGAAGAGTTCAATTTTGAACTGGGTGATACGAGTGATTTGACTAGACCACGATTTTGTGTTATAAAAGGTGTGTTATATAGAGTTAGTCGCCCTTCCTCTCATGCCCTTGATATAACTTCTCGAAACGAGCAGATAGTGGTCCCTACTCAGTTGCAGAGATTCAGTTTTTGAATTGGCACATGAAGACTCTTTTTCTGGCCACTTTGGTGTGTGTAAAACTTTTAGTAGGTTAGCTAAATATTTTTGGTGGCCAGGCTTAAAGTCTTCAGTAAAATGGTTTGTGAATAGTTGTGAAGCATGTCAGGTGATGGGAAAACCCAATCAACCAATTCCAAAAGCCCCTTTAAATCCGATTCCAGCAATTAGAGAACCTTTTGTGGAGTTGGTGATTGATGTGGTTGGGCCTTTACCTAGGACTAAGTCAGGGTTTACCCATCTCCTGACAGTTATGGACAGAGCATCTAGGTTTCCTGATGCATTCCCTATGAGGAGGATTACTTCTCGTGCGGTGTTTGAGAAACTCATAGAGTTTTTCTCTAGATATGGTTTGCCTCGTACTATTCAGTCTGATTGTGGAACTAATTTCACAAGTAGGGTATTTCGGGGGTAAGTGTGCTGAACTGGCCATTCAGCACATTACCAGCGTACCCTATCATCCAGAGTCAGGGTGCGGTGGAAAGATTTCACCAGACCCTTAAATGTGTATTAAAGAAATATTGTTATGAGCAAGGAGAGGATTGGGATAAAGGGCTTCCCATTTGCTCTCTTTGCCATACGGAATCACCTAACTCGTCACAGGTGTCGCTCCCTTCGAGTTGGTATTTGTCACAAGGTACGTGGTCCTCTGGAGATAGTCCATGAGGTGATTGAGTCTGGACAAAGAGGAGAGATGAATGTGGGTGAGTTTGTGGAAACCTTAAGGAGAAAGCTATCTATGGCTTGGAAGTTTGCACGAGAGAATTTGGCTTCTTCCCAAGCTGCCATGAAAATGAATTTTGACAAAAAGACAAAGGTACGTTCGTTTGTGCCTGGGGAATTGGTTTTGGTTATTAAGTACAGACTCGGACAACTTCTTGAGCCAAGGTATAAGGGACCTTGGAAGGTTTTTGAGAAAGCTGTATGAGGTAAACTATGAGGTTGAAGCCCCCGGGACCCAAACGAAAGTGCCGGGTATTTCATATAAATAGATTGAAGTCTTATACTTCCTGTGGTAAGGACCCTTTGTTTCTATTGTTTATGAACCAGTATCTGTGGTAGTGGTAGAGCCTCCTACGGATGATTTTGTAAATTTGGTTGGTCAGGTGTCTTCCGATGCTCTATTTGACAATGTTCAGAACTTAGAAATTTTAAAGGAGGGATTAGAGCATCTGGAGACTAATCAGAAGTGATGTTATGGAATTAATCCTTGCCTTCCCAGAGTTATTTCCAGAATGCGCCAGGACGAACGAGCTGCTCCAGCATGATGTCGATGTGGGCAGTGCTTCCCCTGTAAAGCAGTCTCCTTATCGATTAAATCCAATGAAGAGGGACATTGTTGATAAGGAAATTAAGTATATGCTGGAGCACGACCTCATTCAACCTTCGGTGAGTCCATGGAGTTCTCCAATAGTCCTCGTAAAAAAACCTGACGGAAAGTTCCGAATGTGCGTCGACTATCGTAAGGTAAATACTCACACTAAAAATGACTCCTTCCCTTTACCTCGTATAGATGATTGTCTCGATCAGATAGGGTCCTCCAAGTTTATAACAAAGTTGGATTTGTTGAAAGGGTATTGGCAGGTTCCCCTGTCTGATCGAGCCCGTGAAATTTTCTGCCTTTGTAACTCCTTTGGGCTTTACGAGTGTAAAGTGATGCCCTTTGGGATGAAAAATGCAGCTTGCACCTTCCAGCGACTAATGAATAGGGTCATTTGTGGCTTGGAAGGGGTGGAAATATATATAGATGATTTGGTGGTTCACAGCAACGACTGGCGGACGCATATGGTAAGGTTAAAAAAGGTGTTTGAAGCCCTGAGAGCTGCCGGTCTTGTTGTGAACCTTGGTAAATGTGAGTTTGGTAAGGCCAGAGTATGCTATTTGGGCCATGAAGTGGGTTTGGGTTCGGTAGCCCCCCAAACAAGCTAATATGAGGCCATTGTAAATTTGAAGAGGCCGTGCAATGTCAGAGAGGTCCGGAGAGTCCTGGGTATGTTGGGGTATTATCGTAGGTTTGTCCGGAACTTCTCAGACATTGCTCAGCCGCTTACTAAACTATTGGAAAAAGGTTGCAAATTTGAGTGGTCACCTCAGTGTGAAGAGTCTTTCATAAAGCTTAGGTTGATGTTGGTGTCCAATCCTATTCTAATGTCTCCTAATTTTCAGAAACCATTTATTATTGCTGTTGACGCTAGTGACGTTGGAATTGGAGGAGTCCTCTTTCAGAGAGATGAGGCTGGAGAAGTTCGTCCCATATCTTATTTTAGTAAGAAACTTTTAGCGGCCGAGAGAAAATACTCTACTATCGAAAAGGAGGCCTTGGCCCTGGTTCGTACGTTACTCCACTTTAAGCCCTATGTAACAAATTTTTCTTATCCCATAGAGATTTGGACCGACCATAATCCCCTCGTCTTCATTGAACGAATGAAGGGTTCTAATCAGAGGATTTTGCGTTGGGCCCTGCAGTTACAGGAGTTCACGCTGGTGATAAAGCATATTAAAGGTTCTGATAACCGTATTCCTGATGCTCTCTCTCGGATGTAGTCGTGAGTTTTTCCTCAGCTCCCCTCGCCCTTCTCGTTTTGTTTTTTTTTCCTCGGGTTGTATAAAAAACTTTTGGTAAGTGTGTGGTGCAAGAGGTTGTGTGTATGAGTATTCAGCTTTAGCTTAGTTTGTTATACCTGAACTTCTTTAGGATTTTGGGTAGTTAGTATTTCTTAGCCTTGGAAGACTCTCCTCCCAGTTAGATGATAGGAGGGTTTCTAGCTGTATGCTTATGGAACTGTGGGGACAGTCTAATCTGAGGTTCCCTGTTGCCTATTTTGGTAAGTTTACTTTGTGACTATGATTTTTGTTGTTGTTGTTATTCTGTATATTATTATTTTGCTGAGTATCTATTTCCAGAGATTTGGAATAGTTACTTTGTCCTTTCTTTTTGTACATGTGTATTGATTACTTTGAAATGTTTTAAGTTAATTCCTTTTCAGCATTTTTGCTTAGGTTTAAAAAAAAAATGTATTCTATGTGAATAATTTTTTTTTGTTTTGGGGGAGGAGGTATTAAATTAACGTAGTTTTTTGTTTTTATTTATCAAGTTTAAATCAGCCTTGTTTACTTTTAAGTTTCTTTTGCTTAAGCAGCCAAATGCTTGTTAGTTTATAAGAGTTTGTGTTTATTGAGCGCCTCCTCCTCCTTGTTTATTTCTGTGAACTATCGTTCTAACGATTGTTTTGTGATTTGTTTTTGAGTTACGGTGGATGGTTCGTAGCTGTTACTGTGAACGTTTGATGGTCTGCCCGCGGAAGTTCGGGCTTTGGAAGCGCTCCTTGTCAGACCATCCCTTGAGCAGCTTTTGTGGATTATTGGAGGACGACCTTTTGGCAGTTTATTTTGGAAACGGCGCTGTTGGAATCTTTCCTCACGACCGTTCGTTGGTGCCTTAGTCACCTGCGACTCTGGTGCTGCAGATCACGGCTCTTCGTTCACTTGCGACCATAGTGTCCGCTTTACGGGGTTCCGCAGAAGCGTAAGCTATTTGCGACTTCTCGTATTACCCCTTATTCCCGTCGGAGGAGCCCACGGGAAATTGTACCGTCACTGGATCCCGGTACTGATTACGGATTCACCTGCCACTTCTGCCTTCGTCCTTCTGCATTTCTTCGGGGATGTGTGTGAGCGCTAGCTCGTGAGGAGAAAACGTAGGGAGGCAATCGCCAGGTAAGACAGTATAGCTGTTGTTTCCTTCGAGGAGCCTTATACCCCTGTTGTCCTGGCGATCGTGTTCATCCCTTTGGTAGCAGTTTTGTGCTCGCTATGGACTCCTAGTTCGGCCCGACATCCCTGACGTAAGGATTATTAGAACTGACAGTGTACGTGCAGCACATATATTATATACATATACGTATACATTGTCATAGTTTTTACTTGTGTATATTATAAGTTTGTTTATTGTTGCCCTTATTGATTATTGGTAGATAATATTCTATATCTTTAGTTGTATGGCTAGGTAGGTAAATTTAAGGTTTTCCTTGTTTTGATATCTTCCACTTCCTTCAGCCTTTTGTTATTTAGGATAGTTTTGGCCGGCATATATTTGGATCCTCACAGATTTATGAAATATTTATTCTCCTCTGAATTTTGGTTAGGGTTTAGATGTTAGCTGTAGGGTGCCTTGTGCTCGTTGAGGACCTGGTATTTAGTCCTCTTGCTTGAAGCTGTTTTGCTGTATGTATTTGACTTTAACCCGCAAGGCTGATTTAAGTTGTTTATTTCTGTTTTGTAATAAATACTGTTAAGTTTTTCTGGAGTGTTTTTGTGCCTGCTTTCCTTGAACATGGGTTGCATTTACTGTCTACGATCCTAGCAAAATAAAGTACTTAAGAACCTGTACTAGAACCCCAGAGGTTTGTAACAACGACGATGTGTTAAACTCATGATGCTTTCTTTCTGATGTGAGGTTCTTAATAGAAAACACGAAGTATAAAAATACTTATATTCTCTGATATTACATAGTGAAGATCAAGTAGGATTGTACAGGTCTTCCAATGACGATAGCTTGATCGCTTCTGCCAATGATGATGGCTAATTCTATTCTGTTCTCTTCTACATGATAAAGCTTAGGTAAAGAGATACAGGTCTGCCAATGATGAAGGCTAACTCTATTCTGTTCCCACTACCATCTCGGTTACAAGTCATAAAGGAAGCAGACAGTAGCTCGAACATACGAACATACATACAAAATGAGACACACTACAGATCACGTAGGCCATTTGAATTATAGGTCGCGGTAGTTGCCTCAAGCAGGGAGCTTGGACTAATGTTTTCAAAACAAATGAATGACTACAGATGACGGCATGTCATCTTAGCCTACTTTTTGGTATACATCATCTTAGCGTCTCTGGTCTGATCACATTCCTGCAAGCAATCTGATTGACCTCTTTAGTTTTAGTCTTTTATATATATGGAATAACATTCCATATTTTTATTATGTAATAACTTACATATGGAGTCTGTAGCAATTAATATGTCATCCATGTATGCAAACACAGATTTCATAACAATCCATGCAAAACTGTATTCACTAACCGTGTAAAAGTCATAGGACTACCTGACAAGCCGAAAGGCATCCATGTAAACTTGAAATGCCCTTTCGGTAATGAGAAAACAGTGTATATCCTACTTTTCTTACTAAGAAACACTTCTAAAAACCCTTGCATAAGATCTATAGAAAAATATATATTTAGGGCCCTATCTCAACAAACATGTATGTTTTACAAGCAACAGGATATCTGTTAGGAATAGTTACATTATCAAGTTTTCTAAAATCAACACAGACCTGTATGGAACCATCTTTCTTAGGCACTGCTAATATGGGAAAATTAAAAGGCGACGAACTGGGCCTAATAATAGCTTTTCCTCCCATTTATCAACTTCATGTTCTACCTGTCCCCTAATCTTCTATGGGATTCAATAACCTGGAATATATATCAGGTTAGTACCCTCTTCTAACACATTAGTTAATCCTACCTTATCCCCTTTCAATCCAACCATATCTGCAAAATCTGCCAAGACATCACCTGATTGTTCTACATATTCCTTATAATCTGCATTAGCAAAGTGATCCCTAAAAACCTGTCTCCATGCTTGTATCTCTGCCTCAGAAGATTCATTTAGCCCTCCTACAACAACAACAGATTTGTCATGCTCAATCTTTTTCTTAAAATCTAGGATATATTTATTTTTCTGATACTTCCTGTGTCATTATAGTTCAGCAATTCTACCCACGTGGCACCTGTAGACTCATCATTAATAGAAACTATACTGACAATTCCCCTAAACTTTTCACTACCTTCCACAATACACACTTGATTGGGCTTTGAGACACTTTTACTAGAGTAGCCATAACAGGCTCTGAAATAACATAATCAGCCAAAACTGCGTTATATATAGTATTCATCTGGCTATCATGCACATCGCCATTTGACATTCACTTAAGGAACAAACACCCATGATTGACTGGCTATCGCTCAAATAATCCCCTTCATGAGCTATCTCACATGAATTATCAAAATTCTGAAATGAAGGTCGAACTACTTTTCTCTTCAGAAACGGACAAGACCACCAATAATGATCAAGACATTTATCACTATTACAATATTTAACCCTGCAGAACTTCTTATCCTATGGCAATTGAAACAAATGAGCAGCCACACTTGATCCACAAACGCCCTGTCACTATTAAATTCGGTCACAGGGCCACTACAACCAGAAACAAAAGTTGAATTCCCTATCGGTGCTATATATGAAACAGTTGCCCTTTCAGGCAAAGTGTTCCTAACTGGTGGGTAATTCAGTGTATTCTCACTCACCTCGGACGAATTTAACGCCTCATCAGATGTAGAGTCTGTGTTTGTAACAAAACAATTAATCCCCTCATGTACCAACTCAGACCAACATAAAAACCTCTGAAAATCATCTAAGGAAATACTATCATTATTTACCCATTCAGGCCCTCTCAACATCTCTACTAAATCAGTTGCAGTTATACAAATTTGAGAACTAAAATCAGCCAAAGACTGCTGACTATCCTGGATATATAAAATCTCTTTAAACTGCTGACTAAGCCTTCACGCCCTTCGGATCCAGAGGCTATCCTAAGAAATACTTGAAGATTTGACTAGGTTTTCCAACTAACAAAATGATGTTGGTGGCAATGAAGATACAAATCCCCATTCCTACAATCCAACAGAGACTCAGCTCTTTGTCATCTGTAATTCTGTTACTATTAAGATAACTATTAACATTCTTAATAAAAGTCTGCACTCACTGGGGCATTACGCTGCGCATAATCCTCTGATACAGACCATTTTTTGCCGTAATTCTCGCCTTCTTCTTCATTAGCCACCTTGTTAAAACTTTGTACTTCCTCAAAGGCATGATGCAATTCCCCCTTTAGTTGATCACAGTTACAAAAAGGTTATTTAAAAAAAACAAAAACTATATTCCCACTCGGGAAAGAGCGAAAGAAAAAACTCAAGAATGGAGGAAAAAAACAGTTAGCCATTAAGATTCCCATTGAAAAAAATAAGCCCATTTAGAACCCCAATTATTTTGCAACAAATTCATAGGCAATTCACAGCACCTGGAAGAGAAAAAAAATGAGTTCACTCTGCACTGCATGCATTATTCTCAAAGGCATAGTTCACCATTGAGGCAAAGAAAATGGGTACCCACCCAACAAAAGAAAACGGCTAAGACGAGAGAGAGAGAGAGAGAGAGAGAGAGAGAGAGAGAGAGAGAGAGAGAGAGAGAGAGATTTCTAAAGCATCTGTATAACAAGTTTGCACTTCCACCCCCCTTCACTCCATCCAAGTACCCCTAAAGATCCCCTTTCACCCCAACAAGTAAATTGCATCACATCATTTGATAGCCCAATAGAGTTAGCAACGAACCTCGTCCATCGCTTAAACAAATGCAATGTGCATGAGAAAATACGCACACACACACTCAGACAAATTAGTTGTCATTTCACAATGAAAAAACTGTATTTGAACACTTACATTCCTCTGTGTTTGACCCTCATCACATAACGGAATTCTGCATCAAAAACAAAGAAAAAAATTCTGGAAAAAAGAAAATCAAGTAAACACATATTCCCGCTTATCTATAACACTCGCGTTTTGTAACTATTTCCAGTTACCTTTGAACACAAAAAAAAAGAAAACAAAAAACTCAATAATTCATTACTAATGCCCAAACTAGGAAAAGAACAGTGTAATAAATCACACCTTCCATAAAAGTAATACTCAGACTAATGAAGTGAAGCATTCTTCTTCCATCTTGACATCATTATTTCAAAATGTAATGTCAACAAATAAAGTAGCTCACCACATCTCTCTTCTAACTATTTTCCATAGGTAATACATTAACACTGTTCTTGTCACTGCTTTATGTATCTTAACTTTTAGCTTGATTGTCATTTTCTTCTCACACACCACTTCAGCTACCTCTCTCCACTTCCCCCATGCTGCTTTTACCCTACTGTCAACTTCAGCCTCACATCCTTCCTCTTGGCTTAGAGTAGATCCTCAGTATTTAAACTTTTCTGCCTGTTTTCTAACTGAACCTCTTCTTTCTTGTATTACTATTCTGTCTTTATGTTCCCTACTGCTCAGCAAAACATGTTTTATCCCATTCACGTTTAAGCCACCCCTCTCTAAACACTTCTGCCAATCTCAAACCCTTCCCTGTAGGTCCTCCCAATTTTCAGCAGTAATCACCAGATCACTGGCACAGATCTTCACTCCTGATCTCTTCACTCAACACATCCATGACCAGCACAGACAAAAATGGGCTTAATGCTGACCCCTGCTGTAATTCAACACTAACTTCAAAGTTTTCTGTTTCCTCAACTAATGTTATTACTTTTGTGCTCGTTCTTTTATACATCATCTCAACCAGCCTACGCAACTTTTCTGGGACATTCCTTTTCTTAAACACTGAAACATCACCTCTCTTGGGATTCTATCATATGCTTTCTCTAGGTCTGTAAATGAACAATTTAGCTCCTGGTTTCCATCAAGCCTCTTTTCCTGTAGCTGTCATGCTATGAAGATGACATCCATCATCCCTCTCCCTCTCATGAATCCATACTACTGTTTCCCAATCTTTAAAATCTCTCTTAATCTCTCATCCAGTATTCTCTCTAAAACTTTCAATCCGTGCTCTGTTAGTTTAATTCCCCTGTAGTTACCACAATCCATGACATCTCCCTTCTGCTTGTATATAAATATATTTACCATTAGACTCTCCTCCCAGTCCCTTGGCATTTCTTCCTCGTCACATATTGCTTTTAATAAATCCAGCATCGGTGTCCTCCCCTCTGTACCTAGTAACGTGTTCATATCAATATGGAACTCCAATGGAGCCGGTGATTTACCATTCTTCATTTTCCTTAATACTCTCTTCACTTCTGAATCTTGTATCTCCATAACTGGTCCCTCCACCCTCTGTGCTTCCCCCATCTCCTCTCTCATTTTCAGTATATAACAGTTGTTCAAAATACTCTTGCCATCTCTTCTTAACGTCTTCATCCCTAAAATATATTTCCATCACTATCCTTGATGACACTCAATTTACCCACATCCTGTCTCAGCCTTTATCTCAAGTTTGAAATCTTATAGATATCCTTTTCTACTTCTCTTGTTCTTAGTCTTTCATTCAACTGCTCTGCTGCCCTTTCATAGCCATACCTATCATCCTTTTTGCCTTTCTTTCTTCTTTTCTGTATCTTACCTCTGCACCCTGTGCATGCCTTACTTTCTAGTCCTTAAATGTTTTTGATTTTCTTTTAATTGATTTTTGCACCTTTCCAATCCACCACCACTTTTCTCCTCTCAACACTCCATATCCGGTGGTTATTCCCACCAGTTCCTCTGCTTCCCCCACACATATTTCTCTCATGACTCCCCAGATATTTTCCACTCTGTTACCCTGTCCAAAGTCTACATACCCCCGTTTCCAGACATCTCCCTCTCACTGCCCTAAACTGCTCACTCTTTTCTCCTAAGATCACATTGCAGTTTGTCACTTTGCTTTTATCAGCTCCTGTAACCAGGATGTAATCTATTTGACGCTGCACTCCTCCACTTTCATAACTTATCAAGTTCTTACTTGACTTTTGAAAACATGTGTTCATACAGGCCAATTCAAAACTCTGATCCATCTCCAATAAATAATTGCCATCTTCATTTCTAATTCCAAACCCATGGCCTCCGTATACCTCCTCATACCCGACTTTTCTCTTTCCCACTATACCATTCATATCAGCTCCTATTAGTTTCTCCTTCTCTTTCACTTTTCTAATGGCAGCCTCAAACTCTTGCCTAAATAATTATTTCTTTTGCTCTTGTCTCCCAATCTGAGGAGTGTATGCTGATATTATATTTACTACTTTGTTCCCTATTATCATTGGGATCTTTAAAAGCCTACCATTTATTCTTTACTTTTACCACTTTTTCCTTCCAGTTGTTACTTACTACAATTCAAACTCCATTTCTTCCCTTTCATGACCTGCTGTAATATAGCTCATACCCATTTCCCATCTCGCTAGTTCCACTCCCTTTCCACCTAGTCTCCCGAACACACAAGTAATCTATTCTCTTCCTCTCCATCGTATCTAATATCTCCCTCAGTTTTCCTGTCAGAGTACCTACATTCCACGTACCTGCTCTTATCTTCCACTCTTTCAGTAACTTCTTTGGCCACAGTTGTGAACCCTACCCATTTATCACACCAGTAGGTAGATTCTGATGCTCGTTACTTGCAGGGGACGCCCTAGCTGTACTCATATTCCTTAAAACATCAATCGTGATTTATTGTTTGGCAAAGGGGTTTTTACAACCGCATGCCCTTGCTGTTATCAACCACACATATTGCTGGTGGGCCTAGCCTTTGACTAAAAAGTGCACCTGAAAGGCAGCAGTTTCCATAGTTATTGGCAGTGGGCCTAGCCTTTTACTCAAAAGTAAGACTGCAGGCAGCAGTTGTCCTTTTACGACCTGCAGAACCTACGGCGGTAGTATTCTTATATCCCTACCACAGGTTACAGCAAGTTTTTAATTTACTAATCCTTCTAAAGGCAATGCATATAGTGTATATGACTGCAAAAAGCATAAGATTTACAGATCTAAAGAAGACTAGAAAATACTTTGCTTACCCTAAGACGCATAGCGTGCGATTCAGACCTGCTAATATGGCGCCGACGGTCCATCGCGGCGCCATTTCATCGCCAAGGCAATTCAGCGCCAAAAATCTCAGTGACAGCTGTCTCAGCGCCAGAATAAATGCCAACTCTCTCTCACTCTCTCTCTCTCTCTCTCTCTCTCTCTCTCTCCTGAGGTTCCCATATTGTTTGGAAGGCTCTCTCATCTGTCTAAACCCGCAGTTGTGTCATCAAGTAGTTTGTATAATTTCAGCACCAAACCAGCATTTGATGTTTTTAATGATTACAGTCGCTTTACTGAAATTTTAATAGAAATTTAACGACTTCTTGTCTAGTCAGTTGTTGACCGTGATTTGTAGATAGAATTCCACTGCTAAATTTAGAATTTTGTAAACCATGGAGCAAACAATTCAAAGTCAGATAGGATGACTGAAATTCTGCCATGATGGATACATATATAGGTTTGCTAAAGAAAGCAAGACAAAAGCAAATGTGAAGTTCTGGAGATGTCATGAAGACGGCAGATGTGCTAGAATTCGTACATTAGGAGAGGCAGTTGTAAAGAAAATTAATGATCATACCCATCCGCCTTCTGCAGTAGCAGTAAAAGTCGAAAGGGCCAAAACGTATGCACGTCAGAGAGCTGAGAACACTTACGAAGTACCAAGTACTCTAATCAACAAATCTCTGAAAGTTGCTGAAATACAGAAAGACAGACAAAAGAATATTAAAAATTGTATCTGCTTATGGCAACAGATATGAGGTCGAGTATTTGCAAGTTATTGCATGCATAACTTATTAAACTAAGTTTCCTGAATATTGTATTTTGTCCTATCATTCATATATTAGAATCAGTATGTGTAATTTTAATTAATAAAGTATGTTGATTCCTGGAATGTTTCGTTTAGGTAATGTATTTATGTGCTACAATCAGTATGTGCGTAGTTTTAATTATTAAATTTTTTTATTCCCGGAATGATTGTTCAAAACCTTTTCTTTTGTTTATTAAATTATTACTATCATAATTAAAACAGTTATGAATCTTTTTTTATGCCTTTGACGCTGAAACGGCTGTCGCTGAAATTTTTGGCGCTGAAACGTCTAGGCGCTGAAACAGTCGCGCTAAAGTGTCGTCGGTAAACTAGCGGCGCTGAAATGGGGCTAACCTCCCTGAAACATCCATTATTTATATAAATAATAACTTGCTTCTCAGGTCTCAGAACGTAGTCTAAATGGGTAGATCTAGTTATTCTTGCATTTTCAGACTTCCAATCTTGCTTCAGGATATTTGTTTATATCATATATTTATCTTACTTGCAGATAACAGACTTACTTTATGTATGCTTTTCGTTGATTTAAAAATAATCCACTTCATAATTTCCTTCTAACTGCAACTTAAAGTCATTGCTTTTTTACTCTCCAGTGGTAGATTTGTGTTTTCTAATAACATTAGCATTTTTATTATAGTGTGACAGTCGAAAAAGATATTCATATTTATTCCATTTGCCTAACACAAAACCAATTAACACAAAATTCAATTCTCCACTGAAGGTTTCATAATGTTAAATGATAAATCTTTCATATATATCCTAGTAAAAACATATAGTAGATTTTTTGTTACTTACGAAGATAGCTTTTTCAGAGAAAATTATACCTAATTTTCTCAAAGTGTATGCGATTCTCTCTGGGTGCATAAAAGGATTAGAGTTCCATGCATTTTGAGAATATACATTCTTATGTATATAAAATGTCTATAGGGGACTGGTGTATGGTGCAGATTAGAAACTTATTGATATTAATCATATCAGGTGTAAAGATAGATAAAATGAGGCAGTAATAGTTTATAGTGTATTTGTTTAAGCTTGTTCACATTTACACTTTAGTTGGTGTTACAAGTAAAAAAAAAATCATTCCGCGATAATGAGAGACAAACGTTCACAAACTATTTCTTTTTTAATGAGTATGAAACTTTCTAAATCTCGGATGGGTGTCTGAAGTCAGTCCATTTGCTCTTAATTACGAGACAATCGAGGAAAGGGAAAGGTAGAGACTCGTTCTCCGTTATATGAATTTGACCAAAAGTTAAGAAAAAAGAACCTTAAAAGCTATAAAGGTTTTAATCTCCTAAATATCATTAAATGAAAAATGAGAAATAATATCATGGAAGAGAGACAGGGCTCGGCAGGATAATGAATTTGCCTGTTATTCATGAAACAAAAAAATTAAATTTCTCTTTTCTGGTGGGATGTAAAAGAGGAAATTAGGATAATTATATTCTGATTACACTACCTATTATATTTCTGTGGCAAAGTTTTCAGAAATAAGAGAGGGATATTTCATGAAAAACCTTACACCAAGCCAACTTTTTATATATATATATATATATATATATATATATATATATATATATATATATATATATATGAGAAACTTGATCACGAAGTATGTAAAATGTGATGCTATGTATAAATAAAGGTTTTGCCAAGGAGGAAAATGAAAGGAGAGAAAGCCAAGATCTTACGGTCTAACACGACCCTTTACTTAGGCACAACTGATCATATTGAGCAAAAACATAGTAAAAGTAGGTTTAATATCCAGACTGACATTACAAGATTAGCATAAGGTCCATTTCACTTTACAGAAACTAGAAAATACCTGGGGGCAAGATTATCGATTTTTAGGCAGCCACACCTTGGAGGAGCACACATGTGATCAACAGATGATTCATCCAGAAAAGAATACATTTTGAAAAACAAGGAGGCATATACGATTTAGTGACCTGAAATTTATATTTATATCCTATTTTCGTCTTTTCACGGAAGACAACCCCTCCGAACGAAATACTCCTGCAGCCAACGAAAATCAAATTAGTCGTGACGTCCCGCAGCGTAGTGCAACGCCCATCAATGTAACCGCGCAGCTCAGGAGGTCTAGACGGCTGTAGAATCTGCATCATCGCAACCATCAACTTAGAGAAAGTGGCTTGAGACCTGGCTCAAGCCACCAATGAAAACGAAGACTTACCGCCACCAGCCAATAGGAGATCAGCATGGGGCAACCCCCCTGCTGTCGACCCCAAATAGAAGGAGGACGGACACCACACCAAGATCAGTCCACCCTCAGCTTCCCAGCCCGAGGATGTTTGCCAGCGCCACTATTCGGAAAATAGAGAAGAATCTCTACAAGTTTAGCGCTGCTGAAGTAGCAATTACTTTTAATAAAGTATGCTTGAGAGAGGGTCCGCTTTCTAAGTATTATTATTATTATTATTATTATTATATTATTAAATTATTATTATTATTATTATTATTATTATTATAAGGTAGTACAAACCATTTTTTTTGTTTTAGGGTTCATTTTGGTTTTGAGACATACTGATAATGCATTTTTAAACAAATAAATTTTTCTGACAAAGCATCATTCCTTACCACTAGGTAAGGTCAACTGCTATAATTGCCGTATTTGTGGAACAAAAAACGCACGTGAATCTGTTACAAAATAATCAAATCATAGGGCCATTCTTTTTTGTAGGAGGTATTATTCATGGTAATAACCATCAGAAATGCTACCAAATTACTTACTTCCTAAGCTTGAACCAGATAGTGTATCTTGTCACTTTGCCCTGCCAGTTAACCAGTCTCAAAATGAGACATTTCTTAACAGATCAATTGGACAATATGAACCACTATTTTGGCCTCCACATTCATCAGATATGACTCCACTGGATTTTTTTTACAGGGACACGTGAAAAGTAATATTTTTTGAAACTAGACTCGATTTTTAGAAGACTTGAAAGCAAGGATAGCAGATATTATTGGTCTAGGTATTAAAAGGATGACCCCCTAATATATAAAATTATATATATATATATATATATATATATATATATATATATATATATATAATATATATAATATATATATATATATATATTATATATCTATATATATATATATATATATATATATGTAATAACAGAAAATCACGAAAGTTAGGAACGTGATAATCCCATAAATAAAGATAATGCCACGAAGGAAAATAAACGAAGTAGTCCAGTCCTGCGAGATCTTTGACTTAAAAAGCCCTTTACTTGAATTAGATACTGACAAAAATACAGAAAAGACAATACAAAAAGGTTCGTATAACTGACAAAATACCTTCCGCAAACCAAAAGCATAAACAAAGGGTGCAATTAAAGGTTTAAGACAATCATCTCAGATACAATCTCCAGACAATTAAAGGATTATAGGTGACAGCTATACGGAACCTGGTAAACAAAACCATATTCACAAACATGACAGACATACATTACAATAAAATTTAATAACTCTAAGGCAACTGATTTTTATTTAAGTCAGTAAAATATATATTGGGGTCATTCTTAAACTGTTACAGATACAAGGGTCTAAATTGAAAAAAGGCCACGACAACATTGAAATTACAATGAAAAGTAAGTTGTATTTAAGCAGATTCTAAAAGATTTCGTGATAAGACATCTCTTGACCGTGCAATTACTGAACTGTCAATCCAATTAATTCGGTGGTTGTTTTCACTTAAATGAATAAATAATGCATTAGATTTTTGCCCAGTTTTTACAGAGTATTTAAGCCCTTGCTGGACTGTCCGAGATAGAATGAGGGACAATCCATACATGGAATTTTATATATTATGTTGTTGCTTTCTTCTGGGGCCATTTTTTATTAACATTCTTTTAGTGTGTTATTATAGGAAGAAACAAGGTTGACATTAAAAGCTTTTAACAATGGTTTAATGGTTTCAAATCCGTTAAAATAAGGCAAACTGAGAATGTTCTTAGAATTTTCTTTCTGTGTGTTATTTTCAGTATAAAACTTTTTGTGGGCTTTATTATAACAAATGTCTAATATATGTGAAGGATAGCATAAATCTTTCCCTATTTTTCTTATGTATTCAATTTCTTGATCCAAATATTGTGGACTGACAATTCGCAATGCTCGTAAAAACATAGTGGAAAAAAGAAATTGATATTTTTATATTAAGATGTGGCCCGAGAAGAAATGAACATAAGTTAAGTTGTTAGTCGGTTTCCTATAAATACTGAATTTACAGTGAAATGGTTCTCTATGTATCAAAACGTCTAAGAAAGGGAGGCAATTGTCTTTTTCTAATTCTAGAGTAAACTTAATCGATGGTACCTGGTTATTTAATTTAGAGAGTAAATCATTTACATCAATACCGACAGGAAGAACAGCTAAACAATCATCAACGTAACGATACCACTTTACAGGAATATGAATGATATTAGGTAAGTAGCGTTTTTCGAAGAATTCCATATACAGGTTTGAGAGCAATGGTGATAAAGGATTTCCCATTGCCATGCCAAAAATTTGTTGATAAAATTCACCATTGAATATAAACTTACAATCACAATGCACAAACTCGTGAGTGAAATAATGTGACTTATAGGTAGAGGTAATTCATGCTGAGTTAGTTCATTGCTAGATATTCTAAAATAGAGTCTTATAGGGACTTTAGTAAAAAGAGAACATACGTCAAAACTAACGAATCTATCAGTAGGGCAAAGAGCAATTTTTGTTATAATTTATCAACTAAATCTAGAGAATTATATATATGATAATCGGAGATGGTTCCAAGTAACGGGGACAAGATCTTAGTGATATATTTCGAGAGTTTATATGAAATTGAACCAACAGTACTGATAATAGGCCGCATAGGGTTATTTTCTTTGTGCGTTTTGACTAATCCATATAAATAAGGTAGCGAAGGAGAATTGACTGACAATTTGCCTAGTAGTTCTGTTTTATCTTTAAGGATACTTTTCACTATGCTATTGAAGTTTTTTATGACTTGATCAAGAGGATTTTTTGTTAGTTTTTTATAAGTCACATCATCATCCAGTAGGCTTGCATACGTGATATGTAGTCAGCTTTATCTAAAATTACTATAACTATTTGACTTATCAGACTTTTGTGATGTGGATAGTATTGTCCTTTTTAAGATCGTCAAACTTTTCTTATAGCGAGCAGGGAAGTTACTTTCATGCTTAACATTGGCAGCTCCGTAAACAATACCTTTAATCATTGTCCGACATGATTTGAGGAAGATCACAATATTTTTCAAATTTACTTAGGGATGACCCAATCATTAAAGCAGAAGGTCTACTTGTTGCAAAGAAAGATAAACCATATCCAAGCGCACTCACAACATGTACCAGGTTCCGTATAGCTGTCACCTATAATCCTTTAATTGTCTGGAGATTGTATCTGAGATGATTGTCTTAAACCTTTAATTGCACCCTTTGTTTATGCTTGTTTGGGAAGGTTTCTTTATCTTCCAGTGTGTCGGATTCTAGGCACTAATCCCTTTATAATCCCTATCTGTCAGTTATACGAACCTTCTTGTATTGTCTTTTCTCGTATTTTTTGTCAGTATCTGCTTCAGTAAAGGGCTTTTAAGTCGAAAGATCTCGCAGACTCCTTCGTTTATTTTTCCTTCGTGGCATTTATCTTTTTTATTTATATATATATATATATATATATATATATATATATATATATATATATATATATATATATATATATATATATATATATATATATGTATGTATGTATATATGAGATGGTGTCAGCAGCAGTATCAGTAGCAGCTGTGTGAAGTCAGTTTTGCTACCTGCAGTTTTGAGTGTGTGCTGTGTTCACAAAGAAAGCATCAAATGTTCTTCAAAACTTGGCTGAAGAAGGAATAGTTGTACCCACACCATCACAATCGGAAATTTGTCGTCGAGTGATCAAGGATGCTGAAATGGTCAAGAGCAGGCTGAAAGAAATTACTGGTGAAGAGGAATGTTCCTTGCATTTCGATGGGAAGAGACTTGACAAGAAAGAATATCAGGTGGTCTGTGCAAAGAATTCTGCAAGAACTCTACACCTTGGCATTTTAGCTTGTGAAAGCGAATCAAGTGAGGACATCTCTATCCCTATGCAAGCCCTGCTAGATGAATACAATGCATGGAAGAGTTTCAAAATCATCATTTATGACACCATAGTGGTCACTACAGGCCATAAAAACGGCGTTGTTGCTAGACATCAGAGACAGTTCAGACAAAAGACATCATATTCTCAACCTGGTTCTAAGGCACGTGATGGATTCAATTTTCCCAACAAAATCACGGCCAACCAGCATCAACTATACTTTTATTAAATTTGTTTTGGGAGGCTATGAGGACTTACAAAAAACCTATTCTTACATAGAAAAGATGGCAACGCGTGAAAACCCACGATGAAGAGATGACTTCAGGTTTCTTTTTGAACTGTGTGAAGCATATAATTTCTTCCAGATGGAGGGAAAATGGCCCCATATTAAATGGTGGAAGCTGACCTCCTTTCATAGTGGCAGGTAGAATATACGGGCAATCTTTGCAATTATTGCTTTTTTCTCCTACCCAAATGGAGAGATCAGCTGAAAGTTACTTGTGACTTTGTCGCAAATGCATGGGCGAAGGCATGGTTCTCAAATCAGCACTATTCAGAAGGCACTTAGAATGAGCTGCATACTGCTGTCCCTAAACTGAAGTGTCATAAGGCTTTAAGGAGTTTTGCCACCCAATGGATAAAGGAACGATCAGTACTTGATGTGCCTAGCGCAAA
>NC_061092.1:51721834-51771834 GCF_015104395.2 Macrobrachium nipponense | reverse complement strand
GTGACCGCTATGGTGTCATAAATGATGATTTTGAAACTCTTCCATGCATTGTATTCATCTAGCAGGGCTTGCATAGGGATAGAGATGTCCTCACTTGATTCGCATTCGCAAGCCAAAATGCCAAGGTGTAGAGTTCTTGCAGAATTCTTTGCACAGACCACCTGATATTCTTTCTTGTCAAGTCTCTTCCCATCGAAATGCAAGGAAAATTCCTCTTCACCAGTAATTTCTTTCAGCCTGTTCTTGACCATTTCAGCATCCTTGATCACTCGACGCCAAATTTACGATTGTGATGGTGTGGGTACAACTATTCTTTCTTCAGCCAAGTTTTGAAGAACATTTGATGCTTTCTTTGTCTACACAGCACACACTCAAAACTGCAGGTAGCAAAACGGACTTCACACAGCTGCTAATGATTACTGCTGCTGACACCATCTTCAATATATATATATAGTATATATATATATATATATATATATATATTATATATATATATATATTATATATATACATAATATATATATATATATATATTATATATATTATATATTATATAATATATATATATATATATATTGTGGGTCATCCTTTTAATACTAGACCAATAATATCTGCTATCCTTGTTTTCAAGTCTTCTAAACATCGAGTCTAGTTTCAAAAAATATTACTTTTCACCTGTCCCTGTAAATAGAAATCCAGTGGAGTCATTTCTGATGAATGTGGAGGCCAAATAGTGGTTTATATCGGCCAATTGATCTGTTAAGAAATGTCTCATTTGAGAACTGGTTAACTGGCAGAGCAAAGTGACAGAGAATTACACCTATCTGGTTCAAGCTTAGGAATTAAGTAATTTAGTAGCATTTCTGAATGGTTATTACCATGAATAATACCTCCTACAAAAAAGAATGGCCTATGATTTGATTATTTTGTAACAGATTCACGTGCGTTTTTTGTTCCACAAATACGGCAATTATAGCAGTTGACCTTACCTAGTGGTAAGGAATGATGCTTTGTCAGAAAAATTAAGTTATTTAAAAATGCATTATCAGTATTTCTCAAAACCAAAATGAACCCAAAAACAGAAAAAAAAATTGTTTGTGCTACCTTATATAATAATAATAATAAAAAATAATAATAATAATAATAATAATAAAATAATAATAATAATAATAATAATACTTATGAAGCAGACCCTCTCTCAAGCATACTTTATTAAAAGTAATGGCTACTTCAGCAGCATTACACTTGTAGAGATTCTTCTCTATTTTCCGAATAGTGGCGCTGCCAGACATCCCCGGGCTGAGGGTGGACTGATCTTGGTGTGGTGTCCGTCCTCATTATATTTGGGATCGACGGCAGGGACTGCCCCATGCTGATCTCCTATTGGCTGGTGGCGGTAAGTCTTCGTTTTCATTGGTGGCTTGAGCCAGGTCTCAAGCCACTTTCTCCAAGTTGATGGTTGCGATGCTGCAGGTTCTGCAGCCGTCTAGACCTCCTGAGCGGCGCGGTTACATTGATGGGCGTTGCACTACGTTGCGGGATGTCACCACTAATTTGATTTTCGTTGGCTGCAGGAATATCTCGTTCGGAAAGACAAATAGGATATAAATATAAATTCTATGTCACTAAATCGTATTTCACATGTGTGCTCCTCCAGGTGTGGCTGCCTAAAAATCGATAATCTTGCCCTCAGGTATTTTCTAGTTTTCTGTAAAGTGAATTGGACCCTTTATGCTAATCTTTTTGGTAATGTCAGTTTGGATATCAAACCTACTTTTACTATGTTTTAGCTCAGTATGATCATTGTGGCCTAAGTAAAGGGTCGTGTTAGACCGTAAGTTCTTGACTTTCTCTCCTTTCATTTTCTTTTCCTCCTTGGTAAAACCTTTATTTATACATAGCATCACATTTTATATACTTCGTGATCAAGTTTCTCATATATATATATACATACACACACACACACACACACACACACACATATATATATATATATATATATATATATATATATATATATATATATATAAAAGGCATATATATATATATATATATATATATATATATATATAAGTTGGCTTGGTGTAATGTTTTTCATGAAATATCCCTCTCTCGTTTCTGAAAACTTTGCCACAGAAATATAATAGGTAGTGTAATCACAATATAATTATCCTAATTTCCTCTTTTACATCCCCACCAGAAAAGAGAAATTTAATTTTTTTGTTTCATGAATAACAGGCAAATTCATTATCCTGCCGAGCCGTCTCTCTTCCATGATATTATTTGTCTCATTTTTCATTTAATGAATCTTTAGGAGATTTTAAAACCTTTTATAGCTTTTTTTAAAGGGTTCTTTTTTTTCTTAACTTTTTTGGGTTCACAAATTTCATATAATGGACTGACTTCAGACATCCATCCGAGGATTTAGAAAGTTTCGTACTCATTAAAAAAGAAATCGCTTGTGAACGTTTGTCTCACATTATCGCGGAATGATTTTTTTTTTTATTTGTAACACCAACTGAAGTGTAAATGTGAACAAGTTTAAACAAATACATTATAAACTATTACTGCCTCATTTTATCTATCTTTACGCCTGATATGATTAATATAATTAAGGAGAGGACACCGTGATATTTTCCGAAATTCTGGTTTATAAAAACTCGCACTGATATACTCATTGACTGTTTTAAGTTCCTAATCTGCACGATACAGAATGTATGTTCTCAAAATGCACCCAGAGAGAATCGCACACACATTGAGAAAATTAGGTATAATTTTCTCTGAATAAGCTATCTTCGTAAGTAACAAAAAAATCTACTATATGTTTTTACTAGGATATATATGAAAGATTCATCATTTAACATTATGAAACCTCAAGTGCGGAATTGAATTTTGTGTCAATTGGTTTTGTTATTAGGCAAATGGAATAAATATGGATCATTTTTTCCACTGTCACACTATAATAAAAATGCTAATGTTATAAGAAAACACAAATCTACCACTGGAGAGTAAAAAAGCAATGGCTTTAAGTTGCAATTAGAAGGAAATTATGAAGTGGATTTTTTTTAAATCAACGAAAAGCATACATAAAGTAAGTCTGTTGCCTGCAAGTAAGATAAATATATGATATAAACAAATATCCTGAAGCAAGATTGGAAGTCTGAAAATGCAAGAATAACTAGATCTACCCACTTAGACTATGTTCTGAGACCTGAGAACTAAGTTATTATTTGCATAAAAAATGGATGTCTTAGAGCCCCATTTCAGCGCCGCCAGTTTAGAGACGACACTTCAGCGCGACTGTTTCAGCGCCAAGACATTTCAGCGGCAAAAATTTCAGCGACAGCCGTTTCAGCGCCAAAGCCATGAAAAAGGTAAATAACTGTTTTAATTATGATAGTAATAATTTCATTAACAAAAGAAAACGTTTTGAACAATCATTCCGGGAATCAAAAAATTTAATAATTAAAACTACGCACATACTGATTCTAGCACATAAAAGCATTCCAGGAATCAACATACTTTATTGATTAAAATTACACATACTGATTCTAATATATGAATAATAGAACAAAATACAAAATTCAGGAAACTTAGTTTAATAAGTTATGCATGCAATAACTTGCAAATACTCGACCTCATTTCTGTTGCCATAAGCAGATACAATTTTTAATATTCTTTTGTCTGTCTTTCTGTATTTCAGCAACTTTCAGAGATTTGTTGATTAGAGTACTTGGTACTTCGTAAGTGCTCTCAGCTCTCTGACGTGCATACGTTTTCGCCCTTTCGACTTCTACCGCCACAGCAGATGGCGGATAAGTGTGATCATTAATTTTCTTTACAATTGCCTCTCCTAATGTATGAATTCTAGCACATCTGTCGTCTTCATGACATCTCCAGAACGTCACATTTGCTTGTGTCTTGCTTTCTTTAGCAAACCTATATATGTATCCATCATGGCAGAATTTCAGTCATCCTCTCTGACTTTGAATTGTTTGCTCCATGGTTTACAAAATACTAAATTTAGCAGTGGAATTATATTTTCAAATTACGGTCAACAACTAAGTAGACAGAAAGTCGTTAAATTTCCATTAAAATTTCAGTAAAGCGACTGTAATCATTAAAAACATCAAATGCTGGTTTGGTGCAGAAATTATGCAAACTACTTGATGACTCAACTGCGGGTTTAGACAAAGAGATGAGAGAGCCTTCCAAACAATATGGGAACCTCACGAGAGAGAGAGAGGAGAGAGGAGATAGAGAGCGAGAGAAGAGAGAGAGAGAGGAGAGAGCGAGAGAGAGAGAGAGAGAGAGTTGTCATTTATTCTGGCGCTGAGACAGCTAGTCGCTGAGATTTTTGGCAATGAAATGGCGCCGCGATGGACCGTCGGCACCGTATTAGCAAGCGCTGAATTGTACCCTACGCGTCTTAGGGTAAGCAAAGTATTTTCCAGTCTTCTTTAGATCTGTAAATCTTATGCTTTTTGCAGTCATATACACTATTTGCATTGTCTTTGAAAGGATTAGTAAATTGAAAACTTGCTGTAACCTGCGGTTGGGGTATAAGAATACTACCACTGTAGGTTCTGCGGGTCGTAAAAGGCGACTAAAAGGACAGCTGCTGCCTTTCAGTCTTACTTTTGAGTCAAAGGCTAGGCCCACTGCCAATAACTATGGAAACTGCTGCCTTTCAGGTGCACTTTTTAGTCAAAGGCTAGGCCCACCACCAATAAGTGTGGTTGATAACAGCAAGGGCATGCGGTTGTGAAAACCCCTTTGACAAACAATAAATCATGATTAATGTTTTGAAGGAATATGATCACAGCTAGGGCGTCCCCCTGCAAGCAACGAGGCATCAGAATCCCACCTACTGGTGTGATAAATGGGTAGGATTCACAACTGTGGCCAAAGAAGTTACTGAAAGAGTGAAAGATAAGAGCAGGTATGTGGAACATAGGTACTCTGACAGGAAAACTGAGGGAGATAGTAGATCTGATGGAGAGGAGGAGGATAGATTTCTTGTGTGTTCGGGAAACTAGATGGAAAGGGAGTGGAACTAGCGAAATGGGAAATGGGTATAAGCTATATTACAGCAGGTCATGAAAGGGAAAAAATGAAGTTGGTATTGTAGTAAGTAACAACTGGAAGGAAAAAGTGGTAAAAGTAAAGAATAAATGGTAGGCTTTTAAAGATCCCAATAATAATAGGTAACAAAGTAGTAAATATAATATCAGCATACACTCCTCAGATTGGGTGACAAGAGCAAGAGAAATAATTATTTAGGCAAGAGTTTGAGGCTGCCATTAGAACAGTGAAAGAGGAGAAACTAATAGGAGCTGATATGAATGGCATAGTGGGAAAGAGAAAAGGTGGTTATGAGGAGGTACACGGAGGCCATGGGTTTGGAATTAGAAATGAAGATGGCGATTATTTATTGGAGATGGATCAGAGTTTTGAATTGGCCTGTATGAACACATGTTTTCAAAAGTCAAGTAAGCACTTGATAAGTTATGAAAGTGGAGTAGTGCAGAGCCCAATAGATTGCATCCTGGTTACAGGAGCTGATAAAAGCAAAGTGACAAACTGCAAAGTGATCTTAGGAGAAAAGGGCAAGCAGTTTAGGGCAGTGAGAGAGAGATGTCTGGAAATGGGGGATGTAGACTTTGGACAGGGTAACAGAGTGGAAAATATCTGGGGAGTCATGAGAGAAATATGTGTGGGGGAAGCAGAGGAACTGGTGGGAATAACCACCGGATATGGAGTGGTGAGAGGAGAAAAGTGGTGGTGGATTGGAAAGGTGCAAGAATCAATTAAAAGAAAGTCAAAAACATTTAAGGACTAGAAAGTAAGGCATGCACAGGGTGCAGAGGTAAGATACAGAAAAGAAGAAAGAAAGGCAAAACAGAGGATAGGTATGGCTATGAAAGGGCAGCAGAGCAGTTGAATGAAAGACTAAGAACAAGAGAAGGAGAAAAGGGTATCTATAAGATTTCAAACTTGAGAAAAAGGCCGAGACAGGATGTGGGTAAATTGTGTGTCATCAATGATAGTGATGGAAATATATTTTAGGATGAAGACATTAAGAAGAGATGGCAAGAGTATTTTGAACAACTGTAAAATGAGAGAGGAGATGGGGGAAGCACAGAGGGTGGAGGGACCAGTGATGGAGATACAGGATTCAGAAGTGAAGAGAGTATTAAGGAAAATGAAGAATGGTAAATCACCGGGTCCATTGGAGTTCCATATTGATATGAACACGTTACTAGGTACAGAGGGGAGGACACCGATGCTGGATTTATTAAAAGCAATATGTGATGAGGAAGAAATGCCAAGGGACTGGGAGGAGAGTCTAATGGTATATATATGCAAGCAGAAGGGAGATGTCATGGATTGTGGTAACTACAGGGGAATTAAACTAACAGGGCATGGGTTGAAAGTTTTAGAGAGAATACTGGATGAGAGATTAAGAGAGATTTTAAAGATCGGGAAACAGTTGTATGGATCATGAGAGGAAGAGGGATGGTGGATGTCATCTTCATAGTAAGACAGCTACAGGAAAAGAGGCTAGAGGTGAAACCAGGAGCTCTATTGTTCATTTACAGACCTAGAGAAACGCATATGATAGAATCCCAAGAGAAGTGATGTTTTGGTGTTAAAGAAAAGGAAAGTCCCAGAAAAGTTGTGTAGGCTGGTTGAGATGATGTATAAAAGAACAAGCACAAAAGTAATAACATCAGTTGGGAAAACAGAAAACTTTGAAGTTAGTGTTGGATTACAGCAGGGGTCAGCATTAAGCCCATTTTTGTTTGCTGGTAATGGATGTGTTGAGTGAAGAGATCAGGAGTGAAGAGCTGTGCCAGTGATCTGGTGATTACTGCTGAAAATGGGGAGGACCTATAGAGAAGGGTTTGAGATTACCAGGAGTGTTTAAAGAGGGGTGGCTTAAATGTGAATGGGAATAAAACAGAGGTTTTGCTGAGCAGTAGGGAACATAGACACAGAATAATAATACAAGAAAGAAGAAGCTCAGTTAAATAAATACTGAGGATCTACTCTAAGCCAAGAGGAGGGATGTGAGGCTGAAGTTGACAGTAGGATAAAAGTGGGAGAGGTTGCTGAAGTGGTTTGTGATAAGAAAATGCAATCAAGCTAAAAGTCAAGATACATAAGCAGTGATAAGAACAGTGTTAATGTATTACCTATGGAAAATGGTTAGAAGACAGATGAGGTGAGCTACTTTTATTTGTTGACATTACATTTTGAAATAACGATGTCAAGATAGAAGAAGAATGCTTCGATTTGTTAGTCTGAGTATTACTTTTGTGGAAGGTGTGATTTATTACGCTATTCTTTCTCTAGTTTGGGCATTAGTAATGAATTATTGAGTTTTTTGTTTTCTTTTTGTTTTGTGTTCAAGGTACCTGGAAATAGTTGCAAAAACGCGAGTGTTATAAATAAGCGGGAATATGTGTTTACCTAATTTTCTTTCTTTCAGAAATTTTTTCTTTGTTTTGATGCAGAATTCCGTTATGTGATGAGGGTCAAACACAGAGGAATGTAAGTGTTCAAATACAGTTTTTTTCATTGAGAAATGACAACGCATTTGTCTGAGTGTGTGTGTGCGTATTTTCTCACGCACATTGCATTTGTTTAAGTGATGGACGAGGTTCGTCGCTAACTCAGCATTTTTCGTACGGTACGAAGGCCACAGTCTCTAAGGAAGGTGATAGGGTTAATGATGATAAAATTAAGGCTATTTTTGATTCTCCTCTCCCTAAGTCTAAGAAGCAAGTCCGTTCCTTTATCAGGATGGCTTGTTTCCTCACACAATTTGTGAAGGTTTTCTTATTTTGTCAGCTCCCTTAACGGACATTTTACGGGATGATGTACAGTTTGTATGGGGCTGAAGCTCAGCACTTAGATTTTCAGAATATTAAAAATGCTTTAGTAAATTCCCCTTTGTTGAAGCTCCCAGATTTTAGTCAGCCTTATACCCTAGTGACTAATGCTAGTCAAGAAGGCAAAGGTGCCTGCCTTATGCAGAAAAATTAGGTTAAATTTAATCCTATTGCTTTTTATAGTCGCAAATTTAAATTGCGAGGTAGCAATGAAAGATTGATGTACAAAATTGACAGAGAAGCTTTTGCTGTGGTTTCTAACTTAGTTCATTTCAAGATGTTGTTATTAAGTAACAAAGTTGAAGTTCTTATGGATCATAAGCCGTTGTTGGATCTCTTTAATAAGCCAGATCTTTCTCCCTAAAAGGGTTAGGTGGTTTTTGATAATTCGAGATTTTAATGCCAAGTTTGGGTATATTGAAGGTAGGCATAACGGGGTTGCTGATAACCCTCAGCAGGTTTTTTTTGAGGACGGTTCTCAGATTTTTTGTATAACAGGCGGTTTCAAAGAATGGGATATTAGTTTAATAGAGCAGAAACAAGATGAAGATGAGGTTTTAGCTGATGCCAAGGCTTTCCTAAAAGGGGAATTGGTTAGGAAAGGTTATAAGTTACCTTTTGCTTGGTTAGAATTAGAGGGTAATTTGTTAGTCAGAAAAGTCTAATACAAACTGCGAAGAAGCAATGATAAAGGCGATACGACTCAGATTGTTATCCCAAAGAGTTTGATTCCTACAGTACTCAGGATTGTTCATTGTGAATTTGGTAGCCCACATTTGGGGATTAAGAGATAAGCACGAAATATTTCTGGAAAAACATGGCTTCTACTGTTGAATATTTTAGGTCTTGCACTGTGTTCAATGCTTGTAAACCAGCAAAGATTACCTCTTGTAGATTACGTTCTGTCTAGGCCGTTTCAAAGAGTTTATATGGATATCCTTGAGAATTATTCCTTGTGAGTCTAGATATGGTCATAAATATCTGTTAGTTATTGTTGATGAATTGAATAGGTTTGCTGGAATTTTCCCGTTAAAAAATGAAGTGGTTGCCATCAACTTCTTTCAGGGTTGCATCTGTTGTTACGGAACCCCCGAGGTTCTGATAACGGATAATGAGCGGGAATTTATGAATACGATTTTAGAATGCCTTGCAGAAGTTATGAGGATGAAAAAGTAACCATTATTCTGTATAGACCAGAAGCTAATGGACTGTATGAAAGAGCCAACAGGAAAATTTTAGAAACGCTACGGGATACTGTAGGGGGTAATGACGTTAATTGGGATAGGGCATTATAGCGCAAGTCCGGCGGCATAGTATTAATATTATGGTTAGTGATATAATAGGTATGTCTCCGGTAGAAGCATTGTTTGGTTATCCAGCATGAGGAGCGTTTGATTTTTCTCCCATTACCAGTAATTGTGATAATACAGTTAGGTCTTTGGTCCCTACAGCTAAAGATAGGTATATGCGCCTTAGCAGAAATATTGAGATGGTTGATAGAAGTAATTCAAAGTCAGCACTTGTTAATATCGCTGTTGGTGACAAAGTCTTTGTGAAAGTTAATTTCCGTAACCAACTTAACTATGAACTAGGTTCTAAGCTTGAGGGTTCGTATCGGCTTGTTAAAATCAAGAAAGGGAATAGATTTGTTTTCTTAGATGAGAATGCAGGTTTTTCTAGTTTAACGCACATATTTAAGATTAATAAGACAAGGTAATTGTGTTCAGATGGGGCTATTTTGTATTTTCATTTTATTTGCACGGAATTTGGTTGAGTTATAGGTTATTGTTTTTTTGTGTGCACATCGGTGTTGAATTGGTGAGATTTTGTCAGATTCTTTTGTATATTATATAACTCCCGAGTTTTTACCTTTTTCTTATGGGTTGATCTTTGTGAAGATTTATGCAAAATTACCATAGAGTTATATGGGGAGTTTTGATGGTTTGGGGAAAATTTTTGGTTAATATGTGCCCCTCTGGGAGAGTTCCTCAATGTTTCCATAGTATATGTCATAGCTTTGAGAATCTTTATTGTTGATCAACATAGTGTTGAAGTCCTTAGAGTTTTTGTGTTTTTGCATATGTAATATATAGGTTTTTTCTTAGATGAGAAAGTTTATTGTTGGATTGTAATTAACTATTTTGATCCTTTTGTGGTGGTTTGGATAGGGTTAGTATTTTTCCTTTACTTCTAACATGCGAGGTGGTTTTCTTGGTTATTGGAGACGTTTGTCGGTTTGTGGTTTCCTTTTAGCAGTTTAGCATTGTGCAGGGAGTCGTTGATTTTTGCTGTGATTTTTAATATCGTGGTGGTGACTTATTATTCGGTGAGTTTCTATTTCTCCGTTATGGTTTGGTTTTTCTTTCTTTTGGAGGTTTAGAATCATTTTGGTGGGTTCAGTCTTTTTTTATGATACCGTGAGTTTGTTGGGAATTTATTTGGTATATCCAATTTTTGGACATGTTGGTTTTATTTTGATGATATTAGTTGAGTAATTTCTCAGTTGATAGCTTTTGAATTTTTGGGAGACAATTCTTTGCTGTTTTGTGACAGTTATCTTTACAAAGACAGATCATTAGTTCTAGAGTTGATTTCTTGTTTCACTGACCGACTTACAGTATACACCAGTTCTTCATGGGCATCTTCAAGGAGTAGCCTCTATGAGCGTTGTGATATGGGAGCAGTTCACCGACTTTATGATATCTCTGGTATTTCATGCCGTCAGTTTTTCAAGTGGAACCTTGTCAGATGGCGATTAGCAGCACATCTACAGGTGGCACGTCCTCACACGCCTTACTTCCTTTTGAGGAGTCTGCCCCCACCGAGAATTCGCATTCACCATACTCAACATAGGCTTGTGCAACCACAGGCCATCCATGAGCTAGAAATCTTGGAAGTTCAGCTATGAAGGAAAATATGTTGGCAAAGAAGTTTTCTTGGTTGCCATATGGACAAGTAGCCATCACCTTATAGTTAGATTTTATTTTTTAATTTTACTATATGTCATTGTTTTTTTAGTTTTTTGGAGCCATCCAGCATGTTTTTTTTTTTTATTTTATATAAATTATTTTGTATGAACTATGGCTGGGCAGGAGCCCAGCGCAGTAGGTGGGCTGAGCTCATATTACATATTTCAACTGTATTTCTTGCTGACCTATGGAAAATGGTTAGAAGACGGATGTGGCGAGCTGTTGTATTTGTTGAAACTACTTTTTGAAATGGCGATGTCAAGACGAGAGAAGAATGCCTTCGTTAGCGGGATTTGCCACCTAAGGTCACTTCTTGGATCAAGGGGAAAAGTATAGAATGTAAAAAACCTTGTTATGTGTAGATCAGGAAATATGAAATGAATGATGTGTTATGACACAAACTGTTTGCGCAACGAACTTGTTACATGACCATGACGTCATCTAAAGGAAGCGGTCCAACGAGAATTCTTGTTCGTTCGTGCGTCATGTTTTGCTTCCCCTGTGAACTTTTTATATACTTTTTTGAGGCACTATCTGCCGAACATTGGAGTTAAGATGAGGGGTGCCTGAAAACTACAAGAAACTTTGAAATATACGAGAAGTCGTGAACTTTCTTTTTAGTATTTTATTTGCATTGACTTACTTATGAGATTTATTTTTATTTTATTTATGAACCCCTTTTAATCTCATGTGATTCATGAGAATCATTATCTGTTGGTTTTTCTGGACTCATTTATAAAATGTATCGCTAATTTATTTATGATGTGCGTTACTAAGAGCCTACTCTCTTTTGCAGAAACTCTGTTGATTGGTCGCTCTATCGGCCTCTGAGCCTGGCTATTATCAGCATTGATAAGCCCTAATTGTATATTTGACGAAATGAAGAGAAGATGTTTTTGCTATGTGACTATTTAAATTGTAGAACAAATATTTGATTATCTTTCTATAGTCGATTTTTTAAACCTGGCAAAATTTCACTTTACTTGCACGTAGCTGCTTGTCGCTGATTGGATAAATGTCGTGTTGTCCGAATTTCAGTTTTTTTTTTTGTTTTCACTCTGTTTCAGAATTGTGATTATACGGCCATAGATTGAGATAAGAGCCAAATTATGTAATGTTATGTAAATACCAGTAGTAATAAACTTAAGTATTAAGAAGTTACATACCAAATTATTATATAATAGTTAACAGTTATGAAACAACACTCTCCGAAGCTGTAGACTTGAAATATGTTTCAAACGCATGAACTTTAATGTTTAAATTTCTAGCTAGATTTTTAGTGCAATCGTGCCATTGGTGGTTTGAAAAAAAAAAAAACATATTTATTGTACATTGCTGATGTTGTATAACGCCTAAGAATTAAATACCATCGTAGAAATGCAAGCTTGTCAGAAAATTTGGGGTGGAAGAGTTGTGGGAGGAACAGCCTCAGGATTGACAGAAAGTTGACGTACTCTCAGCGGGAGGTTCAAATGCCGGTTGCGGTGTTCTTGTCTTCATAAAATAAAGATGTTTATATATCATAATGTTCATTTTTTTTTTTTCCATTTCAAAAGTACTGCTCACGGAATGTCATTAATATTTTAGGATATGTATGAAATGTTGCTGTTGCTGTCGCCCTAATGATTTCTTTCCTTATCTTGCTAGGGCCCTGTGAAGTGAAATATTGAAAAAAAAAACATTCATTATTATATTACGGCACTGACTGGTAAGCCTACTGCCAGCAGCATGTATATGCCTGGTGTTTGAAGAGCCTTCACCTCTGCTTTGTTCCATATCGACTCTTGTGGCCCTGGCTGAAATAGGTGGAATCGACGACAGTGAGCCAACTACTCGATAGCCGATTCTAAGCTGATTGATGATGGCAGTGTGTGCAGACGACAACTCGCTGGCTGTTTCTTTCTCAACTCCTCCACCCCAAATGTTTCTGGCAAGCTTACATTTTCTACGATAGTATTTTGTTCTTAGGCGTTATACAACCTTCAGCAATGTACAAATACGTTTTGCTTTTTTTCCAAACCACCAATGGCACGATTGCACTAAAAATCTAGCTAGAAATTTAAACATTAAAGCTCATGCGTTTGAAACATATTTCAAGTCTACAGCTTCGGAGGAGTGTTGTTTCATAACTGTTAACTATTATATAATAATTTGGTATGTAACTTCTTAATACTTAAGTTATTACTACTGGTATATAACATTACATCAATTTGGCTCTTATCTCAATCTATGGCCGCATAATCACAATTCTGAAACATAGTGAAAACAAAACTGAGATTCGGACAACACGACATTAATCCAATCAGCGACAAGCAGCTAAGTGTAAGTTAAGTGCAAGTTTGCCAGGTTTAAAAAAATCGACTACAGTTGTCTGGCAATAGTTAGAATTTTGCTTTTCCTTTTTAGAAATAGTTATTTTTGCAGTTCAGAGTTTAATTCATTGCCAAATTAAGTATTGCATTGTCCTTTGTGAGTTGATTAAAGATTTCCAGTAGGTCACGTAACCATATTCAGTTTTGTGCCTCCCCTAGGTATTTGACTCAGAATTCCGTTTTTGGACGAGAGTCGCACACCGGTCACCGAGGAGCAGAAGTGTTCAGACAATACCTTTCTTCTTGGTTGTCGTTATTGCATACTTTCGTTTGAGTGTGTGTACATCTGTGTGAGTATGTTTGTTTGCGCATAGCCCTATGGCTCAGCGTTTTTCACTTGGTAGCAAGGTGCGCTTGTAATTTTTTTTTTCTTCTCTCTTTCTCGCCGCGCGCGCGCGCGCGCGTCGTGCGTTCTTACATGCATGCCAATTGTGTTGGAGTCAATAGGGGTATCGTGAAGGGGAGTGGAAATGGGTAACGGGGGGAGGAGTGCGGAAGTAATATCTCTCATCTTAACCCCGTTTTCTTTTCTTCGCTTGACTCGGGTCCTGTTTTCTATTCTCGAGGAGAAAGTGAAATAATGAGATTTGCAACCAGCGGAACGCATCGGCGATTGGGGTTTCTTTTCCGGCGTTGTGAATTGCGTGATGAATTAGTTATGATTTAACTTGCTTGGGAGTTGGGTACTTGTTTGTTGAGAATTAACTGGGGTTATAAAGAGGAATCTCAGTGAGTACTTGTTTTTTTTTTTTTTGGGGGAGCTCGAGTCTTATTTTTCTTTCCCGAGTGGAAAAACAATTTTGTTTTTGAAAAAAACTTTTTTTTTACACTCGTGACCAGCTAAAGGGGAATTGCGTCATGCCTTCGAGAAGCACACAAAATTTTAGCAAGTTGGCTAATGTAACAGAAATCGAGAATTAGGGACGAAAATTCGTACCGTTTCAGTCAGTGCCCCAGTCAGTGCAGACTTCTATGAACAACATTAATAGTTACTTTAATGATAAAGGAATTACAGATGACAGAAAGGCGTTTAATTAGTAGTCTCTCTGATAGATTTTAGAAATGGGGACTTGAATTTTCGTTGTTGCGATCATCGTTATGCTAAATGCAAAAACTGGTCAAGTCTCCAAGAATTTCTTAAGACAGCCTCTGGACCTTAAGAACGCGAAGGTTTAATTCGCAATTTAAATGTATTTTATTAACCCAGAGATAGTCAGCAGTCTTTGGCTGATTTTAAATCTCAGCTTTGTGTTGTCGCAATTGACTTCGTAGAGACGTTGAAAGGGTCCGGATGGGTAAATAATGATAGTATTTCCTCAGCTGATTTTCAGACTTTTAAGTTGGTCTGAGTTTGTACGTGTCTGATGGACGCTAAATATTTCTCAGGTATAAGAAGATGCGCCAAATTACCAGCAAGTTAGGAGCACTTTGTCTGATGGGACAACTTTTGATATAGCACCGGAAGGGGATTCAACTTTTGTTTATAATAACTATTGCGGGAGAATATAACCTCATAGAGAGCCTAATATTGCTCCTAGCGGCCTTGTGGCCGAATTTAATGGTGACAGGGCGTTTGGGGATCGAGTACTGTCACTTAGATGTTTTAATTGCCATAGGATAGGGCATATCAAGAAGTTCTGCAGGGTTAAATATTGTAATAGTTGTAAATGGCCTGAGCATTGTTGGCAGTCTTGTCCTTTTCTGAATAGGAATAGTATAGTGTTCCTCCCACATTTCAGGGTTATGATAACTCGAGTGAGATAGCTCATGGAGGGGATTATTTGAGTGAAAGTCAATCTGTCAGGGATTTGAAATGTTCGTGTCATATAGCTTTGCTGAAGGGTGTTATTGAGGCTAAACCGGTAGTGGGAGGGACAGCGTTCAATTCAGTTTTGCGTATATTTATCGATACCGGAGCGTCTGTCAATATTATCCATTTTTATTTTTATCATTTGTTTTCTCAGTACCCCCTGAGGCCTGCTAGAGAAAGAGTTTGTGATGTGCAAGCACACAATTTGGATATTATGGGATATGCAGATATTTGTTTTTCTCTTGGTGATAGAGAATTTTTTGAACCAGTATTGGTCATGAAAGGGGTTGCTTTGGGGAATACGATTTTTATTGGGTCACCCTGCGTGTCGGCGTAATTAAATCTCTGTACATACTGGGTCTAGGGTGTAACAGTGGGGGTCCCTGGGGTGTTGTCACTTATGTAGATGTTGAAGATACAGGAGATGTTTATGATAATCTGTGTAATGTTAATGCAGATAATGTTTATGTTAAAGTTAATTCTGAGGTAATTGATGAGTCCCGTGATGGTGATGTACCTGATAACCAGATGAATGCTATATAATATAAAGCGGTTTTAGCTGATAATGTTGCTTTAGAGCTGGGTATGGCTACTCTGGTAAAAGTCCAGTTAAAAGGCGCCTCAAAGCCCAATCAAGTATGTATTGTGGAAGGTAGTGAGAAGATTAAAGGTATATTAGGGGCAGTTTCTGTTAATGACATATCTACGGGTGTTACGTTGGTACAGCTGTTGAACTGTAATGACAGTTAGGAAATATCAGAAAAGTACATATATCCTAGATTTTGAGGATTGGATTAACGGTTACAAATCAGTTGCTGTTGTAGGAAGGCTAAATGAATTTTCTGAGGCAAGGATGCAAGCTAGGAAACAAGTTTTTAGAGATCACTTGGTAATGCAAACTAAAAGGAGTATGCAAAGCAATTAGGCAATGTCTTAGCAGATTTCACAGACGTTGTTGCTCTAAGGGGTGATAACTTAGGACTAACCAATGTGTTAGAACACAAGATCCGTTTAGAAGAAGGTACTAACCCGATTTATATTCCAGCTTATAGAATCCCATATAAGATTAGAGAACAGATAGAACAAGGAAGTTAATAAATGGGAGGAAGAAGGCATTATTAGGCCCAGTTCGTCGCCCTTTAACTCTCCCATACTAGCGGTGCTAAGAAAGATGGTTCCGTGTGTCTGTGTAGACTTCCGTAGATTGAATGAACGGACTATTCCTGACAGATACCCAGTCGCCTGTTGTGCTGAATATAAATTCGCATCATAACTATATAATTACTTATGACTTTTTGCTATTTATTTTTACTTGATATTTTCTTTTGGTGGTAGGAGGAAACTTATAATTTTCAGAGATGGCTTGTTTACTTTAATGCTTGGTACTCTTTAAGTGTCCTTCCTGCGGCTGTTAAAGGTTGTTTAACCATTTGACTGACTCCTCCTCCTTTCTATTCTTCTAAACCTACGTGGTCGAGTAACTACAGAGGAGGGTAGAGTCGGAACAAGACTTTACTGGTAACAGAACCTCTAGAGAAATCAAGCCTTTGGTAACCAAAGGGAGCATATTCTTGGTTTCCCATTTATATTGAAGAAATATGCATCTTATGCATTGCTAAAAGATACTCGTCCGGATCCCAGTCATTTTTCATCATTATGGATACAAGGAACTTATTCTGCATTCGTCATCATCGCAGTCTTCTTACTTGGATTGTTATGCTGAGTACCAAGCTTATGTAGGGTAGTTATATTTATGGTAACTGTATTCCGTCTCTAAAGACTTTGTGTTGCCTCATATAAATAATGCTTCCTATCTGCCACAACTTAATATTAATTAAGTTTTATTTGATAAGTTTATATGAAAGTGTTTTTCTTGTCCCTATTTTAGTGATTTGCCGTTACACTCTATCTTGTGGGGCACTTTGTACATAGATTATTATTAACGGATTGGTAAGGACTCAAACTTTTTAAATCTAATGTGTTTAGATACTTTTATATATTTTATTACATTAATGATTTAAGGCTAAAAACCCTTCTTTCAGGATATGTATAATTATCCAGACTCTAATCGGGTTTCCGTAGTCTGGCGTTTTTTTTTCTTTCCATAACTGATTGGTTATTTTAGCCTTCGTTTTACTTACAGCAGGTAGCTTATATTAAAATTTACTGTTTCATAGTTTAAAATAGTATACTTAAATCTCTTTATATTGTTATTATTAAATGGGGGTATATTCTTCTTTGAAATAAACTCCATACCTGATGTTCAGTAAAACACTTATATTCTGTGTCATAGTTTTATAACTAATGTTTTCTTTCATAACAGGCTTGATTACATGCAGACGAGGATGAAAAGCTGATATTGAGCCTTAGACTTGGAAATCTTCAAAATATATGTACTTTAAAGATGTTACCTTCATTACTTACAAGTTAATATTGCATAGTGTTATGTTACATTAACTACTTATAATTACACGATAGCATAGTTTGTTTCTTTGATAAATAAAATTTTTGTTTGTATAATTGTATATTTTATATTTATGGTATTAGGCCACGGGCTTCATATTATGAATTTTCAGCTTATGGCGCCCAACGTGGGGCAAACAAAGTGAGGCTGCTGGTTTTGGCGCAGTGTTCCATAGTTGGTGGAAATGACCTGGGATCTGGATTTTGTCTAACTAATAACTATTTTTCAGGCAATATTTTTTATATTTAAGATTTATCTATATCTTGTTGGGTTTCTTTTTCTTATTTTCATAATGGCTAGTTTAAAGGTGCTTTTCGGACAACGGAAGGTGATTCGCCCCAAAGAAAGGTAACAGATCGTTTCACAAATTCTGAAAGATTATCGAAGAAAGGGCTCCTTTTGAGTTATCAAAAGAAGTTAACAGACTTGCAATGAATAGATCCTAACTAATAAATTTTCAGACAATATAGACGAAGCTGAACTGGATGCAGAATTGATTTCTTGTCAGAATTACTTTTATAAAATTGAAAGCTGTTTCCACTGCTTAATGTTTCTAGCAATGAGAACTGGTTCCCTAAATTTCCTTATGTTTAAATAACTAGAAGTTTATTAAAGAAGCCTACAGCTCCTCTTCCAAATTTTAGTAGTGGTGAAGGGGAGGATCTTTTTAAAGTTCATAACTGAATTTGAAACTACGACGAATCTGTTTTAATATCCTGACAGGGATTTGCTCTTCTTACTTAAACAGCAGAGCGAGGGGCGTGCTGAACTTTTGTTGGCATCTTTAATTTCAGCCTTTACCTCTGAAGATATTCGTAAGAATTCTACTATTAAGAAAATTATTGATTTACCTTTAAAATATGGTGATGATTCATTCCTTTTTATTTCTAAGCTTAGAACTATATGCGAGTCGGTAAATAGGTATGGCACGGCCTTAACGACCGTTTCCGACAACAGTTTATTTCAGATTGCATTAAAAACGCACCCTTCCTTGAACGAATTATTTCAAACCTCTTTATAGCTTGTGAAAGATATGAACACTGATGAGCGGACTACTAAAGGTGTCAAAAAAGCATTCTCCACCGAATGTTAAAGTTAAACCTTTTCTTCCAAAAGAAAAAAAAGAAAGTTTGGCAGTTGAAGCGGTAATGGATAATTCAAAGTCTAACTATTCACTAACTGTTCCTTGTGTCTTAAAGTATGTAATACAGATTTTTAAATTTTATCCATAAATGTTTTAAGTTTCCTTTCCCTACAGATAAGGTGCAAGTTGCTCAAGTTCCCAGACAGCTGTGTTAACCCTGGATAGGTTTCTCCATCTTAGTACTAAGTAAAGGTGCGTGCGGGTTGAGCTCGACCCAAGCGCCCGGAAAAAATTTCCAAAATGCCAAAAATCTCGCTTTATTTTTGCTCTACATTTTAATTTCTAAAAATCAATTAAAGTATTGCAGAACACTACTGGAAGGACAAATAATACCCATCTACAAATTAAATATTTATTGACAAGTATATAAAAAATAAGTATATACAAAAAATTATTTACAAAAATATTTTTTCAAAATACAAAATAGGCTATATACATAGAAAAATTAAGGGAATCCTTCCTAAATCTACTATTTACAATATGTGACTGCCAAAGAAGGTGCGGACCCATAGAGGTCAAAATCTAAAAAGAAAAAAAAAGGGTAATTTTTGGGAGCCAAAAAAATTTTAAAATTTCACGATTTTTTTTTTTTTTTTTTTTTTTTGGTACCTAAATGAGAAAGGAAGTGGCTAATTTTATTTTTATACAGAATAAACTCATATTATCCTAGAACGGAATTATGTAAAAACATCTGCACAAAGATGTTATCTACTGTTATATCAGGGGCCCAACATCTAAAGGATATTTTTTGACCTCCTAGTTTCACAAGGAAAATTTCTTATAAAAATCGTTGTAACTATTATAAGATATGATATTTATGCATGAAAATCTACCAGGATACCACAAACCCTAAAGAGAACAAGAATATATAGAGATATGGCAACTTACCTTTCGGATATGCCAACTAAATGGTCGGAGTCGACACCTACTCCGACGGCCACATCTACCACGCGAATTGGAGAATGGAATGTAAATTTCAATGGTGTTATTTACTTATCTAATTATGCGTGGATTTGCATAAAACTATTATGGTGCCTTGCTGGATGTTTGAACATTATTTTGCTGCCATAAAAAAAATCTAACCCAGAAAACGTAATCCAATGTAAAGGTCATTTGCTGACCACGTAGTTTCACCAGGATAATTTCTTATAAAAATTGTTGTAATTAGTATAAAATATATTTATATAGAAATCTACCAGACTATCACAAGCTATATATAAAACAAGAATATATAGCGATTTGGCAACTTACCTTTCGGATATACCAACAAAATGGCCCCGACCACGACAAGTGCGACGGCCACATCTACCCTCGGAATTGGAGGAATGGAATGTAAATTTCAATGTGCTATTTGCTTATCTAATTATGCGTGGATTTGCATAAAACTATTTATGGTGCCTTGCTGGATGCTTGAAACATTATTTTGCAGCCATAAAAAAAATCTGACCCAAAAAACGTAACCCAAAGTAAAGGTCATTTGTTGACTTCCTAGTTTCGCCGGTAAAATTTCTTATACAAATCTTTGTAATTAGTATAAAGTATGATAATTATGCGTGGAAATCTACCAGAATATCACAATTCATATTTTAAACAAGAATATATGGCGACATGGCAACTTACCTTTCGGGTATGTCTGCAAAATGGCCCCCGACCACGCCAAGTGCGACGGCCAAATTTGCAACCTGAAATGGAAGCAAGGGTTTGTCAATTTCGAGGTGTTATTTAGTTATCTAATTATTCGTGGATTTGCATGAAACTTTTATGGTGGCTTCCTGGATGTTTGACCATTATTTTGCAGTTATACAAAAATCTGAGCAAAAAGGAATTTTTCGAAAAGGGAATAATTTCGAAAATTTGGAAATAATGTAAAAAAAAAAAAATTATTGCAATATTTTAGGTAAAAAAAAAAAAAAAAAAAAAAAAAAAAAAATCGTGGTATATTTTGTAAAAATTAAAATTATAGTATTTATGCAAACAAGTAGTAAAACAAAAAAAAGTTTCAATGAAGTAACTACCTACATACTAGACACACACTTTGGCCACAAGACAGTTTGATGCTGCAGCAGACGGGCCCGTTGCACAGCAAACATGCCGTGTTTGTCTTGCGGTCTTCTCGGGATGGGCAGCTTTGGCAGCGAACACGCTTGGGCAGCTTGATGTGGACAACGGCAGTTTAAGAGCTCTATGTTCCAGCTCAGCCAGCCTGAACGGAAGGGTCTGGACAAGTTGGTCAATGTGTAATACCGATGACTCACAAGGGGAGCACAAAATTCAAGGGCAAACTCCTTTAGGAAACCTTCGCCTTGTCATACCTTTGATGATGGCAGGGACGAATAAGAGAATATAAGAATTAACCATAATTATATATAGATATATCTATATATATAGATCTATATATATATATATATATATATATATATATATATATATATACATATATATATATATATATATGTATATATATATATATATATATATATATATATATATATATACATATATATATATATTATATATATATATATATATATATATATATATATATATATATATATATATAGTATAGATCTATATATATAGATATATCTATATATAGATATATCTATATATATATCTATATATATATATATATATATATATATATATATAGATCATATATATACATATATATCTATATATATATATATATATATATATATATATATATATATATATATATATATATATATATATATATATATATATATATATATTGTCCTTCACATATATTAAACATTTGCTATAATAAAGCCCACGAAAAGTTTTATATTGTAAGTAACACGGAATAAGAGAATTCTTAGAACATTCTCAGTTTGCCTTATTTTAACAGATTTGAAACCATTGAATCATTGTTAAAATCCTTTAAGGTCAACCTTGTATTTTCCTATAATAACGCAACTAAAAAGTAATGTTAATAAAAAATGGCCCCACCCGAGAAGCAACAACATAATATATCAAAATTCCAAGTTATTGGACTGCCCCCTCTCATTACCTTCATCGTCAATCTGAAAGATTATCCCTCCAATAGCAATATAACTTGCATCTGTGGTCATTCTAAAAGGCCAATCGAACCTTCAATAAGCCAAGACTTTGACGCTTACCAATGTATCTGAATTTCTGAAAAAATCTTCCTCTTTTTCACCCCACTGGAAATCAAGTTGCTTCCTCAATACATCTAATGGTCTCGTTATCTGTCCAAAGTTTCTTATGAAATTTCGATAATATCAAGCAAGTCCGAGGAAGCTGGCTACATCCTTCATATGTTCAGGCTGTGTAAGTTCTTTAATTGCTACAACCTTATTGGTACAAGGATTCAGTCCTTCAGAGGTTATTATGTGTCCTAAGAATTCTACTTTGGCCTGAAAGGATTTACATTTTTCTAGATTAATTTTCATGCCATGGCACCTTAATGCTTCTAAAACCTGCAACAAGTTAGCCATCTCTATTTAATATGTCTCCTATGTAACTGCAGTAATTCAAAGGTGTTGCTTTGACAGTTGTTTGCAATAGCCTTCAAAGCCGTAGTTTGCCATGTTCTTTGACTCTGTGTTGTCAAGCCTGACACTGCATCATCGGCTTTTATAATGACGCACACTCCTAAATCACAATGCTAATCAGTACTCAATTGTAACCCATTACTACTTACATTAATAAAAGGTACATTCGCCTTTCCATTGTCGATGATAGCGACCCCTAGCAACATAAAGTCTGTCCATTTATTAGGGGAATTAATATAGACTATAGTCGTACCAATCTGTGGTGAGGGTTATGGCGTGTCTAATAATGAAAACACACGTTGCCTGCCATATCTTCAAGTTCTTTGTAGAGGCGGCCAAAGTCAAAGCTCTGTATATCTTACTAATCGTTACCCTAAATTTAAAACCTATGTCCTGTACAGATTATCCTCTTTTCAGAGTCTGGTGAGGGGGAATGCCCACTCCAATGGTCTTAGAAGGGTTCTCTGGTATAAGTTTATTTTTCCTTTATTCTGATATCTATCATATAGTGTGTATTGGCATTAAAACAATTTTTTTTATTTCAACGGAGTACTCCTTTACCATCTCTAAAAGTTGACTTTTCAACATTTTCTCTGTTGGTTTCGCACCTTTAGAGATGAGCCATCCTGTAATTACTGCCTTTTTGCTTGACATCGTTGGTAGTCTATTTACTTTCCTTGAATGATAAGGTATATTATCCATCACAATAATTGAAGTTGGTGGTATGTATGTTCAGGAGCAACTGGCAACGAAACCATTTTTCAAACACTTCGTTATTCTTTTAATGGTGATAATCACCATCATTTCTTCACTTTATAAGGTTAATATTAATGATTGGTGTAACACAATATTCATCGGGGTCTGTGTACAACAACCATGATTCAGTTCATTTTTGGAGACAAAATTTAAATTTTTTCATTTCAGTTTTTCTAAACTGCTCCCTTGTTTACCTCATTAAAATTTTCAGTACATTGATGTTTGGCAACGCCAGACCAATTTCAGCCCTCACCACGGTATTTAGATTTTTTTCGTCTTATCACCAGAATATTTTTTTTTTTTTTTCCATATTCAGTTGACTGTTGTCTTGAAATAATCTACATAAGAAAAAAATAACATCAAAGATGGAAAAAACTATTTCTATTCATATTCAAATTTCTCTATTTGTAGAAAAGTTCAGATAACACATCTTTAAGTATTTTAATCATACACACACAAACACACACGTATTGAGCACCAACTATGTTTACATCCGCTATCCTCATCTACAGATTTTCAATACTTGACCTTAGAATCGAGATTGTAGATGTGGCAATATGTATGCCACGTTTCTCAAATATGATAGTGCAAAAAACTTGGTGTTTAAAGTAATTGATCATTAACAACTGTAGAACAAAAAAAAAAAAAAAAAAGCATGTTTAGTCATATTTCAGAGTAATTCCCCTCAGTTTTGTTTATATAACAAACGACCTATATTCCATAAAATTTTCCTTAGAATGGAAGTTTGGCAGGGAACGTAAATGACTTTCGTCCCAACAAAACCCTCACCACAGATTAGTATTACAATAGTGTACATTCATTTAACTTTCGTGCTAGGACGACAGAAGGGAGTAAAGATAGGAGGGAGCGATTACCTCTCCTATCTCAGGGTTAGTGGACACCACTCCCATATCCCCCCTTGGATGACTGGACCTCCATGAAGAGGAATCCCTCTTTGGGGTGTGAGCCATTGAATTCTGGCACATGCCCTCCAGCGACAGATAGCTTCCTCACTGGTTCTAGCTCTACCTGCGACCGGAGGAGAATGAGGTCCCGTAATTCTGAAAGTTTTAACCCATTAATTATACAACCGCCGTTCGGAATTTCCAACGGTTTGATACTGTCCGTTTCACTCATGTTCTTCTGGCTCCTGCCAATTTGCTGCCTCCACTTCAGGTATTCCCTCAGTAACTCATTTTCATAATGCTTGTGTACAGTGATGCTCAAATCTATGCGACATGACTCCATAAGATTTCGTTCAAAATTCACAACTGGACAACCTGGCATGCTCCATATTTATCTATTATTTCAATGCGGAAAACGAGATTATTGCATACAATATGGACATAATATGTTTCATAAGAGTGAAATCTGTCATATATGTCAAAATTATAAGAAAATGTCATGTGTAGCAAATTTCTGAAAAAACTCTTCGAAACATTTTCAAAACTTTCGTTCACACATCACTGAAGCATTTGACCAAAATGAAGTCGTCATCAAGCATCAGTTTCAAATGTTAAATATAAAAGAAAAAAAAATGAAAAAAATTGTTATAACATTCATAATGCTTCCAAAGCCAACATAAAATTTGAATAGTCCTATTTGATTGCTTTTTCACCTCAATGCTGGAAAATAGTAAATATGTATATACAAAAGTAGAATGCGCCCACCGATATCAACGTGTGGGCGGAGCGTGCGTGACATATTTGCGTCGGTTGCAACAACCACCACCCGGTGTAACATAAGTAGGTCTACACTGAGTAGCAAACAATGAAATTATCTTGAAAACATTACTTTATATGTATTAGAGGAATATTTGGATTTTCATACATAATTAATTGCTATAATTCTTAAATATTTAAAAAATTATGGCATACTAGTAAATATTCACTTATGCAATTATTCTTTTGCCAAAGCCACGATATTGTTCTAAGGCCTAGGTGTTAGATTCTTTACTCTACAATTAACAGTCACATCTCTCTATAAACAATTTCTGGCCAGAAAGCAAATGAGGTTATCTACACATTCTTGTTCTTCAAGTTACCTTATGAAAGGATAACACCAAAAGCGAGAAGGGCTTTTAAGAAAATAATATTTCAAACCAAGTTGAAAAGCAAGTGTTCCATACGCCTTAATAATTTATACTTATGATATTTCGATTAATAGTAATTTTTCTCCATATAATCAAAATCATCATCTTATATTCCTCAAAGAACGGGTAATCTCTACAAATAAAAACATTAGTAACATTACATCTCATAAGGCTTAGATTATTCTGTTAGGCCTATAAATCATTTTGCAACATATAGCCAGCGAAAACTCAGCCTAAAACTTCAACATTCAAAGAAAACTGGTTGTGATTCATTTGCCTGTTGTATTCGTCAAAAAACAGATAATCACTACAGATAAATTCATTAATAACAGATTATATCTCAGAAGGCTTAGATTAATTTTTAGGCCTATAAAACATTTTGCAACATACAGGCAGCTTAAATACAGCCGAAAGCTTCAACATTCATAGAAAACTTGTTTTAATTCATATTCCTACGTTGAAAATGTTGTTATGACTGTTGAGTTTATTAGGTCTACTGTCAATGCAGCAGACGTAGTTATATTGACCATGTCCGGAGCATGTAAAGTGTGCTTTCATTGATGGCACAGCTAACCTTATCACACCACATTTTGAACTTAGCAGCGTAAAAAAAGAAAATCACTTCAAATCACACAGATTACGAATTATACCAATGCATAAAAGGGATCATATTTATATAACCATAAGGAAACTAGGGCTAGTGTGAATTCACAAACTTTTCGACATGTATGACATTAGAAAAAAAAGTACACTACTCCCCCCCCCATCCCCCCCACCCCCCCCCTCCCCCCCCCCCCCCCACCCCCCCCCCCCCCCCCCCCCCCACCCCCCCCCCCCCCCCCCCCCCCCCAGAAAATGAATGTTCATAGGACCTCAGACGAACGTACTTTACAAGCTTGCGAACTTTAAGCCCAAAACTTAAAAAGTGCTTGAGATACACCTAAAAAGTACCTGTTTTCGTGTACACTTTTAGGTTTGTGCAAGTCTTAAATATGCAATAGCTTTGAATAATAATTTTCAAGACCATAAAATGAAAGTTCATATACCTTATAATAAATAACTCAGGAGAATGAAAGTTTTAATCTTGCTTATCATTTATTTTGCACTGACATGTTCCAGTGAGGACTAAACACTGTACAAGTAAATAGTCAAATAATGTGGCCTCTGTTTTGTATAAAAAATAACCTACAAATGCCACTATGATTCTGACCTCAGTAACAACAACCTTATTCCATAAAAAAAAATTAAAGTATAAAAAAATATATATAAAAGTATGTATACATCATACATACACACATGAGACTTGTGCTAATGGACAGCTATTTTTTATAAAAACACACATATACATAAAATAGTCTGTACCATACTGAAGATTGCAACCACTTTGAATGATACACACAAAAGATGAAAGATTCAAATATATCACATCCCACCAAGCGCATGAACCAGTTTGTTTTGGTTTTATTTCTATATTTCTTTTGGTAACATATATGCATGTACAAACACTGAAAATACATGAAATAAAACCTTATAAAATATGCTAATATATAGATACATACATATATAATTTGGACGCACACACTTCCATCTCCCTTCCTCTGTGGAGTCATTGATTTCTTCCTCATAATTTTCACTGAAGCGGTAATAGCTGCCAAAAACTGACTGTGGTACAGTTCCACCTTTTCAACCAGATGCCATGACACAATTCAGCCATGCCTCAACTTCCACAAACAATTCAAGTGGCATCCTGAAAAGGAGTGATATATATGTAGTTTTCCCTCTCTCTCACATAGGTATTGTATGTGTTACTGTAGCCTACAGTGTTTTTGAACTGATTTTGCAAATCTTTAATTCAAGTTAATTGCACCTTATTAGTAACAACTGATTAACAAAAAATAATATACATGAATATACCAGTACAATATAGGGTAGGGCTATGAAATTTCACAAGATATAATAAACTAAACTGTTCTGGTAAACTCACTACTCAGTCCATTATACTGTAATAAGAAAATGAACTTGCAGACCCTGAGAAAAAATATGAAGCTATACCTCATTCATTTTATCCTGAACCAAACGCTGATTTGCTGCTACCGTACATTCACAGGTCTGAATTATTTATTTATTTTTTGCATTGGTTTTACAATTACAGTGCTTTATCATATTTCATAAAAATGTAAAAGGTAATATTATCACAGCATTGGAACCTACAATGAGTTAAAAAAAATTATTTGATACTAGAAACAATCCCTTTCTCAATATTTACCATGAATATCTGTTCTTCAAACACTAATTGCACTAGAATCACCCATTACTTTTCTTTCAATGCTAGAGGTCCTCCAGCAAGGAAAGGGTAACTCTAGGAAATACTCCACGCCTTATTTTATTTCTGTTTTCCATAAAAATAAAAAAAATAAAAAACTTTTGGGTAATTCTTACTATTAGAGCCACATGAGCTTATAAAAAAGTAGATGCATAGAATTAAGGAGAATAGTGTATAGAATGCATAGATAAGAGTCAGTAAGGGAGGAAATGTCTAATAATGAAAATAATGATGTTTAAAGTAGAGGTTAGGTTAAGCAATATAGGTTAGGCTAGTACACAAAATTTAGTGTCCAATAATGCTTCACAGACACAGAGGTTAGGTTAAGCATTATAGGTTAGGTTAGTGTAGAGGAAAAAGAACTAAATTTTGTATACTAGGCTAACCTATAATGCTTAAAATAAAAAAAATAAAAAATTGGAAAAAAAACCTTGGTCAGTAAAATAGGAAGTTAACCCTTTATTCTATAACCACCCAACAAGCTTGGGGGCCTTATGGGAATCGGGGGGGGGTTTTGGGTGCACTAGCCTAACACAAACCTCTGCGTCAATCAACGCATTACCTAGATGGGGGGTTTGCCCCCATATCCCTTTAAAGGTGGGGGGCTTCTTCCTCACATCCCTTGACTTATAATTACTTAGCCAGGGGACGGCCGTGGGACGCCATAAATTAAGTAGGTAGCTACTAGTACTAGCCTAGTATAGGTTTACTTAGCCTAATTATTGGCTGAGACCTTGTCACCTTGTGCAGCCTAAAGGTTTGCTCACATTAAAACCCTTACAACAAAAGCAACTCTTCCTAGAGTCGTTGGGGTAATTCTTCAGAAGCAGTCCGCACTGGATATTAAAATAAATAATCACCTACATGGAAAGAGCATGTGAAAAGCAATATAAAAGGCATAGTCATTATATGAGAGATTGAACGAGGGTGGAATTAAATGAGCTTGATAAGTTTTTACCTCGAATTTTTTCCTAAGTCGGGAGAGGTGTTTCCTCTACGGTAATGTTTACTTTTAATGAGACCTCTAACTTATTTTTCTTACACAAAAAAACAGAAAGGAGTGCTTTGCAGCAATAATAATAATTGGGAGCACCTACTGATTCGCGGGCCCACTCGACCGCCGACCGAAATCGGCGGAAGAACACCAAAGCCAATATGGCGGCGATACCAAAACAACAACAAACAAAGTAAGGAGCGACTACATATCGGCGACCATCGATTTATGTGTGCTGCAGTAAGGCCGTAGCGGAACGGCGCTTCGCGCCTTATCCGCAAATTTAAAGATTCTTGGCACGCACAGCATGTACGGCAAGAGGTAATGTGCGCTGCACGCACTACCCACAGGGTTTACAGTAAGGCTACTACTGTGGCAGATAGATTTGGGTGTCGCATCGCTTACGCCGACGTCCTTTCGTCACTACAGAGCGATCACACCCAGGCGTTCCTGTTGTAGTCGATCCGACAAATAGCTCCACAACACTCGCAGTTTTTTTGGCTGAAGAATTAAATTATGTCTCTGAGCATATTCAATCACAACTTCTTTACCACCACCATAGACAAATAATGATAAAATTCACCGTAACCCACATTGCACTGCAAAAAATCGGTAGGAAATCGAAGGTCTCTGTCAAAATTAATGCCAGAAGGGCAGCCACTACCTCTGCCATAGCTACAGGAAGACAAAATGCCGGTTTTTGCTTCATTTTTCGAGTATTCAGTCAAACAAGGATACCAGTGGACACTGGACAGCTAACTTTATTACTCCGCTGAAATGCTAGTGAAACTTAGTTTTCGATTAAAGTCGTTCATAATTGGTTATGAACCCATGACATCATAACGATGTCACACCTCTCAGCCAATAATGAGTAACTGGAACTGCTTTTGTTTCCGTAAGAAAGTAAGTTAGAGGGCTCATTAAAAGTAAAACATTACTGTAGAGGAAAACACCTCTCCCGACTTAGGAAAAATTCGAGGTAAAAACTTATCAAGCTCATTTAATTCCACCCCGTTCAATCTTCATATGATACGACTATACTTTTTATATTGCTTTTCACATGCTCTTTCCATGTAGGTGATTATTTATTTATATCAGTGCGGATTGCTTCTGAAGAATTACCGTCGTTGGTATTTCAATTTCCAAAGAAAATGCAGAATTATTCCCTATGTAGACTAATGGTACTTTTCTCTCATACTAGTATTGCTATAGGGATACTATACTATAAAATGATAGTGAAAGATAATGGCATAAGCTGCTATCACTTACCTATGGGCCCTGGCTTCTCAAGTCGTTGTAGTGGTATCTAATATCAGCTGACATGCACTTGCATGTAAATTTAATACAGCCACTTTGTCAAACAGATCAGTTCGCGGCCCGCCAAGTTTGTTTACGCTGCTGAAGAGACTCTGGTGCGGCATTTGGTAACCATTTCCCACACATTGTTCGAAATTTCTTGATCACAGATAATTGCTGTATCATTTTGGCTTATATAAGCATATTTTCAGTACTCTATATGCTGTTGTTTGCTCACCAAATGAGGACAAATGTTTTAAAACAACAATTAATAAAGGAAGTCTTTTTAAGAAATGGAAAACCTTTAATTTCCCTCGAAAGGTGAAAATGAGGTTTTTACATGTTTTTGTAAACTATATTACGATTTTTGTGCATCACTATATTTCTGCATGTGACAGGTCTAAAGTCAATGAGAAAACACATAATTTACTGTATATCGAGTTTACATTATCATTGACGTCCTAAGTATGTGAAAAAAAGTTTGTTGGAAGTTTGTGAAGCACTCACCTAAAAAGTACCATCATGAGCCTGAGATGAACAGCGTATTTGAAGCTCACGAAAGTTCGCTTCCGGGGGTGGGGGGGTTGGCAACCATCACGTTGAGTCTGATGATCTGGACGATACAAAAAAATCATGTCACATGAGATTTGAGCATCACTGTACTTTTGTTTGCTATTTTCTCCAGTTTCCACTGGATTCATTTCTAACACCGAGTGTCTCCCCTATATTCTTCTCTCTCATGTGTGAATGATCTCTTATTCCTCATATTACACGGCATTGTCTCAGACTTATAGCACTCCACAGTTAATTATCGGGTTGACACAAATGCATTGACTCACAGTTTGGCTAATAATTGATAAATTAGCGAATTTTAAAAGAGATACATTCAAATTTGACACCAAAATTATGACCCGGACCAGGACATGGGATTCTATTATGATGTGGGACTTGCAGAATTAAAATAAATTAGGTCTGAATTAACATGGTAGCTATAATCTGGTTAACTTACAATGGGCCCATTATCTATTTCATTCTAATAATTAAGAGCAATGCGACAGTAACAGCTACGAGGGAAGGGAAGGGCGAGACCTCGGTTGCAGGCAAGTCTTTCTATGCAAGAAGGACAAAGACGACTGCTTCATTAAGAACTTCCTTTGCCCCTTGTCCTTCCTCATTCAACCCACCATCCAGAAGCACTCCTCACATGTCCTACGAATACAATCAAGGTCCTGATATAAGCTTCCAACGCGACTTGGGTGTGTGTATGGAGGGATATTATCTTTAATAACATAGATTATCGTCATAGAACATAACTCCATATATACATTACATATAGTATATATATTATATATATACTAGATATATATATTATATATATATATATATACTATATGTGTGTGTGTGTGTGTGTGTGTGTGTGTGTTGTGTAAGTGTTTGTGTGTGTGTGTGTGTGTCGATATTTAAGGCATGGAGAGAGAAAGAAAGAAAAAGAATCTTCTCAGGTTTTATGGTGTTATGCTCTCACCTTCATATTCGTTGTGAAGAGCAAGACGTCGGAAAAAATCTCTATAAAGACACGCTGGAAAATATACGCTTATTGGGGATACATCAGTGAAGCCAAGACCTTCAAAGCCGAGTATAAAAGATGGCATGGTTTTTGCATGAAAAGCGCAGTCTTTGAAGATACTAGCTGTATTTTCATATCTTCGTTTTTCTCGAATTCTGACTCTTCTTCGTAGTTGAGAGTAAAAATGTAATTCCTTCGTCTCGATTATAAGTCGGGAAAAATAGTATAAGTTTAGAAAAGAGGATGTCAATAGTGTTGTGTATAATGCTTTATTATTGGTTACTTATTCGAGAGCGTGCTGATATTCTTCCAACCGTGTGAAGAAATGTTTATGATAAAACGAACCAAAATCTCTCGATAAAAGGTATTGATGCATAGCGTAGGCAGAGTTTCGGCACACTTACTTGAACCTTTTACACACTTCCTTAGAGTACTCCTAAGATGAGAAAAAAAATCACATATATGGCTCATTAACCGCATGAAAATATCTGAAAAGTGATTTCAAACTGCAGTCTAACAATAGTAATGTCGATGCAACTGAGAGGTCCAACTTGGAGAGAATTTCCACACAGTTAAACTTGCCAGCGGTACATAACAGAAGGCTGCAATTGGAATAGTTTATGCAGTTTCATGTTGGCAACAGTATTCAAATACGGTTCCTAAATGGAGACTCCAAATTAAAAAAAAAAAAAAAAAAAAAAAAAAAAAAGACCATTTTGTACATCTACCTTGAAATGTCCTAAAACACAGAGGTTTTTATATATCAAAGAAAAACTTGTTCCCTCTCTTAACAGTAACACGAAACTCAGCAACTCTGTACCTGGCATAGTTGAAGTCGTTACTTTTAACTTGTCTTAGTTCATTTCATCTTCTCTCCTCACAATGAACGGTTGGTGTTTAAGCAGTCTCTTTTAACCTGTTTTTTCATTTTTTACTTTGTTCTTTTATGTAATTTTAAGACTATTTTAATATATGTGAATTCCTGTTTTTTACACTTTTATTGTTTTATTATTTATAAATGTGTCTGTATCTTTTCACAGATTAATGATGCACAGAGAATTCAATGTGCGAAACGTTTTTCTTAGAATAAATTTATGTTTTAATCGTTGTATCATGGACATCCCCTGGAGGTTTTATATATATATATATATATATATATATATATATATATATATATATATATATATATATATATATATATATATATATATATATATTGTGACGAAGTGCCAAGTATGTGGATTACTGCACTTACCAATCATCGAATAGTTACCTCACAACAGTGATCCCTTAAACAGCTTATCAATATTGCAGAAAATCAAACAAAGTTCATTAAAACAGGTGTGAGGTAATCTTATATGTAATTAAATCAATGGAAGGGCATCACACCATCGATAACTTTTAAAATTCTAAGTGTTTCCCTAGTTCTAACTCACTTCATCAAAGCTAAAGGAAAACAGCTCATTTACAACTATATTTCTACCTAAACAAAAATAAATATACTGGTGAAAGAAAAGAAACACTCATAAAAATTGAAAACAACACAATTTATTATTAAATTCAAAAATGTTTATAAGTGAAATTCACAATCTCAGGGAAATGTATTATTATTTTAGAAACAACACAAATTTTAAATTTTAATAATTTCTTGAATTAATTATTAAGTAATGATAAACCAAATTAATTTATCACAAAATCAACAAATTAAATTATTCAATAGAAATTCAAAGTATTAGGTAATAACTAAAATTTCAAAATTAATTCACAAGTGTTAAATTCAATTGAATAAGTAATGATCAATTAATTAAAATAATCATGTTAATCAAACAAATCGTGAATGCAAAACAAAAAACACAAAGTATAAGACCACCAAAATGTGGAAAATAAGAAATGGTAACACAATACACTCCAAAAGAATTAAACAAACTAAACACTGAACATAAAAATTTGCAATGTGTAAAAAATTAAATAATTAGTTTCACCAAACCACTGTAAATATGCTTTTAAGTTGAAAATCAAAACTTGTAATAACACATTACCTTGGTATACCAATTATGTGTCTGCTGCAACTATCTCCAAAAATTCCCCATATAATTCCTAAAATTCACCATAGTATTAAAAAAAATACCCCATAGTACTCAAAAATAAAGGTACTATTACACACTTGTACAATGTCTGCTAAGTCTCCACAAAATAATTACTAAACAATATCAAGTAAATCTAAGAAAAATAAAATCTAAAATATATGAGTGACCAACCACTAAGTATAAAATCTTTACAATAATGTGAAATCAAAATTCTCTCATACGGAAGAGAGAGAGAGAGAGAGAGAGAGAGAGAGAGAGAGAGAGAGAGAGAGAGAGAGAGAGAGACTCTCAACTAACGTAGTATGGAAAGTGATTACTATTTGGGCCCCAAAATGATTGGGAGAACGATTTTGAGAATGAGGGACAGCTAACATCGTAAAAAATCTCTTTCAAAATAATAAACAGAATGAAAGTGGGATTACAATCATAAATAACATTTATTATTATGTGACTTAAGACAATAAAATGAAATATATGATTACGGAATTTTCTCAAAACAAATTAAGTTTCGTCATATCCTTGGGTGACGTCACAAATCTTTCCACTTCAAATTTAAGGTACTTACGAGCCAACAAATTCTCTTTTGACAAATCGAGAGATATAAGAGTTGATTTACCAGTAATATTAAATAGTTTTCAATACAAAAACCTCTCTAACTACATATATGGAATGAAAGGCATCAGAGGTATGTGAAATGTTTTAGGCTGAATCCTTCTAGAACGGTCTTACAAAATAAGATTCAACCTTCACATGACTTGAGACTGAGACTTGTCAAAAACAGGCGATAAAAAAAACAAAGAAGAAAAACTGACTACACGCCTCCAAGTGACGTATGAGAAGTCCGCCTTTCGAACAAGCAAATTTCTCTCTCTGTTCGCATTCTAAGTTATTCTTAACTTTTAAATTATGTTTTTTTGAATTCTGAACACGCATTATTAGACATATTAATCTAAGCAAAAGTAATGCTGAATTTGAAAATATTGCAAGCACTTTTAGTACAACATTTCATAGTTACTGTGAGGCGGAGATATGCATTGCGGAAGCAACAGCATATAACTATAATTTTTTTTTATATATATATATATATAGTATATATATATATATATATATATATATATATATATATATATATATATATATATATATGTATATATATATATACACACACATATAATATATATATATATATATATAATTATATATATATATATATATATATTATATATCATATGTGTGTGTGTGTGTGTGTGTGTGTGTGTGTATGTATGTATGTATGTGTGTTTGCTTGCGTGTTTACGCAGTAGCTTCCGGTCGCTAAGACGGAGTCTCCCCATGAAAAGAAAAAGAAGAATCTTATTTTCACTTTCTGTTTTAGATAACTGGCACATAAGATGATTGAACGTGCTGGTAGACATTGTGATTTCTTCCGTGGCGCAAATTCCGTTTTTGACAAAAGCACGTCAACCTGCTCTGGTTGGACCAAAAATATTTATAGAATAGATGCAGGTATGATCTGCAACGATATGTGTCATAAATGCTGTACGGTCGTGTATGTATATTAGTTTTGATTATTTTAAATAAGGAACAAGATAAACTAGCTTCAAAAGAACGATTAATTATGACAGAGTCTAAACCTCTGATATGAAATTAGGCAGCTGAGAACTTCATCAGTGGTCTACTGAGCACCATTACTACCAAGAAGAAAGAGACCCTCAAAAAGTTAGTTAACGAAAAGCAGGAGACGTAAACGGGCCAAATTCATCGCACCTGTATGTACTGTTTACTCAGGTTTAAGAGATATTGTAAAGATCCATATTTTCTGATATCCATTGTATATTATACTTAAGAATATACAGAATAGTTGACAGCAAAGACAAGTAATCCTAATAACGCTATAATAAAATTTCAGCTTTTATGTTACAGGAATGAATAACTAACAAATTAGTAGGCTTAGTGAATGTGTAAGGCCGTCAGCGATAATCATCAGAAAAACAGAAATTTTACAATAACTGATACAATAGCATTCCTTTTGAATATGAACCACAAATGTTGAATTACTTTTTTTTTCGTTATAATAGTAGGTTGCATTGCGCTTGTATAAATATAAATTCAATAACAATGATGAAGAGTATTGTGATGTAATATTATGTTTATAACAATTTCAGGAAAAACTGTAGAAGACGTAATGCTACTCCAATAACAATAATAGCACAACCGCTATCAGGGCTCAGCTGTATAGGTGTGATCAGCAGGCAAACGAAATTAATTAGCCAAAAAAGCAGCGCACCTGAGCTCATCTGTTTAGGGCACCAAAGTACGTAAAAAGCTTCAGTGTTTTTCCACAGATAAATTTGCAAAGCCTGGAAAAAGGAAACGGTAATGAGAAAGAATGAGGATGGAGGATTGTCATTACCATTTTCTGTTCTTTCTTCTGGTAACAAGCCATTTATCTTGTTATTCAGTCCCAGGAGCCAATCCGTTTAGTAGTCGTCCTGACTGCATTACATTTCATGTTATTCAAATCAGGGAAAGAACTCCAAAAAAAAGAATTTTTTTTTTTTCTGCGTTCGTCTCTCCTTCTTCAGTGGATTTTACAACTCTTAATATTTTTGGTTTCTTTGAAAATTAATCTCTTTATACTTTCCTTCCCCTCCTACATATGCATAACTTTGCATATAATAGGATGATCTTAAAGAGTGTACGAATTCGTAATTATGAAATCTCCAGAGAAGCGAATTAACTTTTTATCTTCATCTTGATTACTGTTTTTTTTTTTCACTCTCCGTTGATGACCGGCATATTGCGAGTCGAAAATTCAGACGAAATAAATACATCAAAGACAAAACTTCTACTACTTTAGGGAAACTTAAAATAGTAGGCACACGTAGTTGAAAAGTTGGATATAAGACGTATAGAGGACTAAATACAAATTTAAAGGCCCTAGAAACAACTACTTTATGAAAGACTACTGTCTTCAGAGAAGGTATCCTCACTTATTATATTAATTATTATTTTATTATTATTATTATTTTATTATTATTATTATTCTTATTACCTTATTATTATTATTATTATTATTATTATTATTATTATTATTATATTATTATTATTATTATCATTATTAATAATAATAAATAAAATAATAATAATAATAATAATGATATAGAAAATACTGACTATTTTAACTTTGTTTATTTTCTATAGAAGTTTTTCTATTCTTGTACTTAAGTTGGCTATTAAAAAGCCAAATGGGGGATTCATGTCAAAAAAAGGTGGTATTTGTTCAATTTAGCGTTTTATACAAAATGCTGTACAAAATTACTCCTATAATAAATGATCATGAAACACCAGAATGCACCAGGCATAACGTCACGCAACAGCAACAATTCGGCAATTACTGACGTAACGCAACCGCCTGCTCTAACCAATCATAATCCTGCTATGGGAGGCACCCTTCCCTTTCAACGGTCTGAGAGACTACTGCAGCGTCCGCATAGGACCCACTTCTGATCTTGAGGCATCTGCCAACAGGGAATCAGCGGCTGACTGAGCCAGATCGCCAATCAGAATTCACCGATAAGGACCCCATACTGTGCAACAGACTATATATACTACAGGATCGGAAAGAGAGTCCGGAAAACTAACAATACTAACAAATGCACCCATTAACTTTAAGTAATGTCTAGTGGTCTGAGTTCCACCTCCCGCCTCCCCCATCAAGGGGGGGAGGGGGGGAGGACGATCCAAATGGAACCGAGGGACACAGAAACAATAAACCTTGCCACGCCTCTAGCCACATAATACCAAGCTATCAGAGTCATTCCAACACATAACATAAGAAACTACAAGCACGAAATATAACACCTAAGACAATAGGTCTGTCCTATTCTGTATTCTTTCTCCTAATACCTTCCTTTCGCCATCCTATTCCCCCTTCCACAACCTAAACTTCCTTCCGGGGGACCCCTCTGGGGTTCAAATCGGTTGCAACCGAACCCTCGCTATCCTATCCCCTCCCATACCATACCGTACCATAAGACCTGCCCGACGATGTCCTTCTGGGTATAAGGTGGTTGTAGTGCTTTGTGTATTGTCATATGTTTCCTCGTTTTCTGGTCTATGCTGCGAAGTTCTGCCTTCGTCCATTCCATTATTCCAGCGCTGTATCTGATTACTGGCACTGCCCATGTGTTTATGGCTTTTATCATATTTCTGGTTTTGAGTTTTGACTTGAGTATCGCCTGGAGTCTCTGCATATATTCTTTACTGATCGTGTCCTTCATCTCTTGGTGTTTTATATCCCCTCCTTCCATTCTTACCAAGTATTTGTGTCCCGTCTCGTCTATGTGTTTGATGTTGTTCCCATCTGGTAGCTTTATCCCTTCAGTCCTTGTTGCTTTGCCCTTTTGTATGTTGACTAATGCAAATTTTTTCTATTCCAAACTCCATCCTAATGTCCCCAGATACAATCCTTACAGTCTGGATTAGGGTATCTATTTCCTTGATGCTCTTACCATACAGCTTGATGTCGTCCATGAACATCAGATGGTTAATTCTGTTGCCTCTTTTCTTGAGTTGGTACCCAGCATCCATCTTCTGCAGTACTTTTGTCATGGGAATCATGGCTACTACGAAGAGTAGTGGGGACAGTGAGTCGCCCTGGAAGATCCCTCTCCTGATATTCACCTCTGCTAGTCTTATTCCACAGCTTGTAAGTATTGTATTCCAGTTGCGCATTGTATTTTTGAGGAAGCTGATGGTGTTATCCTCTGCCCCATATATTTTCAGACATTCTATCAGCCATGTGTGTGGTATCATGTCGAAGGCTTTCTTATAGAGTATCCATGCCATTATTATTATCATTATTATTATTATTATTATTATTATTTTTTTTTTTTTTTTTTTTTTGCTCTATCACAGTCCCCTACCGGCCAATTCGACTGGGTGTATTTATATGTGTGGGTTCCGGGTTGCATCCTGCCTCCTTAGGAGTCCATCACTTTTCTTACTATGTGTGCCGTTTCTAGGATCACACTCTTCTGCATGAGTCCTGGAGCTACTTCAGCCTCTAGTTTTTCTAGATTCCTTTTCAGGGATCTTGGGATTGTGCCTAGTGCTCCTATGATTATGGGTACGATTTCCACTGGCATATCCCATATCCTTCTTATTTCTATTTTCAGATCTTGATACTTATCCCATTTTTTCCCTCTCTTTTCTCTTCAACTCTGGTGTCCCATGGTATTGCGACATCAATGAGTGATACTTTCTCTTGACTTTGTCAATCAACGTCACGTCTGGTCTGTTTGCACGTATCACCCTATCCGTTCTGATACCATAGTCCCAGAGGATCTTTGCCTGATCGTTTTCTATCACTCCTTCAGGTTGGTGCTCGTACCACTTATTACTGCAAGGTAGCTGATGTTTCTTGCACAGGCTCCAGTGGAGGGCTTTTGCCACTGAATCATGCCTCTTTTTGTACTGGTTCTGTGCAAGTGCCGGGCATTCACTTGCTATGTGGTTTATGGTTTCATTTTTTCGTATTGCACTTCCTACATATGGGAGAGATGTTATTTCCGTCTATCGTACTTTCAACATATCTGGTTCTTAGGGCCTGATCTTGTGCCAGCTGTTAATCATTCCTTCAGTTTCCTTCTTTAGCTCTCCCCTCTGTAGCCATTGCCAATTGTCATCGCTGGCTAGTTCTTTAGTCTGTCTCATGTATTGTCCGTGCATTGGTTTGTTGTGCCCAGTCCCTCTGTTCTTTTCTGTCTTTCTCCTGTCTCTGTATATTTTCTGGGTCTTCGTCTACTTTTATTAGTCCCTTCTTCCCATGCACTCTTTAGCCACTCGTCTTCACTGGTTTTCAGATATTGCCCCCAGTGCTCTGTTTTCGATGTTGACGCAGTCCTCTATACTTAGTATCCTCTCCCTCCTTCCTTTCGTGTTATGTATAGTCTGTCCGTATTTGCTCTTGGGTGTAGTGCTTTGTGTATTGTCATTTGTTTCCTGGTTTTCTGATCTATTCTGCGGAGTTCTGCCTTCGTCCGTTCCACTATTCCTGCGCTGTATCTGATTACTGGCACTGCCCATGTGTTTATGGCTTTTATCATATTTCCGGCGTTGAGTTTTGACTTGAGTATCGCCTTGAGTCTCTGCATATATTCTTTCCTGATCGTGTCCTTCATCTCTTGGTGTTTTATATCTCCTCCTTCCATTATTCCCAGGTATTTATATCCATCTTATCTATGTGTTTGATGTTGCTCCCATCTGGTAGCTTTATCCCTTCAGTTCTCGTTACTTTCCTTTTTGTATGTTGACTAAGGCGCATTTTCTATTCCAAACTCCATCCTGATGTCCCCAGATACAATCCTTACAGTCTGGATTAGGGTATCTATTTCCTTGATGCTCTTACCATACAGCTTGATGTCGTCCATGAACATCAGATGGTTGATTTTGTTGCCTCTTTTCTTGAGTTGGTACCCAGCATCCATCTTCTGGTAGTACTTTGTCATGGGAATCATGGCTACTACGAAGAGTAGTGGGGACAGTGAGTCGCCCTGGAAGATCCCTCTCCTGATATAACCTCTGCTAGTCTTATTCCAGAGCTTTGTAAGTATTGTATTCCAGTTGCGCATTGTATTTTTGAGGAAGCTGATGGTATTTTTCTCTGCCCCATATATTTTCAGGCATTCTATTAGCCATGTGTGTGGTATCATGTCGAAGGCTTTCTTATAGTCTATCCAGGCCATGCTTAGGTTGGTTTTCCTTCTCCTACTGTTCTTCATTACCATTTTGTCTATCAGGAGCTGGTCTTTTGTGCCCCTACACTTCCTTCTGCAGCCTTTCTGTTGGTGGGGGATGGTGTTGATAATTATTATTATTATTATTATTATTATTATTATTATTATTATTATTATTATTATTATTATTATTATTATTGTTGTTGTTGTTGTTGTTGTTGTTGTTGTTGTTTTGATATATTAGGGGATATTGTATATTTCCTTGTAACATGTACATTTTTACAGATGAATTTTACTTTATGTATCTTTAATTATGAATAAAGGTATCTGTTACATAATTACATGTATAATATTACCTTACATTACGTGTTCTCCCAGTCAATTAGAACTAACATAATAGGAAGCTGAATTACTAGGAAATCCGTAAAACAGGAAGGGGAAGAGATGCGAGAGGTAGAGTAACATACTCATAATCATAAGTTATTAAAAAAAGGAGTGAGTTTTGTACACATGATCAGCAGCTGTTATATGCAAGGCTAAGAAAACAATAGTCTAGAGTGCCACACAAAACAGAACGAGAGAATACAAATAATAAAGATTGGCATATTTTTCTAGTTTAGAAAGGACACCATTCTAACATAAATTTCCTAAGATATATTAAATATGGATCACATTATTTTTTCCCCCAATTTTTCAATTAGGTTTCACTCACCCAATTTATATTATTTATTTATTTATTTATTCATTTTTTACCATAGCTTGATTCCTAAACGAGCAATCGCCCACCTGAACAAACAAGCAACCTTTTTGTTATCCTCAACCATCGAGGTCAGTGCACAATCATTGGGTTTCAGTGTTTATATGCTCTCTCTCTCTCTCTCTCTCTCTCTCTCTCTCTCTCTCTCTCTCTCTCTCTCTCTCTCTCTTTCCTAAAATTATTGGAAATAACACGGCATTCCCAGTAATATGAAAGGGTCGGAAATATTCATTTTTTCTTTAATTCTTCTGAATACCAACGTTATAAAAAATGGTGTAACAACTGACTAACACGATAATAGACAGGGATTCCTGTTAACATCTAAAATATCTATACTATAATACGAAAAATTCACATTTATTTCCAAGAATGTATAATGAAATATTTATTTTCTATTGCTGATATGTAATTATATTCGGTAAATCACCCACAGTCCAGAGAGTTGTATATGTTGTAAGGGTTTTGAGTGGCAAAACCAAGGTAAGACAAACGTCAATGAAAGCCTGTAATGAAAAACCTCTTACAGCTTATATCTCGCAGGAGCATTGCTAAATGCTTATTTGCAACCCTGATTGTGATTGTGTCAACTAAAATTAATTAAAGGATGGTGTCCTACTCTAAGCACCAACATTTTACCGGTGCGCAATTAGAATGTATAAAAAATTGGTTAAAATTGTTCATCTCCCATTGTCTCTCTCACTTTGATATTTGTTGGTCTCGATTTTTTTTATTTAGTCGGATTGTCAGCTGAAACGAAAGAAAGATCTGCGGACTAATTCAGAATGGCAGAAAATGAGTAAACAGATATGTGGAACAACTTATATTTATGCATTTGTGATGTTACGTTCATTTCATCATATAGTATATATTGCTGAAGTCTGCTATCATAATGTTATCATAAAAGTAAAACAAGTTGATTTGTAGCAAAAGCACCAAATAAACATACTATCACAATGATTGTTCATGTTTTCGAACGACTGGTAGCATGATACAGACTAGAGATGTATCTGATGCCTGAAAATGGGATTTGCTGATGTGTATGAGGATGTGGACATAATTTTTTTTACATTTATGGGTGTACTAATTGAAAGCAGAAGCATAAGTGTTACTTATGGATATGTGTGTATACTTTTCATACAAACAGTAACACAGATACACAAACGTTTTAGTTATCTTTGCACTCTTTGCATAAGAGTAACTAAAAGCCAATCTTTACATTAGAGAGAGAGAGAGTTTTTCTAAAAAATGCAATACCCAGCCCTTATGATTACAACTGCTGAACTGACATAAGATTATTTAAATAGATATGCTTTTTAAAAAACAATAGCTATAACCAGCTATTTATATAGTTTAGACTGTATGATATGTGTAATTGTGTATCATGTATTTGTACAATAAAACGAAAAAGCCAAATTTAGCAAAAACAAATATAATATATATATATATAATATATATAATATATATATATATATATATATATATATATATATATATATATATATATATATATATACACAACTTTTAGCTACAACGTATGAGCATGAACTTTAAAACATTGAGCAAGGGGTGATATCTTTATATCCGCAGTCTCATACTGTGGTTGCGGATGCAGATGTTGCTTGCAATGCTAATGCGGATGCAGACGTTAAGAAATTTTCAATTCGGATGCGGATTTATAAGAAATTGTGGATAATTCACTGATGCAGATGTGGATATCCGATACATCACTCTGGATAGAGGGAAGTAGCCGACCTTGTCTCTACCGTGGAAAACAAGGCTAGAAATCCTGTACTACCAAGGACGAGCCTTCATTTATGCCGATACACTACCCATTAGCATTTGATATAGAACCATGGCCTGTTTGCCCCCGTTGAGTTAAATGTCCACCTGGACCTTTAACTATCGTCGGCTCGAGCTGTTGGCAATGAACATTAATCCTGAAGCGAATGATGCCTTCATTAATGTATCGTATTCGATGCCAATAGTGTTACCAAGAGACCGAATTTTTAGCTAGACGTGAATTAAAAGACGATACTAGACATACTCGGTTTTCAAATGTTATGTTATTAAATCACAGTGATCTTATCACATAATGTTCCAAATTAACTGTTAGTTTTTTGGTAAGGGTAAAGATAAGAGTTCATCTTTGACTGAAAAAGAGCTACTTTTTAAAGAGAAATTTGAGGCCTCGAAAGTTTCCATCTTTATACTGACGAAGATTTGTCATTGCAAATTAACAAGAATAGAATGGAAAAACAAACTTTCGTGTCACTAACATTAGAGAAGAATTTTTATCAAATTTATGACCTCTTCAAGAGGCCATAACTATATATATTTTCCATGGGAAATGTTTATTTCATTCAATCCCATGTTAAACCTATTAAGGCTGCATGACATCTGAGGAGTTCAATGGTCATCCTGGATATTCAAAAATCATCGTATAAAAGTTTCATCTTATTTCTTTATAGCTGAACGACACAAGAAAACTTTTCAGTGAAATCAAATGACAATATGAACTCCTATTTCCTAAAAAAGATTCACACGTATCTTATCGAGCACTGGGGAAAGAATTTTCTAGGTAAATAGGTTAATAACAAAGAGGCAATAGTTTCTCCAAAACTTTAACTGTCAAACTAATATTTTACTAATTACCTCTCTATCTCATTAAGTTTTAATTGTCATTCGCCGTTTTATCTTCTTTGTTGTTCGTTTTCTATATGATAATTTTCTCAGAATAAGTTACTATCTTCAGGTCTCTGCAGCTTCATTTTTTCTTTCATTAATACCATCTTTTTTATAGATGTGAAGCTGATGTCCAAAACTATTCAGATAACATACACTATACGCAGGCACTGTCTTCTGCATTGGAATACCTATTAACAATCCTTTGCTAACAGTAGAAGAAAACGCATTTTTCTTTATAAATGGCCAAAACTCTCAAATAAATCAAGGAGTAAATGAAACTGATTTTCCAGAAAATAGAAACAAGTTAATTCAGGCGCTAGAGAAATACAGAAATGTAATAGCTGTAGATGGAGATAAACTAAGAAGAACAAATGTCCTACAACAACAAATTTTGTTAGATGATTCAGCCAAGCCATTTTTATTCCTAATTACAGATTACCAATAAGCCAGAGACCCATAGTTGATAATTTGATAAAGGAAATGAAAAGAGATGGAGTAGTAATTCCTTCTAAATCTCGATATAATTCTCCATTGTTACTTGTTCCAAAGATAGTGGCAGTTGGAGACTTGTAATAGACTATAGAAAGTTAAACTCCTCCACAGTCCCACATAGAATGCCGATGCCGGTAATTCAAGATATGTCAGCTCAACTAGCAGGGGCCAAAATATTTTCATCCTTAGATCTGCTTAGTGGATATTGACGAGAACCTCTAGATAAAGAATCCAAACAATCCTCAGCCTTTAGCACACAACAAAGAACATTTACAGTTTGAAGTATAAATGTCAATTTGGCACTCCACAATTTCAGCTCCTTTAACGTTTGTTAGATTAATGTCACAAATTGTTGAAGATATAGAAAAAGTTGCAGTTTGGACGATGTTATGATATTTAGTAAAGACTTAGAAAGCCATCTCAAAACATTAGAATTGGTCCTAGAGAGATTAAGAATTGCAGGACTAAAAATTAAATTAAAGAAATGTCAGTTCCTGATAAAGGCGAGAGAGCCAAGAATGTATATATATATATATATATATATATAATATATATATATATATATAATATATATATATATATATATATATATATCATAGTGTGTGCGTGTGTATCCAATGTAGCACGAATGAGCACCTGCTTGAGAATATCCTCAAGTCCACGATAGAAAGGTGAGTGAAAAACTGAAGACTTAGAACAAGTACTTTCGTAATGTATTCTACATTTTCAAGTTCATACTGTATACAATAAAAAGTTGACGGACCTTTAAGCAAAAGAGACAAGGAGACAGGAATCAAGGGATAATCCTGGATAGAAATTTAAATTCCTTGTTGACGTGGCTTCAATAAAAACGGATTCCAATAGACTCCTCTTGCAGTGATTTTTGACCCTACAGATTATCGAGGAATTATCCCACTTAATAGCATGGCCTATCTTAAGCCAATGATTTCTTAATGCCATTATTTGTTATGCCTCTTGATATGGCACATTTGTGCTGAGAGCATCTAACAAAATTTTAGGTCTTTGGATGTTTGCCCTACATAAATTTTATTACGTTCTTTACAAGGAATACTGTATACAATATTGTTTGAATTTGACGACACAGCTAAATTCTTAATTTGTTTTTTCTTTTCAAATCTATTTATACTTAAATCCTAAGTTAATTATCCATAGTTTTTAAAATGTGATACAGCAAGAATGAAATTAGAAAGAAATGTTACACAGAGAATATTCTTAAGTTCTTTGTTAACACTGGTTGGATTGTTGTCTATCTTGCTTTATTTATACAAATCTCCAAAAAATACGGAGGGTAACATATTGAATCTCCTATTTTATCAATATTTTTAAACTCATCTTCCAAAACTTCAGGACTACAAATTCTAAGAGCTCTAGGATACATACTGGAAAATGTTGACACCTTAATTTGTTTAGCATGGTTAGAGTAAAAATGGATATATGACAAATTATTCATGGGTTTCCTACACACCTTGAAACTAAAACTGGTGTTATTTTTAACAACTAAGACATCCAAAAGCGGTATACTATTACTCTCTTCATATTCTATGGTGAGTTGTATGGATGGTACATGGATGGTATGCAAGAAATCAGGAATATTTACATTTTATCTTTTAATATTTTATTACATTCTTTACAAGGAAAAGGAATTTCTTTACTAAACAGAATATTAGGTGGTAATGCTAAATTCATTATTTCCAGCATCTATAAATCTGAAAACAAGACCTTGTAATTTTTGAGTAGAGAGATTGAGTATTATTTAAAAATTCATTCTCATATCTTTAAAAAGGTAATCATAAAGAAACTGAAAAAAGTGTCCATTCTTTAGCATACTTGTTAACAGGTGAAACGAAACTCAGTCAGAGAAAAAATAATACAACAGAGAGGACCATCACTATATAACTGCACCTTCTGTGTTTAAACATAAATTTTAGCACATACTGATAGAATATCTGTTAAAATATCTGTTTTCTGCAGGAGCATTGCTAATTTGATTTGGAAATTTGAATATGTTGAAATCAGTTTTGACTCCAGCTCCAGTTTTCATTCAACATTGATATTCAAAATCGCTACAAACCGGATTCCCAACGCTATCCTCGTCTGACTGGAACTGGAACAACTCGACTCAATGCAAATATGTCGAGTGTTGGGAATGAAGAGGACTATTAAGTGGTCCTTCCTGGATTTATTTGATTGCTTTCGAGTGTTCATTTAGGAGTAGCTATTTCATATAAATATAGTCTCTAGTGCAAATGTCATAAAATCAGTTTAAAATAGATACTACAAAGACAGGTAGGATTAAGGAGAAGCCTAGTTGGGTTGGGTAGTTGGAGTGAAACTTCTATAAAAGTCTGAATCGGTCTCAGCCAAGGAGAGATGTTAAGCAAATCCAAATTACTTTCGGGAAAAAATGCCCTTTATAACGGTACATCATAGCATATGTAACATCATCAAGTATAAATATTAAATAATGTCAACATTGAAAAAACCAAAGAGCTAAAAGTACGAATATGACCTTCACTTCGACACTGCCGCCTTGTACTCCTCTCTCAGGACGTTGATGTTTACGACCCTTCCGTTATTTTTGAAGCTAATCCTGTCAGTTCATATCCAAAGCAATCTATTTCCACAGAAGATTTTTCTAGCAGCGATTGAAACTACAAATACTGAGCTTTAGTGCTCTCGTCTCTCTCTCTCTCTCTCTCTCTCTCTCTCTCTCTCTCTCTCTCTCTCTCTCTCTCTCTCTCTAACGTTAGAGTTCAGATGATGAAGCAATTATTCGCAATGAATAAAGTTTAATGGATACACATGAATTGTGTAGTTTCACAAAACAATTGCATCGAAGTGTTGTGCGCGGAAGAGAGACGAGAGAGAGAGAGAGGAGAAGAGAAGAGAAGAGAGAGAGAGAGAGAGAGAGAGAGGAGAGCATTTTATGAAACAGTTATAAACGAAGCCCAAATCAGAAACAGATTAAATGTGAATTTGATAAAAGTAAATCAAAACTCCGTGAGGCTAATTTAAGTTTAATATAATAATAAGTTCGCCCTTCGCAGGAATAATGAAATGGCATTTTCTTTTTTCTTTTTTCCCGACAGTCCGTTTCTTATTTTCAGTTGGGCCTTTCTATTCTATATTAAAAAACTTTTTTGGACTATTTTCTTTTCTTCTCGTATTTGATTTCAAGGACAAGCTCTGTTTTAGATAATGGGTTTGACTTTGAAGATTTTTTTTATTTAGTTAAGATTTGTGATTGTGACAACCAATAACAAATGCTGCAGTTTTACATTTCCTTGCCTTAGGGAAATTTATAAGATTCAATATTAACTTTCCGTTTCTTAGCAGTTTATATAATGAGGTCAGTTGTATGTCCCAGGAACTTCCCAAATTATTTCAAGAGTGCTAAATCTCTATACTATACGATGATTAAAAAGTTAATAATGTCATCGATGAGTTCTGATGGTCTGCGCTAGTTTAAAATCATAACGCCACTTGCGGGTGCGGTTATAGCAAGAAAAAAAACTTTTTTTTATAAATGGCAATACAATATTTGGATCGTCAAGACGGATCATTAACAATTGCATTTTTGACGCTGACTAATGGGGCTTTCGAAATATAATCCCTTAATTACCTGAGGGGCAAATGATTGTTGACGCTGTCCGTCAGTTTCCTGTCCCTGGAATTACTTTTGGTACGCTAATTGTTTAGGAATTAACGAAAATCTTGAATAATCGAATAAATATATTTATGAAAGGTGACGAGGAAAAATCATTATTTTGCATTACTGGAGAATTGATGCATTCAACTTTTTGGTATCAAAGATCCCACAAAAAACAAACCGTACATTATAAATCACTGATGAATATACTTTGTTATTTAATGACCATTTCCTGTTAGATGGTGCAATATGGTTATAAAACGGAATCCAATAACATTAAACAACATGCGCACTTCAAGGCAAAAGTCTATATCAAAATGTCCTAGTTCCAGTGAAGAGAAATATTGAAAGTGGAAACCGATCAGTCGGAATAAACTGGTAACTAAAAAAACCCCCCCCCCCACCGTCACCATTCCATTGAGTCAAAACACTAAATCGGATTTCGAAAAACTACAAAGTTTGAAATGGGATAGTAACTAAATTCCAAATTCCTCTTTGCTAAGAAATGTATCTGATGGTGAAATATAGCATTACTACACTTGTGAAAGCAATATTCCATTTTACTTTAAAAAGCTACACCCATTTCATTTCTCTCTTTTTCTCTTTTTAAAATGGATTGGTGAAACGCAAGAATTGAATGGTCTTAGTAAAAGGGAGGATGAGAGAACTCTTCCCAGTCCTCTATTCTACTTTGGCTTTTGCATCTCATTCAAGACATGACTACAACGATCATATCTTCTAAACCTTCAGAGAAATGTCATACACAAGTGAAAATCTGAAGCGACACTTCAGGAATCTTGATTTTATTAACTCCTTCATGGTAAAGAAAAAATTCTTCCCGCCCCAGCCACGCAAAATATAGGATCATGTGACTATAGTAAATATGCACAAACCCCATACGTTGGTTAGATGATTTAATAAAACTGGCTTTATGCAAGCTCAGACTCTTGCACAAATGATGGATCAGGTTTAATGGTTTAAGAGACACATACTCGAACAGTCCTCCCATGCTCACAAAAACTGACGCCAGCGGAGATCCTTTTCTTTCTGACGTAAAAGTTCAGAATGAACCCAAACATAAACCTTCAGTTTTCCATCCTGCAAAAAGAATATGGGTTTTAGAAAACAATTCCAAGTTGTCTAAGATGCCTGTCAAGAGAGAGAGAGAAGAGAGAGAGAGAGAGAGAGAGAGAGAGAGAGAGAGAGAGAGAAAGAAACCTCATTCACCTTAGTTGCAAAGATTCCTAAAGTAAACTTTTCAACAAAAATTGGCTACTTCAGATATCATATCCTATTTTCTAATTGTTTTTATTTTTTTATTTATTCATTTAAAATAAAGTCCTCTTGACGAAGCTAGTTTGGTTTGAGAGCTGACGTAATTGGATTACATAACCTTTTGGAAAATTTGTTCAGTTCCTATTATCAGCTTTTTAAATAATTGATTTTCGAAATTAAAAACCATCCCATAAGTTTCATTTAATCGCATCTATGCGCTTCCTTTTCATTATCTGACAAAGATATAGACGATTTAAAGAAATTGAAGTTGTAAACATTACGAAATTAGAGAGAGAGAGAGAGAGAGAGAGAGAAGAGAGAAGAGAGAGAGAGAGAGAGAGAGATGGCGTTTGTATTGAAGAAAGACTTTATGGTGGAAACAATTAAAAGTCCCTATACTGTAAGTGAAAAATGGTAATAACTTTTCGATTGACAAATAGTAATATCTTTCCGAGTAACAAATAGTAATAACTTTTCCAGTTGCAAATAGTAATATCTTTTCGACTGACAAATAGTAATAACTTTTCAAGTGACATATCAAAAGAGGGGTAAGCGATGAACACGAAATGCAGCCAGTTTGTCAAAAATCAGTGACTCATAAAACCTTTCTACAAAAGTATTCTTGACTGTTTTATTTCCACTTGGAATTTTCATGAAAATGAAAATACAATGTTTATAGAAATCATTTTATTCCTGGAATAAAATATGGAACCGAGGCTTTTATTGTGTCGCGATTGTGCAGAAAAAGAAAAAAAAAAAAAAAAAAATCTCACTTTGATCAAAGATTTTTTTTTTTTTCGAATTAAGAGAATGGGGATTGGAAGGCGTAAGAATTTAATACCTTGTGATTCTTTCTTGTTTTATGAAGATATGCTACTGTTTTTCTGCAGGTACCTGCATCAAATCCCTTGATTACTGGAATGACAGCTGTCCTTTCGTCGCTCTTAAGTATCTCATTTGTCAAGATGAGTCTGTTATCTAACGTATCTACAACTCAACCTTTCATTTGACATCTGTATTTGTTGATTAACTCTTTCATTATGAAGTAAAGTTAATAACATTGGCACTATTCT
>NC_061092.1:51658437-51721334 GCF_015104395.2 Macrobrachium nipponense | reverse complement strand
TGTGATATGACTTATATATATAAAAAATCTATATATATAGTATATATTATATATATATAGATATATTATATATTATATATATATATATATTATATATATATATATATATATCTATATATATATATATATGGTTATATATATATATGTATATATATATATATATATATATATTATTATATATATAAATATATATATATATATATTATATCTTGATATATATATATATATATATATATATATTACTATAATATATATATATATATATATCCATACTATATATATATATAATATATATATATATATATATATATATATAGATATATTTATATATTATATATGATATATATATATATATATATATTATATATAATATTATAATATAGTTATATATATATGTGAACTCAGATTATATCCAAAATATAAGAATTTTGTAGGGAGAAAATATGAGTATCAAAAGCAGGAAAAATATACTAGGTAAAGCATATGACAATAGATTTCAACAAAGATTATGCGACAAATGTCAATGATAATATAAGTATCTACAGGGATACTGTGGGCTGAATTGATCATATCCACTTTTCCATTCACTGTATGAAAATATTAAATATATTTTAAAAGTAAACATTATAAAAGAGGATACCCAAATCTAGTTTCTACCAGTCGTGTTCACCTAAATAATTAACTATTCAGTATTTCATTCTCCAAATATTTTTCATTAAGATATAACTACCATTCTTGAAAGACAAATGGTATAGATATCATTGCTCAGCAGAATCCATATACCTCAATAAAGCATTAATAAGGAAGGGAACTGGTGCAACCTTCTTACACTAAGGAAAAGAAGGTCTTATAGATGTTTAAGCCCTCTTGATACCCCGAAAACGTTGTAGAACTGAGCCTCTCATCGAACATAAGAAACGTAACGTCATATTTACAGAGTTTTTTTACCATTATTCACAACTTTCAATTGCGATTATAGCAAAACTAGTATTGTGTGAATGGATGTGATCAGTGTTAATAATGATTGATCATTCATTGGCGATTATATATAAATTAAAACGTTTAGAGAGCCTTAAGTCAGTAGCAGTAGATGGTATGGTGTGGAATAAGTCGCTGGCATTTGTGAGTCTCTCAAGTCACCTCCTATTGAAAGTATACCTCTTTCCCACAAGTATGGGTAGCGTCATCTTTAAACCTTTGGTATAGGCTGTTAATTTAAAGTGTCCATGCCATAATATTGTTTGTGGATTAGTAGTTTTCATGACCATGGCACTCTACATTTACAATAATCACAATTGAATTGGTAAAAGATTATTCAGTTAGGTGTGCATTTTCGTGCTGGAAACCTCACACCGCCAAACAATACATAATGAAAAACATTCGCTGGTTACATCTATTTGGCTACCACTTACCCAAAAACTCTCTCTCTCTCTCTCTCTCTCTGTACTATTATTAATATTTTTGCAGCGCTTCTTTCTTTCTAGCTTCTTATTGAATATGAATTTGTTATATTGGTGGAAAATATTTGAACCTTTTATTTTCCTTTAGTGTTTCAAAAAATTATATATAGCCATAATTTGTAAGTTTCCAAAAACTGGCATTGGGTGTTACACCTATATCGCCCGCTATCTTTATGGCTGTTGACCCAATCATGATATATATATATATATATATATATATATATATATATATATATAACATATATATATATATATATATATATATATATATATATATATATATATATATATATTTATGAATACTTATCACATCACCGTGATTCATATAAATCATTCGAGCTACAAAATGTCCTTTAATATATAATTCGCTCTACCTCGAATTGATATATTTTCATATATGTACCGAGGGGGAATTTTTAGTTGATAATAATTTCGTACCCCCCATGGGATCGAACCACCGTCCAGTTGGACGGGGAACGAAATCAGGATCGGACAGTGGACGCTACCGAATCTGCTATCAGAGAGGCTAAAGGTTATATCGATTCTGACCATTACAAATCAACGCCGATCTCGTTGTATTCGTAATTAGAATCGATATGAAACCCAACGAGATCGGCGTTGATTTGTAATGGTCCAGAATCGATATAAACCTTTAGCTTCTCTGATAGCAGATTCGGTAGCGTCACTGTCAGATCCTGATTTCGTTCCCCGTCCAACTGGGACGGTGGTCGATCCCATGGGGGTACGAAATTATTATCAACTAAAAATTCCCCTCGGTACATATATGAAAATATATCAATTTCGAGTTAGAGCGAATTAGATATTAAAGGACATTTGTAGCTCGAATGATTTATATGAATCACGGTGATGTGATAAGTATTCATAACAAGGCTGCGTGGGTCAAATGCTCAAATCGGCTAGCATGGTGGAGGGGGTTTCAATATTTTCGATTCTAATTACGAATACAAACAAGATTGGCTTGATTTGTAATGGTCAGAATCGATATAAACCTTTAGCCTCTCTGATAGCAGATTCGGTAGCGTCACTGTCCGATCCTGATTTCGTTCCCCGTCCAACTGGACGGTGGTTCGATCCCATGGGGGTACGAAATTATTATCAACTAAAAAATTCCCCCTCGGTACATATATGAAAATATATCAATTTCGAGTTAGAGCGAATTAGATATTAAAGGACATTGTAGCTCGAATGATATATATATATATATATATATATATATATATTAGAAAGGAAACTAATTATTTTTATTTGCCTTTATGAATTTAGATCAGCTTTGTTTTTTCTAGGTTTAATTACTAGTTTTTAAGAATCATTTTGTGGCAGAATAGCCTTTGTTTTGGATGAGCATTTGTTTATTTTATTTTTGAAATTTAAGTGTCCGTTGTCTCGTCATTTTAAGTGTTTAGCGTAAAGTGCTTAATTTAACGTTTCTCAGTGTGGTTAGGCGCCTCCTCCCCGTTTGTTTATATTACCGAACTATCGTTTTAACGATTGTTTCTTCTTTTTTTATATACACGAGTGTTTATGAACGCGTCTTGGTGATGTCTGGACGTTGGTGCTCGGACAGTTCAGTTCGGGCTTGAGCACCCCTCCCTTGATATCATACCTTGAGCAGCATACTTATTTGGACTTTGGAGGACGACTATTTCGGCTGTTTATCTGGACGACGATTCTTTGGATTACGCTTTGGATCCTCGCCTTGGTCTGTTGTCTGCAGGTTCTCTTGTCACCTGCGACTCGAGTGTCTCCTGCCTCGACCTGCGGCTCGTGTACTTCGAGTAGAGACTCGCAGGTGCTCCTGTCACCTGCGACTTGAGCCAGTCCTGCCTTTCCCTGACGAGGAGGAATTCCCAGGGAATTGGTGCCATCGCTTTCTTCTGGCACTTTCGTCTCCATTCAGCTGCTGTGGTTTTGGGAGCTTGCTAGCTCGTGAGATGGCCTGTAGGGAGGCTGACGCCAGGTAAGACAGAGTGTCTCTGATTTTCGTTTGGGATCGCCTTCCCTTTATGGTATTACTCTGGCGTTCAGGACCTGCCCTGTTAGCTGATTTGGCGAGTGGATCACGGCCCTAGTTTTGTCTCTCCTCTATACATCTACTGAAGTGAGAAGAAACTATACTCCTTTGTATTATTTAATCTTATATATATATATACATCTATATATATATATATATATTGTCATATTTGCGTCGAGACTATATAACGTCATTCAGTAGGTCTATTATAGACAAGGTTTTGTGTGCTTAGTTTTGTATTGATAGTAGGATTTATAATGGTTTTCCTGTTTTATTTACTCTGTCTTCTTCTTTAATTGGAATTAGTACTAGGGTAATTTATGGTCTGGCCAGCTAAATTTGTTGGATCCAATCAAGTTTATTATTAATAACGGTTATTTCTCCTGTCTTTGTTAGGACTTAGCTTATTAGTTTAGGGAATCCAGTGTGTTTTCTAAGGACTGGTATTTGTCCTGCCTGGTTATCAAAGTTATGTTATGTGTCATCCGACAAGGTTGATCTAAAATTGTGTATTTAAGTATTAAATATTGTTAAGTTTTCTTGAGTGTTTGTTTCCACTGACCTTTAGCACTGAGTTACATTTAATACTGACAACAATATTATAATAAGAACTTTTATAACAACCCCAAGGGTTTGTAACAATTCCCAAGGGTTGTAACAATTTGGCGACCGTGACAGGATTGTTCTCAGGTGTACTCAGTGTTTTGGTCCGTGGAACAGCACTTTGTTAATTTGGCAATATTTTCTTTAGTTATAGAGTATTACCTTTCTCCCTGCTAATTTTGATACAATGGAGGATTTTGTGTTTGACCCCGCAGAGTTTTTAGGGTCGGTTGATTGTATAAAACATCTGCCAGCTGAATAAGGCTTTGTATAGTAAGTTGTGCTCGGTGGTTAGGTATTCCGTTGAGGGCAGCGGATACAAAAAATCAATTGTTGGTAGCTGTGAAAAGTAAGGTAGCTCAGGGTATGGCTGAAGGAGAGAATTTGGCTAGGGATTTTGATAGTGTTGGTGACAGTGACTCCGAGCGAGAAGGTAGTGTGATTGAAGATGTTAGTGTGAAACCAGGTCTTTCTTTGTTTGAAGATCCTCCTCGTACTGGAACTATTTTTGAAGGGCAGGCTAATTTGCAAATTAAATCTAATGTGTCTACTAACCCCTTTTGGTAGAAAAAACACCCTGTCCCAGTGAGTGTAGCCCCAGTACAGCTGTAGTGTCCCAGGAGGACAGTGAATATAACTTAATATGTAAACGGATAGAATTGATGAAACTAGAATTTGAGGAGAATGAGAGGGCGAGGCGGCATGAATTGGAGATGGCCAATATCAATTTAGAAATTGCTAGGCTGCAGGGCAACTCTAATCATTTTAGTACACCTCGGGGCAACTCGCAGGATAAATTTAATGTAGGTGCGGCCTTGAAATTGGTGCCAGTGTTTGACGAGTTGAATGTCCCAGAATTTTTCAAGGCATTTGAAACGTGTTGCCACCCGGTGTCTTCTTGGCCCCAGAAATGTGGACTGTACTAATCAATGTAGGTTGGTGGGCAAGGCTATAAGAGTGTATAATGCCTTGGAAGAAGGTATAGCCCGTGACTATCATAAGGTTAAGGCTCTAGTCCTCAAGGCATATGATCTGGTTCCTGAGGCCTATCGCCTTAAGTTCAGAAATTTTACGAAGCAGGCCTCCCTACTTATGTGGAATTTGCTAGGCTTAAGGAGGAACAATTTGATGATTGGTTAAAAAGCCGCCAGGTGGTCTCTTTCTCCTCTTTGAGGGAACTCATGCTTCTAGAAGAATTCAAGAAGTCATGCAGTAAGGAATTGAAAATTTATCTAGAAGAGGTAAAAGCTGTTAATTTAGGTAAGGCCGCCCAAATTGCTGACGAGTTTGTATTGACCCATCGAACTGGGTCTAGTAGTTTTGGGACTAAGGATGTGAATTTTCAATCTGCTAGGCCAGTTAATTTTCAGAGGAGGTCAGGCTCTTTTGTGAATACTCGTGGGCAGGGTAACCCACCAGATAAAAATCATAAACCGATAGTAACCAGGAAAAGTCTCGAGTGGAAACAGGACAACTCGTGTCTTTTTCAAAGATAATAGGTTTGGTCTAGCCCAGGTAATATGAATAATAGAGGTAGGGGGACTTGTTTCTGGTGTAATAAGCAGGGAAATTATCAGGCACAGTGTAATGCTAGAAGAAGGTACCTCCAAAGGAATAATAATAATCCTGTGTCACTAATATCTACTTGTAAACCTGTTATCAGTAATCCCATCATCGAAAACTGTCCAGTAGCTAGCACTAGTAATGGTAGTAGGTAGCAGTAGTCAGTCTTCTAGCAGAAAGAGTCATGACTACTTTATGATAAAATATATTTGGCTGCCTGGTAAATTAATATCTACTTCTAAAACTATTGGTGTGAAATTTTTGAGGGACACAGGGTCAGCTCGGTCTCTGGTTTTTGAAAGAAACTTTGAAAGATTTAGTTGAATATACAGGGAATTTTGTTGTTCTGGAGGGTTCCCGAACACTGTCGTTTCAGCTCCGTTAGTGGAGGTCAGATTGTCTTTCCCTGGTTATGATAAAGTGACAGAGTTGGCAGTTGTTGAGAGTCTCCCTATTCCTGGAATTGACGGCAGGTTTTGGGTAACGATATGTTAAAACACCCAAGGACAGGAGTTGTTCCCCATATTGTCTGTGCACACCTGTCCAGTTGCAGTAACAACCCGTGCAGCAGCAAAAGCTGCAAATTTAATCGATAATGACGATGATTTAATCTTAAGTAATTTAGAAGTAGACGTAGAGAGGCCCGGGTCTTTAGATAGTAGTAGTAGTAGTGTAGTTAGCAATGTTTTGAGACCTGATTGGGACAGGTCTTCATTTATTGAAGCTCAGAAAAAGGAATTTAATTTTGATTTAGGTGACACTGCGGATTTGACTAAACCCAGGTTTTGTGTGATTAATGGTTTACTATACCGGGTTAGTCGTCCTTCAATGATGACCTGAGCAAGACGTCTCGTATTGAACAAATTGTTGTCCCATCTCAATTCCGGTTGAGGCCTGTCTTGTGTCTTGCACATGATGATTCTTTTCTGGCCACTTCGGTGTATGTAAAACTTTCGAAAGTTGGCAGAATGTTTTTGGTGGTGGCCAGGATTAAAATCTTCTGTGAAACAATTTATTAATGAATGTGAGGTTTGTCAAGTGATGGGGAAACCCAACCAAATTATTCCTAAAGCTCCCTTAAATCCAATTCCTGCGATAGGTGAGCCTTTTGTAGAATTAGTTATTGATGTGGTTGGGCCTTTGCCTAAAACTAAGTCAGGATTTACCCATCTCTTGACAATTATGGATAGAGCATCTCGATTCCCTGAGGCCTTCCCAATGAGAAGGATAACATCTAAGGTTGTATTTGACAAACTAATTGAATTCTTTTCCAGGTATGGTCTCCCTCGTACTATTCAAACTGATTGCGGTACAAATTTTACTAGTAAGGTATAAAGGTAAGTGTGCTGAGCTGGCATTCAGCACAAAACCAGTGTACCCTATTCATCCGGAGAGTCAGGGGGGTGGTGGAAAGGTTCCACCAGACCCTTAAATCTATTTTGAAAAAGTATTGTTATGAACAAGGGAGGAATGGGATAAAGGGCTTCCCTTTGCTCTCTTTGCTCTAAGAAATCACCCGAATTCTTCAACTGGTGTAGCTCCTTTCGAACTGGTCTTTGGACACAAAGTACGTGGGCCTTTGGAGATTTTTCATGAGATGCTTGAGACTGGTCGAGGAGGGGATGCAAACGTAGGAGACTTTGTGGAGGACTTGAGAAAAAAATTATCTAGAGCCTGGAAATTTGCCAGAGAAAATTTGGCTAGTTCTCAGGCTGCAATGAAATTAAATTTCGATAGGAAATCTAAAGCACGGTCGTTTGAGCCCGGAGAATTAGTTTTAGTTTTGAGTACTGACTCTGACAATTTCCTTGAACCAAGATATAAGGGACCCTGGAAGGTGTTGAGGAAGTTGTCAGAGGTGAATTATGAAATAGAGGCTCCTGGGACCAAACGGAAGTGCAGGATATTCCATATAAATAGGTTAAAACTTTATACTTCAAATAGACATGATCCTCTTGCTATTGTTTATGAGCCTGTGGCTGAGGTTATGGATTTACCTTCAGAGGATTTGGAGGATTTAATTTGTCAAGTGTCTTCTGATGCTCTTTTTGATAATATTCAAAATTTAGAAGTTTTGAAGGAAGGGCTGGAGCATCTGGCAGATTGCTCAAAGGAGGGATGTAATTAATTTAATTTCTTTTTTTCCAGATTTATTTCAGAATTCTCCAGGTCTAACTAATTTTCTTGAGCATATTAGATGTAGATGTTGGAAATGCTTCTCCTGTAAAACAGAGTCCTTATCGGCTGAATCCGTTAAGAGGGATATAGTTGATAAGGAGATTAAAATATGCTGGAAACACGATCTCATCCAACCTTCCATTAGCCCATGGAGCTTCCCGATGTCCTTGTTAAGAAGTCAGACGGAAAGTTCCGTTATTGTGTGTAGACTACCGTAAGGTTTAACGCACACACTAAGAATGACTCTTTCCTTTGCCTCGTATAGATGACTGTCTCGATCAGATAGGGGCTGCTAAGTTTATTACGAAATTGGATTTATTGAAAGGGTATTGGCAGTTCCCTTTCTGATTCGAGCACGAGAGATTTCTGCATTGTCACTCCCTTCGGGCTTTACGAGTGTAAGGTAATGCCCTTTGGGATGAAAAACGCTGCCTGTACTTTCCAACGTCTTATGAACCGGGTTATTTGTGTTTGGTAGAGAAAGTCAGAAATCTATATAGATGACCTGGTAGTCTATAGCAACGACTGGAGCACACATATGTTACCGATTAAGTAAAGTGTTTGAAGCATTAAGGGCTGCCGGGTCTGGTGTGAATCTTGCCAAGTGTGAGTTTGGCAAAGCAAAAGTGTGCTATTGGGTCACGAGGTGGGTTTGGGTCAGGTGGCACCTAAACAAGCCAACCTCGAGGCTATCATAAATTTAAAGAGGCCGTGCAATGTCAGAGAGGTTCGGCGAGTGCTGGGCATGACTGGCTATTATCGCAGATTCATGCGAAAATTTCTCAGACATTGCTCAGCCACTTACCAAATTGTTAGAGAAAGGGCAGAAGTTTGTGTGGTCTTCTCAGTGCGAGGAAGCATTTATTAAACTTAAGATGGTATTAGTATCTAATCCAATATTGACTTCTCCTAATTTCCAGAAACCTTTTATTATTGCAGTGGATGCCAGTGACATAGTATTGGGGGTCCGTCTCTTTCAAAGGAACGAGGTAGGAGAGGTTCATCCTGTATCATATTTATAGTCGAAAGCTACTGGCCGCCGAGAGAAAATATTCCACCATTGAAAAGGAGGACCCTCGCCTTGGTCCGTACTCTTGTGCATTTTAAGCCGTATGTGACTAATTTTTTCTTTTCCCAATAGAAATCTGGACGGACCACAACCCGCTGGTTTTCATCGAGCGCATGAAAAGGAGCCAACCAGAGAATTTTACGTTGGCTCTGCAATTGCAAGAATTCTCGCTTGTGATAAAACACGTTAAGGGATCAGAGAATCGAATTCCCGATGCCCTTTCAAGGATATAGACTTGATCACGATTTGGCTCCTCTCCCTCGCCCTTCTCGTCTCTTCAGTTGGTTTGCGTTAATCTTAGGGATGTGAGCATGAGTATGAGTGTGTTTCGCTTGAAGTTTGGTTTATTAGTTATTAGGTTTTCTTAGTGAGGCATTTAATGATTTGTCTGTTTTCTGAACCAAAGGAAAACCTGTAGTGACCAAAGTGCGGGGCGGTCATTACTGTGGTAGTGTCTGTTTATGTGTAAACTCAATGTTATTGGCTGAATTAGAGACAGTCAGTGTCTCGTGGTAATTATTTTGTGCTAATTTGACCTTTTGGTTTATTTTGATTTATGTTTTTCCTCTGTTGTTTAGGCTGGTAAGTTTTCTTTGTGTGACAATTCAGTTATTGATTTTCGTTTGTTGTAGTGTTATGAGAATTCTTATTTCAGGTTTCACACAGAGACTTTACTTTGTCTTGAGAGTGATAAGTTAATCCTTTTCTCTTTACAGGTTTTATGTTTTGTATTAAAAAAAATTTATTCTATTGGAATAATTTTTTTTTGTTTTTGGGGAGGAAGGTATTAGAAAGGACTAATTATTTTTATTTGCCTTTTATGAATTTAGATCAGCTTTGTTTTTCTAGGTTTAATTACTAGTTTTTAAGAATCATTTTGTGGCAGAATAGCCTTTGTTTTGGATGAGCATTTGTTTATTTTATTTTTGAAATTTAAGTGTCCGTTGTCTCGTCATTTTAAGTGTTTAGCGTAAAGTGCTTAATTTAACGTTTCTCAGTGTGGTTAGGCGCCTCCTCCCCCCGTTTGTTTATATTTACCGAACTATCGTTTTAACGATTGTTTCTTCTTTTTTATATACACGAGTGTTTATGAACGCGTCTTGGTGAGGTCTGGACGTTGGTGCTCGGACAGTTCAGTTCGGGCTTGAGCACTCCCTTGATATCATACCTTGAGCAGCATACTTATTTGGACTTTGGAGGACGACTATTTGGCTGTTTATCTGGACGACGATTCTTTGGATTACGCTTTGGATCCTCGCCTTGGTCTGTTGTCTGCAGGTTCTCTTGTCACCTGCGACTCGAGTGTCTCCTGCCTCGACCTGCGGCTCGTGTACTTCGAGTAGAGACTCGCAGGTGCTCCTGTCACCTGCGACTTGAGCCAGTCCTGCCTTTCCCTGACGAGGAGGAATTCCCAGGGAATTGGTGCCATCGCTTTCTTCTGGCACTTTCGTCTCCATTCAGCTGCTGTGGTTTTGGGAGCTTGCTAGCTCGTGAGATGGCCTGTAGGGAGGCTGACGCCAGGCGGTAAGACAGAGTGTCTCTGATTTTCGTTCGTTTGGGATCGCCTTCCCTTTATGGTATTACTCTGGCGTTTCAGGACCTAGACCCACCCCCTCCCCCCAGGCCCCCATGTTAAGCTGATTTGGCGAGTGGATCACGGCCCTAGTTTTCTCTCCTCTATACATCTACTGAAGTGAGAAGAACTATACATCCTTTGTATTATTTAATCTTATATATATATACATCTATATATATATATATTGTCATATTTGCGTCGAGACTATATAACGTCATTCAGTAGGTCTATTATAGACAAGGTTTTGTGTGCTTAGTTTTGTATTGATAGGTAGGATTTATAATGGTTTTCCTGTTTTATTTACTCTGTCTTCCTTCTTTCTTGGAATTAGTACTAGGGTAATTTATGGTCTGGCCAGCTAAATTGTTGGATCCAATCAAGTTTATTATTAATAACGGTTATTTCTCCTGTCTTTGTTAGGACTTAGCTTATTAGTTTTAGGGAATCCAGTGTGTTTCTAAGGACTGGTATTTGTCCTTCCTGGTTATCAAGTTATGTTATTTGTCATCCGACAAGGTTGATCTAAATTGTGTAATTTAAAGTATTAAATATTGTTAAGTTTTCTTGAGTGTTTGTTTTCCACTGACCTTTAGCACTGAGTTACATTTAATACTGACAACAATTATTATAATAAGAACTTTTATAACAACCCCAAGGGTTGTAACAATTCCCAAGGGTTGTAACATATATATATATATATATATATATAGATCTATATATATATATATATATATATATATATATATATATATATATCATGATTGGGTCAACAGCCAAAAATCTATATAAATCAAATCAAATCAAATCTGACGACGCACTCGTGATTTCTAATCCCAACCCGTCCCAAGACAGGACTATAGTCAGGGAAAGGAAAGTACCACAGCAGTTGACTTTCATAGAGAGAGAAGTTAAATTCCTACAATAGAATTGCTTTAAAATAATTATCAATCAAAACTGTCAGCGATAATTAACCCGTTTACACATTATCATTAGCTACAGCTTGTTCACTATGGTGTTAATCTAGAAAAGAACTTAAAAGGGTCTCTCTCTCTCTCTCTCCTCTCTCTCTCTCTCTCTCTCTCATAATTTTTTTGTCTTTATCTTTGTCCTATTATTATTGTTGTTTCTCTGCTTCTGTCTTTCTATCTTTCTACTAAATTATGAACTTGTTACATTGGTTTAAAGTGACTTAATATTTCATATTGTATCAGTATTTCAAGAAAATTACATATAGCCATAATCTGAAAGGTGAACCACCATTAACATTGTTGGTGAAAGCTTTGCATCGATCTAGTGGACAGTCATGTCTGTTTTTAAGATACGATAATCTAAAGGAAATACTAATTCATAAATACGACTTCCAAAGCACTTTTATTCCCATTTATTTAGTCGCAAATATACCTTAACTGCACCATGTTTTGCATTCTCTCAATTAACGACTTTACTCTACTCAAGAAAAATACCTGCTTCCCACTCTACCGTCCTTGCCCTGACTGTGCGACATCTCTTGGGTGCTGTTACTTAGTTACTTGTTCAACTGCTTCGGGTTTCATAGTCGCGCTGTCGCGGATTCGTGTTCACCCTCTGGCTCAGCGGAGGGAACAGACTATAGTACACACACACACACACACACACACACACACACACACACACACACATATATATATATTATATATATATATATATATATATATATATATATATATATACATATCATATACATACACACACACACACACACACACACACACACACATATATATATATATATATATATATATATATATATATATATATATATATATATATATATATATATATATATAGCTGTGTGTGTGCGCATGCGCGCGCACGCACGTGTGTGTTACAAATATTTATCTGACTGAAGGTCATCTCTAACTAATGAAAATTCCTGTGATGGTTCAGTAGCAGAATATTTTATAAAGAGGCAAATAAATATAGCATACGATGAAATGGAATGTTGAGGGCTGAATGATTATTCACGGAAGGAATATTTGCAAAAAAATCGATTAAAACCTTTTCTAGACCAAAGAACATGGAGCGGTAACACGAATAACTAACAGAAAGAGAGAGAGAGAGAGAGCCGTTGATGTCGTTGGCTCATGAAAGTGGTTTGGCTGGGCATTTTGGCGTTTATTAGACGACTGGCAAACTCTTCGCGAACTATTTCTGGCCCAAGTTGAAAGCAGACGTTAAGAAGTTTGTTAATAATTGCGATGTGTGCCAGAAAGTCAGTAAGTCGAATCAGCCTGTTCCTAAAGCTCATTTGTGCCCCATCCCCGAACCTTTCCAAGAAGTAATTATCGATGTTGTTGGTCCATTACCGAGGACTCGTTGTGGGAATGAGTATATTTTCACTATAATGGATAAAATGTCTCGCTATCCTGAAGCTATTCCACTCCGTACAATTAGGAGTGAAAAAATTGTAGAAGTACTAACCAACTTTTTTACTGGGTTTTGGATGCCCAAGGTCGTTCAGGCAGACTGTGGGACTAATTTTGTTAGAAAATATTTCAAAGGTAAGATGACTGAATTGGGCATTAGCCCTTTATTGTCCGCATACTGAAGGATTTTAAGTAAAGGCATGAATATGTCAGAACTTATTTGTTTTAGGTGCACTTTATGATGAGAGAACCATAAATCCTCATTTTATTATTTACTTTGTAGTTTTTAATGTGTTCCCAAAATGGGAACGTTGGACTCTTGTGGGGTACAATCTCAGTATAAAAATGAAATTAGAAATGTTTACCAAAAATAACAAAAAACTGGTTTTTGTGTGTGTAAATCTTACAATATAGCATTGTTTCAAAGACGTTGTTCCGTTATTATGAATTACTTTACTGTTTATCTGATTATTTGAGAAAAAAATTGAACTTCTTGTGGAATGTGATATTACACTAAGATCTTATGGAGCCTTTTATCACACTTTTTGCAATTGAGGCGTGTGTTTTTCTTGCAAACACATGGCACCTACCTTGAGAGCATTGCTCAAGGAAGTGATTTATCCTATAGCTCACTCCCCTTGGTACAGGTGATGTTGGTCCTCGTGTCTGTTGTTAGATGTTTGGATTTTTACCAGTGTACAGGCTACTTTATGCCTGGAATCCTTATGGGTTACGCGAGAGCCAGGATTCACATGCTGGTAGAACTGTAGCTAGTTACAATGGAAAGATTCAGTAGTTCTGAGAATATATTCCACCACCATTTCTTTTATCTCAACCTTGGCCTGTAGGTTGACAACATTTTGTCACATACATATACCCCAAACAATGCTTATTGGATAATGTTGCAGCACGTCCTTTTTCCTTTATTAAACTTCACCCATCTATTGACTTTCTGAATGGTTCTGACTCCATAGTACTTACTGGCAACTGCACCAATATTGTTATCATTCCAGCTTGCACATCTGATCTGTAGTCGAAAGAACCTCTCTCTTTTTCTGAAATTCCTTCTTTGGTAAAAGGGGGCATTTTCCAGTACGGGCCCTCTTTCCTGTGCACATCATCCACATCTTATAACCAAATCTGACAGGTGTATTTCGTATGAACTGCTTAGCACTGTGAGGACCATGATAAGGGATCACCGATTCATCATTACTCAGAAATTCGTGAAAAATACCATGTTTTTGACATTTATCTCTGAGCATATCAAGCAGGGGTGAAATCTTTGCCATTTTTTATTTTGCTAGATTATTGTTATTTGCACCATGAAAATACTTCTTGGTGGATTTGAACTTTTCCCTGTTCATTGTGTTATGAAATATTGGTATAGCAAGTCATCACTTGTCGACCAATAGCCATTCTCAGAGGGCATACTATGATATCCACTTGCAAAACTAATCCCAACAACTTTGTCATATCATCCTCATCACTACAGAAATCCTTGTCCTTTTTATCTCATTGAGTATACAAATTCGTTTGTGCTGACAGTTGACTAATGATCTCATCTGGGAAGAACAACTTATATATCTCAAACATTCCTTTTGCGCCATCTTCCATTTTCTCTGAAGTTTTCGACCTCCTCGTCTTCATTTTCATTAACTTCAAGCTCTCCACTAACCACATCAAGCGCCCCTTCTCTATCAAGGGCATCATCATCATCTTTATTTTCTTCATCACCATCAGCAGGCTGGTCACCAGTAGGAGGAGGTAGAATGATGATATCAAGATATCAATATCTTCAGCGGAATTTGATTGAGTTACTATTTCACCAGCAACACGTAGGAATCGATAGGGCATTCGATCAAAACAGCTCAGGTATAATTTATGAACCTTATGTTTTTCCACTAAGAAGTATGGTGTACCATAATTGCGTATGAAGTGCAGAGTTAGTCCTATGGAAAATTTTGATCCGAATAAAAAAATAGATATAAACAGCATCAAAAACAACGAACGATGATGATGACAACGACGACAACAACATCAACAACGATAAAAACTACAACTACAACAACACGATGATAATGATGATGATGATGGTGGTGGCGGTGGTGGTGGTGGTGGTTGTGAAAAAAATTATGATATTGATATAACACCCATATAACGAAAAATGATGACATACTGTGATGATGACGACAACAACAACAAAAATAATAATAATAACGATGATGATGATGATGATGATAATGATAGTGATGATGATGATGATGATAACGTTATGAATAAAAAATCATTAAACTTCAAGTTTTTTACCATCCATGGATAGCAGGGTATCAGGCATACCCAAGTGTCCCAACGTTCCCACCACGGCGTGGCCTCGCAAACTGCCCCGGAGTCGGTCTCCCAAAATCGTGAGCCGGTATCACCTCCTCCTCTTCACCTCTGTCAGCGGCTAACCAGTCCTAGCGTGAGGACTCTGCCGAAGAAAGTCAGGGACTGAGTCAAGCAGCGTTAGGCATGGGGGTGAACACTGTTGCTCCAACTTTCACAGCAATCGGGGCCGATACAATTACAGAACCTTATACAAGACTTATGTCTTTTGAGTCCCCCCATGGGGTGGTGAAACCGACCTTGGAGTGGTCAAAGGAAGAGAGGTAGAGAACGCCGAGGATTCCAGCAATCTTAGAGGAGCCCATAGCCTCTCTCTGCACTAGTTACCTGGCACAGTGCCATATTGTTTTGGAGAATTCCGGCCCTTCTCCATCCAGAGGAGAGTGTCCGATTCGGCTACTTCAACTTCCTTCTTCTTCTCTTTTGCGAATGTTCTTATTTTGTACATTACATACCCTCTTCTTTATAATTTCCTTCCTTCTTCATTATCGCTTCTAAGCATCCCTTTCTATTGAATGCTGTGCTTAGGCAGCGCCCACATTCGCCAGCATCTGGCAGTGAAAATTTAGCGTATCATTGAAAATTAGTATGATGGCATCAGCGAGCTTCTAGCGATGCCCTTTAAGAAGTCCCCAGACTTCCCACCATAAGTGCCACCTCTGGCACCATAGTCATTTAAAGGGTATTATAACACAATTATGACGAACCAGAACATATAATTAACTTGGTCTACTAAGGCGATATTATTTAAGCATTGCATCATTTTGTTTACGTTGATCATTTATTTAAGTGCTTAAGCAATCAATCCCCACGATCTATTATTTTTGTTTGTTTATTATGTAACCGCAGGATTTCTAGCACCGTTGCGGACGCTCTTTTGTAATGCCCCCTCAGGGCAAATTAACCTCATGAACTGTATTACGCCGAAATACATAGCATTCATATCTGATAAAACGAAGTTTATTACTAACACTTTTAGAATAAGGTTAGATAATGTAAAATTTTAGTACGATAAAATTATATGCTTACTTAGATTTTACAATTTGTTATTCTACAATTCTTTAAAATAATAATGTTAAATTTATTAGCTAATCTTTGAGAATATGCCTGGGCAAGATAATATCTAGTATAATTTTCAATTTATGACAATTGATTTTTTTTATGAGCATCTTATACATAAGGGACTTTCCGAACGAGAACTTTGAATTAATTGTCAATGAGTACGATGATCTTTTAAGAAGTCTAATGGCAAACTGATATACTTTGAACTAGTGTTCATGAGTCAATGAGAGTAAATGTCTGTGTTAAATGACTGTAACAAATTACATTAGATTAAGTAACAAATTACATTAGATTAAGTTCTTCAGAGGAGAGAAAAAGAGAATTATCTCATGGCAAAAGCATTTATCTTGCTATTTCAACCCATTTAGGGTTGAAATGACTCTTAAAATGGGAGGTTTTATAAACCCCGCCTTTGCTTTCGCCATTCATTAGCGTATTAATTAAATTACAAGCACACAAAATCTCCTTCTCTCTCGTGCGCGCGCACTTCCACTCTTTTCTTGTCTTTTCTTGTGCTGCCATCCTCCGTACTTGGCAGATACACTGAGATTTTTGGAGATCAAAACCCGCCAGTTAAGCCTGCCTGAGGCAAGAGACGGATTAATATAACGTGTGGGCCCAGAGAATTCGGTCTTCACCTGCTGGCTGGCCCCCTTGTTCAAGTGCCTATGTGCCCTCCACTTGACCAGCCTTGGACCCTTACCTGACACCCTTAAAGAAGTTCCTTCCTTAGTCTGAGCTCTTACGAAGCAACATCTCAGCAAGAAGGTAAAGTATTGAAGTGTGGTGGCAATCACCTTAATCTATTATATTTTCCTGTGTCGGTGCTTGTGCGATAGTTCATTATTAGCCCCTTCAATTTCCCCACAGCTGTGCTCCCTTGTTCTATTGGATATTTTTGATTTAAGTGCTGTGGTTCCCTTGAATATGGTTGTGTACGTATCACCCCCGTCTCATTACTTAACGTTTGAGTAGTAATTCATTCATTCTTTGTCTTCTGACAAAGCTCTGAGAACATAAGATTTATATTAACTAAGCATATATCCTCCCCTTTGTTGCATCGCACCCACGTGCTTTATAAATGTTCTGTGTGGTAGGTATTCCTGCGAATCCAGCTATGAGGTGGATCTTTCCCATCCTTAGAGCTCTGTGCCCTTATATTTGCGCGCTGCAATTAACGCACGTGTCCTCGAACGCGTGTTCATTACTCCAAGCAATTATTTCCAGTAAAAGACGGCTTTGGAGGGTTATTAGCGCCCTTGCTGTCGCCCTGAATTAACAGATTAATGGTAAGTGTAAATTTATCCCTTTTAATTTAATCCTTAGATTTGCCTTATGATTTTCCATTGAATTTTATCTGGCCCCCAGACGACATCTCGTTTTGTATTCATGATTAACAGCACTCAACTGGGATTCTCCTTTGTCGCAGCCAGAGTCAGTAATTCCGAAAACCCAATTGTCGAAGAGAAGACATGCGGTCATTGCGTCTTTCGTAAGACCGTTCTCGAACCTTCTAGACTAAAACGTTTTGCATCCAAGTGACGTCATTGTTTGGACGTGATGACACTATAATTGCAACAATATAATATAATCATTTCTTTCATGTTTAGAGAATTTTACGTTCATCAGCCATTTTCTGGCTTTTCATAAGGAAGAGTGGTGGCTCATGCCACTCTCTCTCTCTCTCTCGTCTCTCTCTCTCTCTCTCTCTCTCTCTCCATGCGAGAGATATTTAATTTTTTACAGTAAACGTAACTTAGTGGTTGATTTGGTTACTGTAGTATTTGTGTAATATTGCATTTGTGAAATCTGAACTGATATGGTAAAAGCATTAATATTGTTAACAGAGCCTGGCAAACACGTGTTTCCATTGAAAATATTATGAAAAGTCTTAATTGCGTTTAAAAAATAGTAGGGAATTAATTGTTTCATTTTGTTCACATTTACATTGTGTTTCTGTGTGTGTGTGTTTTTGTACTTTAGGTGTTTTTCTACATTTTTTGTGTTTACATATAATTTTCCATTCACATTTCGTTTGATTAACTTAGTGGTTTCTTAGTAATTTAACATTGCATACTTGATTTAATTTACACTTCGTGAATTAATTTGCATAAACTTAGAATTCTTTTTAAATTTTACTTGTTGCTCAACAGGTTTAATTTTGATTAAAAAGTATTGATTCTTGATTGATTAATTCATTTGATGAATTAATTTTCATTTACTATTCTTTAATTATTAATTCAAGAATTAATTAAATTTTGTGCTTTTCAAGTAATAGCAAATTTCCCTGAGATTGTGAATTTTATTTATAAAGTTTGAATTAAAAATGATTTTTTTTGTATCTAAAATTTGTGTAACAGTGTTTCATTTGTTGACCACCAAGCGATAGGATTTTATTTAGGTAGAATTTAGGGAGTGTTAAATTTTGTTGTTTTCCTTTATTCTTTCGTGAAGTTAGAACTAAGGAAATACTTAGACTTTTAATGTTGTTATTGGGGTAATTCCCTTTAGTCAATTTAATATCATATAAGATTACCTCACACCTGTTTTAACGAAATTCGTCTAATTTCTTGCATGATTAATGAATTTGTAAGATACTACTGTTTACCTTTAAATTAATCAGTCGTCTTTATCTGTGATGAAGGTTCAGGTGTCTGGCTATTGTGAGTAACTATTTTTTATTTTTAAGTGTAATGACCAGATATTTGGGTGCTTCATCACAGATTCAATTAGTGCCCAGAGACTCTGGACAACAGATCACAAAAATCATTCTGGTTTTTGGCTTATACTTGTTAGCTGAGTAACTTAGAGAAAATGACTCTGTTCGATGTACAGGAATTTTTCGCAGCTCCTTCCATCCAAGAGTTTTCTGAATCTACTCTGACTAAAGCACAGTGGAATGCTATAGCAGTAGTGTATGGTGGTAATGTGCTTACTAGTATGGTAAAGGCACAAGTAAGGTATATTGCTCTGAAAGCATTAATAGACACTGGTAGAATAAACTGGATGATGAGATAGATTTAGCTCAAGAGGTTCGTTGAATGCAAGCATAGGCTGGATTTTTGTTATAAGTAAGCAAGAGGAAAGGAAAAGAGAAAAATGATGACAGAGTTAGAGCTTAAATGCATAGAAGCAAAAGAAAGTTTGATTAAACTAAAAATGCAGGATGAAAGAGAAAGAGAAGACAGAGAGAAAAAGAGAAAGAAGAGAAAGAGAAGACGGAAAAGAAGCAGAAGAGGAAAGAGAAAGAGAAAGGTTTGAAAGGGAGATTGAATTGATAAAAGCTAGGTCCACATTACCTATGACGCAGTCTAACCCTGCCCAAGGTATAAAACCCCAAAAAAAACCCTGTATTTGAAGGAGTAAGAGTGCAGAAGTTAATCCCTAAGTGTACTGAAGACGCTCCAGATGAGTTCTTTCTTTGATCACTTTGAGGAAGTGGCTTCAGGTATGGGATGGTCAATCTTGTTACAGTGTCTAGATTGGTAAAGGGAGAAGTGCTTATTTATCCTTAAGAGCTGATCAGTGTAAAGATTGCTAGGTACTCATACACATTGTGTTACAAGTTTACTTGATGACGTACTACAGTGAATGATTCAGAACTTTAAGAAAAGATGAAAAGGTAACGTTCTTGGATTATGCTTAAAAAGTGAGAAAGTATTTTAAACGATAATTGGAGGGTGCTAAAGTTAAAGCCACGGAAGAATTAGAAGAATCAGTTGCTGTTGAATAATATCTTAGGGGAATTCTTGAACATACGAGCCCATTTGAGAGAGAGAGACGTTAAGAAACTTGACAGTGCTGCTACAGAGTGAAACCTATGATGTAATCAGTAGCAAAAGGAACTATAATGTCAAGTACCAGAATCAGCACCACAGGTTTTAATCTCGTCCAGATTTCAGGAACAAATTTAATAGTGGGAATCCTACAAGTGATAATACCAAGACAATATAAGGTAATACCCCTCAGCAATCTAATGTAAAAATTCCTCATCTAAATTTTCAAGACATTACAGAAGCCTAATATTGTCTGCTTGATGAGGAGTGTGGAGAAAAAATCAGACTCTAAGGAAGACTGAGACTAAACAAGCTGATTGTTTACCAACCAGTTGGAATGTAACTTCAAGTAGTGCTTGGCTGAGCAGTTTAGAGGCTTTTAAGCCATATATCTATTAGGTACGCTGACATCTCAAGGAGGGAGTGTGCAGGTACCAGTCAAGGTATTATGTGATTAAGAGAACAACCTTAGTATGGTGGTAAGTGGTGCTCACCCTTAGTTGGAGAAAAATCTCATAAGAGATTCAGTTACTTTGAAGGGTGTAGGAGAAGAAGAGGTAACTCCCGTGTGCTGCTTACACCTGTCTTGTGAATTGGTGATGGGGAATGTTGATTTTGCTGTAAAGAACTCACTGGCTGTGGAAGGTGGACATGTTTTCTGGGTAATAAAGTTGGTAGTGTGTCATTTAGTGCGTGTCCTATAGTGACATAAACCGTTGAGGATTAGTCCTAAGGTAGATTTTAGAGAAGAATAAAACCCCCACCTGTTTCCACTACTTGTGTAACTTCCAGGAGTATGAAGAGGACTATGCCTGTAAGTGAAGAAACTGAGGATTTAAACACCTAAGAAGAATGAAGTGAAGGATCTTTGAGCTTAGAGGAGTTGTTCCAAGAAAGTGATGTTTCCCTTGTGTTGATTTAGAGGAGATTTCCCAAGAAGAAGAAGGAGAAGCTGTTGTTCTTGAAGAGAATGAGACTAGTGTCAGACTGTTTCTGAAGACAGTAGTGAAACTACGGTAGTGAGTTAGCAGATAATGAGAGTTCAACCTTGAAGTTGGTCAGTGACAAGAGAGAAGCTAATGTAACTGCTGAAGAAGGTACATCATTAACTGTTTTTGTTCTTCGGAGTTGTAGATCAAGAAGAGATGCTACAAACTCCTACCTGTTATTATCTGAAGGAGGTTTGCTGATGAGGAGGCATAGACCTGCAGATATCCCAGGAGATGTTGATATAGGGCGAATATCATCAAATTTGATTCCATATCGAGTGTGGAATCAAGTGGCAACAGTACTTTATGAGTCTGGACATATGGGAATCAGGAAGACAGTGGAGAAGATCATGAAATATTTTTTCTGGCTTGGACTTCACAAAGATATTAGCATGTTCTGTCGAGAGTGTCACACCTGCCAGATAACTGGAAAACCAAATGAAACCATTCAGAAAGAACCCCTATAACCTATAGAAGTTAGATGAGAACCCTTTAGCAAGGTGATTATAGATATGGTTTTGGACCACTTCCAAAGACGAAAGGAAATACATGTCTGTTAACATTAATGTGTCCTGTGACAAGATATCCTGAGGCGATCCCTGTGAGAAACATATCTCCAAAGATAATTGCTGAGAAGTTAGTGGAGTTTTTCTGAAAGTTTGAAATACCAGAAATTATGCAAAGTGATAGAGGAACGAACTTTGGATTGAAATTGTTCCAAGATGTGAATGAATTTTTTAGGAGTGAAACAACATTATCAACTGCTTATCATCTAGAGACTCAATGAGCCTTGGAAAGGTTTTCACCAGACATTGAAAGGTATGCTGAAAAAGCACTGTTCTGAGTCAGGAAGAGAAGAATAGGATGTTTGATTTACCCTTAATGTTTATTTGAAGTAAGGAATGCTTATCAAGAAAGCATGGGATGCTCACCTAATGAAATGAATTTTTGTAGAGAAGTTAGACCACCGTTGAAGATCCTTGCAGAAAATTGGGAAGAAAATCAAGAGGAAATCTAAAGAGAATGTATGAAAAACTTGAGGAAAGGTTGAGAGAGTTTAGAAAATTCTCTTTAGAAAATTTGAAAGTAAGTGAAGAGAAAATGAAAAGGAGATATGATGAGAACACTAAGCTAAGAAGTTTTAATGTGCTTCAACCAAGTGTTAGTGTTTCTGCTAGTCTAGAGATTTTCCCTTACAAACAAATTTCAAGGTCTGTTCAAGATAATTGAGAAACTATGTGATTATAACTATGTGACTGAAACCCAGAAAGAAGGAAACGACAAAGGAAGAGCCATGTTAACCTTTGAAACCTTACTTCTCAGAAACTAAAACTAAACAATTTCAATAAGACAGACAACTTCATTCTGACGATGGATATGAATTGGGAGCTGAAAGCAAGAGCATGGTGAAGAATTGAGTGGGATTGATTAGAAGTTTCACAGAAATTTTTGCAGTTGTACCTAGGCATACCGAGCTGACCAAGCATGAGGTGACGATCCAAGAAGATGGAAACCATTGAAAGCAGAGACCTTATCGCGTATCACCTTATTATCGAGAAGTTTTGAAGAAAGAAGTTGAATATTTGTTGCAGGAATGGATTAGCAAAACCCAGTTGAAGTCAGTGCAGTTCTCCATGCGTGTTAGTAAAGAAACCAGATGGCTCATTTACGATGTGTACTGATTGTAGAAAACTGAATTACGTCAGTGTGGCTGACAATTATCCCTTGTCCTCTCATAGATCAGATTAACTTCATAATACTGGGTCAGCCAAGTTGTTTCCAAGATAGACTTGTTGAAAGGATATTATCAAATTCCCTTCGATGAGAATGGTGAGTTGCTATCAGCTTTTATAACTCCTTTGGGTCTGATGAATTCACCTGCAATATTTCAGAGTGATGGATCAACTGCTAGATTCTATCGAAGGGTTAGGTGTATACTTTAATGACATAGTCATTTAGTCTATATCATGGGAAAAACAATGGAAGATTCTGAGGAATGTTTTCAAGAACTGCGAGAAGCAGGCTAATAGTAAACTTTTTGTGTAAAGTCGGAACCCATTTTTGGAAAGCACAATGTATTCGTAGACTATTTATCCATTGTGGATCGTTGGATTCAAAACCTCTGGATAACTAATCTCCTGGGCGGGGAGGAATTTTATGCTGATGCCTTTGCAAAACATAACTTCCCCTTAGTAATTGTATGTAATGTTTTGAAAGAGAATTATTAAGATTACCTGACGGGGTATCACGTTACCAAAATCATTTGCCTTGTTTTGACGTCATCAGCCATTTTCTGGTTTTTATAAGTAGAGTGTGCTCATTCCACTCTTGCTTTCCCGCTCTGTCTCTCTCTCCTGTGCGAGAGATATTTAATTTTTAACAGTAACATAACTTAGTAGTTGATTGGGTCACTCTAGCATGTGTGTAATATTGAATTTGTGAAATCTGAAAAAATATGGTAAAAGTTTTGATTTTGTGTAACAGCACCTGGTAAAAAAAAAAAACCTACACGTGTGTCCAATTGAATATATTATGAAAAGGTAATGATTTATAATAGGTTTAAAAAAAATAGGGTATAATTATTTCATTTTTATCACATTAAAATTTGTGTGTGTGTGTTCTGTATTTAATTTTCCTGTTTTATGTGTGTCTTTTTTGTATTATTTTGTATTTTTCTACAGTTTTTGTGTTTACATATCTTTACATTCACATTTTGTTTAATTAGCTTAGGTGTTTCTTAGTAATTTAACATTGCATACTTGATTTAATTTAACAACTGTGACTTAATTTGCATTTACTTATAATGCTTTTTTAAATTTTAATTGTTACTTAACAATTTTAAATTTGATTGATAAATTTTGATTCTTTATTGATTAATTTCTTAAAAATTAATTTTAATTTAATTTGTTTAATAATTAATTCAAGAATTAATTAAACTTTGTGTTTTTCAAGTGCTAGTAAAATTTCATGAGATTGTCAATTTCAATTAGAAATCTTGAATTTAAAAATATATTTTTTTTTGTATCTAAAGTTTTTATAACAGTGTTTCATTTTTTGACTACCAGTGATTGGTTTTGTTATAATCATAGAATTTAGGGAGTGTTAATTTGTGATGTTTTCCTTAATTTTTTCCTGAAGTGAGTTTGAACCATGGAAATTTCGAGATTTTTGTACAGCGTATAGTATTGTATAAAACTCTCAGCACGACCGGGTAGCACTCAGTTGCTCCCCAGTTGCGGTCACGTGAAGCTACGTCGGCATCTAGCACCTCTAGTGGTATCAGATCCTCGAGCCATGGCTAACCATAACCTTAAATAAAAAAGAAGAAAACTAGAGAGGCTCGGGGGCTTTAATTTGGTATGTGTGATAATTGGAGGGCGGATGATCAACATACTAATTAGCAGCCCTCTAGCCTCGGTAGTTTTGAAGCGTTGACAGACAGACAAAGCCATCACAATAGTTTTCTTTCACAGAAAACTAACACAACAAACGATAAGGAAAGAGATAAATGCCAATAAAAAAACATGAGTGTATAAACATATAATCAACAATTTAATTCAAGCATGTCTCTTGAAAGCAATATTGCACGTGTCTTAAACGATCAACACATCCTTTTTATAAAAAATGTTGAATTACACATATTATGCGGAAACATATGAGGAGCTATGATTATTAATGATATATGTCTATATATATAATATAAATATTATATATATAGATATATATATATATATATATATATATATATAATAATTTAAAAATATATATATAGAGAGAGAGAGAGAGAGAGAGAGAGAGAGAGAGAGAGAGAGAGAGAGAGAGAATGTGTGAGGGGTGGGGGTGGAGGAGACTAAGATTATCGGAAACGGTTTAATAATAATAATAATAATAATAATAATAATATGCTTTATTTCGGCTCGGGGCCATATACATTGAATATACAAAATACAGACAGTTACATACACAATCTAGATACATGAGACATGATAAAATAGAAAAAGAAAATGAATAATCGGCACTTATCCACAAAATAGCTGAGGTAGCATAAAAGCTAGTAATCATCATACTGGTAATAAGTAATAATATTGGTGAGAAAAAAAAAATATGCATTGAGAGTAATAACAGTTGGTGCACATATTATATAACTCAAATTTCAACTAGAGACCTTAGGTGGTTACTGTAGTCAGGTCAGAGGGCTTAATACATAAATTAAATGTAAATCAAACTTTAACTTGATTGTAATCACAGTAATAATGAAAAATTAAAATATCAGCAATAATGTAATAATGACAAAAACTGCAGATGACATCTTGCCAGTACAGAGATTAAGTCCTTTAGGGGACAAAGGCCTCATTTTCCCATCTTTCCCACAATTTAGATCTTCTTCTTGCTTCACTCCTTAGGATGCTTTGTATGAGCGAGTTGCTGCTGTTTCTCACTCGGGTTACCAGACTGGACATTGTTCGCCTAACAATGATTTTTAAATTGTCCAGGTGGTTTTCTATGAACATCTGTGTGGCGGAGTGGTAGCGGGGAGTGTTTGTGAGGCGTCTCAGAATGTCATTGTGCACAACAGTGATGCGTCTCATGGTCTCTCGGGTATAGTTCGTCCAGAGGGAACACCCATAGATACTGTAGCAGTACGAGCGGAATAGCAGCAGTTTCACGTCTCGGTGACAGAAGGCAAACCTCCTTGCAATCATGTTGCCAGCTGCACATAGTTTACGACGCCTCTGTTCAATGTCTGCAGTATCTTTTAGGTCGTCGGTGATAATGTGACCCAAATACGGAAATTCGTGCACAAATTCCAGCCGATGGTTTCCGAGGAAAATTTGAGGTTCTGCAATATGCTTAAGCAATCTCGGGAGCAGCGACATGCATTGGGTCTTGGTTTCGTTGTAGATTATATCAAATTCCTGCATGCATTGGCGGCAGGTGTCAATGGAGGTCGTTGGAGACCTTGCACTGATGGGGAAATCAGAACCATATCGTCGGCATAACAGAGGTTGTTTATAGTTGTTTCATTGACGGTGCATCCGATTGGGGAGCGAGTTCAGTTTTGACATTCAAGGCATCTATGTACGTATTAAACAGGTATGGAGAGAGAATGCCCCTTGCCGAAGCCCGTTTAGGGAGCCGAAGGTGTAAGATAATACGTTACCCCATTTGACACAGAATTGCTGTGTGGAGAACCAGCAATGTAAAATGCCAATTAGATACAGGGGTGTGCCCCTTTTATGCAGCTTCAGGAAGAGCTTCAGGTAGTTTACTCTGTCAAATGCTTTTCTCACATCTACAAAACAAAGGAAAAACAGGAGAGGCTGATGATAGGTAGTAGTTCAGCAATTTTTTCAGTATGTAGATGCAGGTTTCAGTTGAGTGGTTTGCTTTAAACCCGAACTGGTTGTCAGTGGTGTGTAAAAAGGGAGAAGTCTCACTAAAGAACAGACTCAAGTATCTTCGATGCGATCGTTGTGATTGCAATCGGCCAGTAGTTGCCAGGGTCAGCTGCATCCTTTAGCTTGTTTTTGATTAATGGTATCAAGTGAACTAAGAGTAGGGAGTCTGGAAGAAACCGGTGAATTATGTACGCATTGAATAGGGCAGCTAGCAAAATGTAAATTATCAGATGGCAGAATTTGAAGGCCTCTGCAGGAAGACCATCACAGCCGGGCGATTTATTATTAGGTAGGCTGTTTATGGCATCGCTGATGTTACCTGGCGAAATACGGTCTGCAAAATGAAATTGAATGTTGTCAGTAAGGAGGTTATCTACATCCCTTCGGGAATCTTGATCATTTATGCAATTCAGATATTGTTGAAGTGATCGCCCCACATACTTGCAATAGCTTCGTCTCCGACTGCTTCCCCTACTCTCTGTGATAGCTTTTTAGTTTTGGGTTTTGGGATTTAAAGACTGGATATCTTTCCAAAGACGAGGATAATCACCAGATTCTAAGTTTCTAGACATTGCATCGGCTCTTAGTTGTTTTTCATTTAACCTGCAGTGCTTAAGAGCAAGTTTGAACTGCGCTCTCGCCTGTCTCATTAGCAATGCAGTGTGCCCTTCCCTGGGGCTACCATTTTGCCTCCACAGTAAAAACATTTCTCGTGAGTATGTATACAGATCTTTAACCAAGCCATTCCATCCAGGTATATTACGAGAATTACCTTGACGAAATCTGTAGGCAGTCCTGCCCGAAGCAAGCAAAGCGGAGATTATGTTCGAATAGAATTCATTCAGATCCCTCTTGTGGTGGTCATTTCAACAATTTGTGTTAGTACAAAGTAAGGCGTCTGCCTCGGTTGAACTATTGACCGCAACCTGGTTTCCGTGGTCGCCCTAAAGTATCTGGTTTTCTATTGGTTTTTAAAATCCCAGTTTACCACTGGTGGGCGATCAGTTAGGGGGTTCACGGTAGGGAGGGATGGGGTACTGAATGACACCTGTAATGGGATATGATCGTAGCCTGTTGCAAGATCATAGCGAATATTGCAGGTCATATAGAATCATGAAGTTGTGGAGTATGTGATGCAGTGGTCCAGGCCAGGAAGTTGTAATAGCGTCCGCTCTATTATGTACATATGAATAGGAGGAGGGAGGAAGGAGCATTACATCGCTAATTTGAGAGCATGATTTTGACAGAAGCGAGTAAGTTTATTATAAAATTGTTTTGTGGGGTGAGAATTAAGGTCCCCGATTATGCAAATATGATCAGCAGGAGAATCATGAATAATACTGTGTAACTCCCCTAGGATCATGCAGTAATGATCAAAATTATTGTTATTTTCCCATGGCATATAAACATTAATAATTAGGATTTTAGAGTTCCCTACTGTCACTTGAAGCCCCAGCAATCTGTCACTCCTGTAGGTCATCACCTTTATCGTATTGTCTAACGATTTGTGCCACAGGAAAGAAAGGCCTCCTTTCGGCGACCGGCTATGATTTGATCTGTAACTTGCATCGATGAAGTCGAGAAGGTTCTGAAGTCTTCATGAATTGAATCGCATATGGCAAGGTCATGTGGCCAGAGGAGCGTTTCTTGCAATGCAATGATGCCTTTGAAGTTTTTGCAGAACATGTTTAGGAGAGGAATGTTCCGCTTGAGGCCAAAGATATTCCAAGAGATTATGTTTAATGTATCCATGGCTACTCACGAAGATGGGAGATGAATGCGCTGATCATTTGGATGGATGGGGGGTTAGCCAGGGGGAGGGTGGGCAGTTACTCGCCGTGGGGGGTTGACTGGCACTTGCGGTGGAAATGACCTTGGTTGGAGTGTCAGTAAGTTCCCCTGGGGGTGGTTGATCCCGGATTAGTTTGTATCTTGAAAACTAATATATTAGGACCGAAATTCTCGCCTTTAAGAACGTCGAGGTGTTAAATCTATATATATATATATATATATATATATATATATATATATATATATATATATATATATATATATATACCTACACATATGCTACTACTGGTCGCATTTCACCAGACGAGTTTATAATTTGGATAACATCAATGCCTCTTCATTGTTGTTTATGCTCTCTTAATACCCAGGACGATGCGGAATTCGTTTGTGATAACTTTTCTCAGTTTCGGAATTGGGAGGAGTTCGGCCTCTGAAATTAATTCATTCCCTTTTGGCTTCTCTTTGTCTTTTCTGTCTTTGTGATGCTTTTTTCATCTTTGTTTCCATCTGGTGCTCATGTGAATATTCTTTTTCTATACTACTGCTAAGTATATCCAAAGTATTTTATAACTGGATTGGTCTTTAATTTAAAATATCAAAATAGGCACTCAGCACAACATCAAAGTTGGCAGCTTGATCGGTATCGCCAGTAAACCTTCCGGATTGTCTTTTGCACCTAGACAACCCGTCCTAAAATTTGCATTGAAATGTGTGCTTGGTTTTGGGTACACCCGAAGGCCCTGTTTTTATCTGTTTGCATACGCTTCTCACTACAAGGCCCAAGTTTCAAATGGAAGTATATAGGGACATTCTGCGTCCGTAGTAGAGTTCGAAACCATATCCTGAGCGTCAGAGAGAGAGAGAGAGAGAGAGAGAGACGAGAGAGAGAGAGAGAGAGAGAGAGAGAGAGTATAAAGAACCTCTTTTGCAATAAAGATGTTCTCAGAATCTAAAAAAAAAAAAAAAAAAAGGGGAGCTAGTGATAAACGAGGTCTTTTCTTGAATGAGGTTACGTACCAGTGGATGAGATGACTAAGAGCCAAGGGCTTGAGGATAAAAAAAAAAAAATGAATAAGACAGCCTTAATGAGTTTTTTCCTGAGTGATCTTCCATAGATGACCAATGATCAAAAGTGTGTATCTAGTACATAGAACAGCGAACTCTAATTTTTATGGGGGTGACATATTACAGAATTAACTTTTTAGGATAAAGTAATCTGTAACGTTTGTTCCACAGAGAGGTTTTGGGAAAAATGTTGAAGGACTAAAACTTTCAAAAGATTTAGTGTAAATTTATCTTATAAAGTCACATTCTCAATATATTTACTGTTTTTACCATGATATATTGAGAAGTTGATTCATGTGTGATAATGGTGCCCAATATTGTTCCTTTTTTGCACATTTACCGAGCTACAGCGTTTGAGATATCTTGTGTTGGCTACGAGTGATATTCATTAACTTGGCATTTAGAATAGAACTTTTCAAATCCCCCTTTTTGCCATTAAAATAGCGTTGTTAATATTAATTACTGGATTCATTTAGTGTACTGGAGTGATGGGTTCAAATATTCAAGTATTAGATACAATAATAGTTGTCATGTCATTAGTCTCAATTTTTTTTTTTTTTTTTTTTTTTTTTTTTTTTTTGTTTTTTTTTTTTTTTTTTTTTTATGTTGTACTACATTAGCCAAGAATAGAAACCTTAATTTCAGGTAAAGTCTGTTGGAGAGTCGGTCCATTTACAATTATGCTATATGCACCCCGAGAGGCAATAAAATGAAAGATAGATTGATGTTACCTCTACGCCACACCGAGTAGTAAGGCATTTGATAGTATCAGTTGAGTTTATTGGCCACCAAAAGAGTTTTCGTTTGAGCAGATAAGATTTTTTCAAATCTCTTTGGAAGAAAATTGTATTAGGAGAGGCTGGAGATCTGTGGAGATTTCTGGGAGATGTACCACACGAAAGACCTGGGTAGCGGAATTTCCGGGAAGTCTTTTGAATCACAAGGGGACCAGAGGTAATGGAGATAATGAAATTGCGCCATTAAATGGTGCAAACTTCAAAATATTGAGGATTATCTACTTCTTGTATTTCATGTTACTGACATAAAGAGCAGTGAGTCGAGTAGACAAAACTATCTTACAGTTAGCATCATGAAAAACGTAATGTTCAAAAGGCATTAGTTATGCATTAAGAAACTATTATAAGTTGAACTATTACTTGATGGCTGCAAATAATGATTTACTAAAAAGTATGACAATGTTTGGATGAAGAAAATAGCTGAGGTGATAAAAAAGGATACTAGATAAGAAATGAAAAATAAATAAATAAATAAACACCATATCTGTATTTGTGACTGGCTGCCATAAGTCGAGGGGAGTGAGGGCAATAGCTTTTGTCTGTGTTCTACAAGGGGGCAATACGATGTTCACTGAAAATCGCACTCCGTTTTATCTACAGAGATAAATGTCTCTTATGAGGGTTGAGTCTTCAATTATTAGTTATCTGACTCAACCACATCCCTATCGATTTAAAAATTCATGTGCACATATATCTCCAACCTTGAACATTTGGAAAAAAACACGCAACAAACAGGATATACATACTTACAAGCAAATATAACCTTTTGGCAGGATATCTTTACGTCACGGTCAAATAAAAAATTCTGATTGAGAGAGAGAGAGAGAGAGAGAGAGAGACGTTAGGATATCTCTACAGTACGGGAATAAGTCTAAGAATGATCAAATCCTCTCTTTCTAGGCATGTATGAACAAAACACAACCCCAAAATCGATGGATGATGTCAACACATTTTGGGACGAGGTACTCTGAAGATCTTACAATTAAATTACTTCAAACACGAGAGGGAGAGATAGTGAGACTATGATTTTCAATAATTATCAACAATAACAGTTTCAGAATGTAAGATTCTCTCAACATGAAAGAAATGAGCATTAAATGCTCTCATTAGCAATGAGTGGCGTCAATTCCGAGATAATGACGTCATAAGATACTACACAAAACGTTTCTGACAACAGAATATTCTAGAAGCTATATTACGAAACACTGCGCAATCTTGGGCAATAGTTAAATGGTTTACACTTGGCAAAGACTGGTTCAGTACTGCAAATGGTTCAATCACATGACTGAAATGCAAAAAAAAGAGAAAATGACGACAAAGTTCCTTTATCTTCAATTGATGACAGGTTTTCTCACAACAATGCGAACAGAGCAAACTCTAGCGCCACTTATCGCTTATTTTTTAGCTAGTTTAATTAAATGAAGTTATTACGTTAATAAATAGACTAAATAAACCTAAGGTACAATTGCTCTGAAACATACCATTTAATATGCTATTGATTCGAAAGTGAAACATTTCAATAAACTAAAAAAATAGTAATAAAATAGATGAAAACCGTAACGCAGCCAGGAAAGGAGCGTTCATAAATAACTAAATTGATAGTGCGCATGGCACCCGGTAATTCCTTTGTTATCTGAGCTACAGTATACTAGGTTTTCGTAAATACTGCTCTGCATATCATGAATATAAAGAGAAAAGTGTTTCGAAACATTGCTGTATATACTGCATTAATTCGCTGCCGAATAATTTGCTGCAAGACATCGATAATTGGAAGTCGATACACCAAATGAATATGGTGAAACAGCCGTAAAAGTTATGAACGCTGATGTTACGATCATGAAGATGGAAAAAGAAGTAGGTTATATATGAGGAAAACGAATTTAAAAGGCTACTTTTTTTGCGAAGCATATGTGGTTAAAAAACAATGTGAAATACAGACGCCTCAGACAAACAATTCTTTGTACTACAGCATTTATTTTTGCAACTCGATCTAGCAGCGTGGTTGCCACTGAAGTGAGATTATTTTTTCCAACGAAAACAAAGATGAGAAATTAAATAGTAATAAAAGTTTTTGTAACCGGAAGTTTCCTTGTCTAAAACGTAGTTGAATCTGTTATATGGCGGATTTAAAAAACTAAGTTTCCCTTATTTGTAAAAGGCAGTAAAAAATAAGAGGTTGCTCTCTCGAACAGTGTCTCCCTCTAGAATATCTCGAACCTGTCCCACAGACACTATTTCACACAAACTCCATGCACACAGACACTACTTAGAGTTTTTCATAATTGTCATAAAAGATAACTAGACGATATAGTTTGTCTTAAGGCCCAAATACTGTCAAAAATGATTGTACAATCTAAGTGGTTGTGCAGGCATAGCCTTAGTGAGTAGGTGTGACTGACTGTTTGCGCAGATGGAATAGTGTTTGTCCAATAATATAGTAGTTACACCAATATGACATAATCAGTAGCGATGATTGCGCCACGCCAACAGCTCAGTCTCTTCTTTGGTATCATGACAAGTGCATGGGACTCACGATTTGTGGAGGGCGTTTCCTCAACTCTATAGAGATTTTCCTGCTTTATGGGAAAATTAAAAGCTATGCTTATAAGAACAGAGTTTTGAAAAGTGAATGCTACGTCAAATAGGTTGAAAAATTGCGAGAAATAGACCCCAGTGCCACACGATCCACGGACCTTTCATTCCTTCGTGACCAGGAAGTCCAGCAACCTGGAGTTTTCAAGTATGGATGATGGGAAGATGATAATGTGGAATCAATAGATAACAATGTAAGTATTCACCCTTTATTTTCATGATCAATAACATTGAAAAATTATATACGTGTATATACACACACACACATATATATATATATATATATATATATATATATATATATATATATATATATATATATATATATTATATATATTATATATCACACAAACCATTAACCTATTAACAATTATCTAAAGCAGTTCATCTGATAAACATGAACCATAAAATAACTTATGTATATAATGTTATATAGTAGTTTGCATTCAAAACGTCTACTCTTGTTAAACAATGATATAGATTAGAGTCCTGCAGGGAACATATCTTTCTTCATTAAAATAATTGCAAAATGCTTCCATTATATATTTCACAGATGAAGTTTCTCTTTGTGTGCACGATGGTGCCAGTGGAATAGGTTGGTTGTCAGACCTCTCATTCTCATCTTCTACATCCAAACAATCTAGATATGCTTTTACATCTCGTTTCCTTAATTAATTATGGAGATAGCATCATGCCATAACTATTGTTGAAGCTTTTGCTGGAGAAACATTAACCGTTGACATAAGAACTCTAAATCGAGCTGACATTATCCCAAAAACATTTTCAACGATCCGCCTACCTCGTGATAATCTGCAATTATAGATGGCTTGGGATTTGGTCAAGTTACCGTGTGCAAAGGGCTTCATTAAGTTGCCCAGTAAAGGAAATGCATCATCTGCCAGAAAACAAAAGGCATAGGGTCAGGGCAGCCGGGCAAAGTGGTTGGCTCAGGGGTATTTAATTTTTTTCTTTCAGTTTCTTACTAAATTTTGTGTTGCCAAACACACCACCATCTGACACTCTACCATTGGCACCTACATCAACCATCATAAATTCATAATAAGCATTAGCAACAGCCATAAACACAATACTGAATGTATGTTTGTAGTTTAAAAAAAATTGAACTAGATCCAATGGGTTTCTTGATTTGCACGTGTTTTCCATCGATTGCCCCAATGTAATGGGGAAAGTGCCATGTCCTTTCAAATGTTGTAGCTACTTCTAGCCATTCATTTGTTGTTTTTTGGGATCTGAAAGAATAAGATTGATATACTCGTAAATATCCAGACATCATTATCATCCTATTAATCATCATTATTATTGTGATCAATATTTCTATTAACTTGTAGGAATATGTAAAGGCTACATTTTCTTTTCCGAGTTTATTAGGCTAATTTAACCTGACCACTTCGCCTGACTGAAATATTTAACCTTTTATACTTCCTAGCCTGGCAGAGGCCGGAAACTAGATAGTAACCAATAGAAATATTAAGATTTCTTTTTATTTATGAAGCATAGAGAAAAAGACATCCTAATAGTAATTTCTCTTTAATGTTTTGCAGGACCCCTCCACATCAAGCAACGAGTCACACGAGGTAGCTTCGGACGTTCCAAAGAAAATACAAAAATTGGATATGCAGAGTAAACGTTATGAAGCACTCTCTCTTGCATGTTCACTTCTCAGGCAAAGTAACGACCCCATTGATAAACTGGCCAAGAGCTGGGCTCAAGAAATTCGAGATGCTAGTGCAGAAGAGCAAATATATGCCAGGAAAGTCATTAATGATATTCTATTTGAGGCTAGATTAGGAACATTACGTAGACAGTGTTAAGATTAATGAAAATAATAATATTCAAAGTAAGTCTTCCACACCCATCTCTGTACTGTCCTCTGACAGTGGAGCAAGTACAAGTGGAGGTAATATTACTGTGGGAAATATCACAGATACGACTGGAGTCCCTGTATACAGAACAATGTCAGACCCTTTCAGTGATCCTTAGTACAGCTTAGAAAACTAAGTTGGGGCATATTGGTATTAGGATTTTTTTCTTTGTTTGTTCCCAGGGTGAAATTTATTTTCTTATTAGTTATTTGGTGATGATATTTTAACCCCGGATAGGTGCAACGGGTCCTGCACAACCTGAGGAGTGTTTAAAAAAACATGTTTTTTTCCCATAAATCATCATATATCTCGAATCTGAGTGTGATCAACCCCCATGCACCTTTAACGAGTGGGGGATTGAAAGGCAAAGTTATTAAGTAGTGATTTCCTGTCTATCACTGTTGATAATGGTAATGTTTTGTATTGTTGGAAACTGTGGGTGGATGATGTGTGTACCATATGCTCGCCTTTGGTCGTGGCTGAGATGCCTTATATTGCCATTTGGTCCAATTTCCTTCAAATGTCAATTTCTCAGTTTTTGCATTTTTTTGCAGTTCTCAACAACAATGGCCAGCCGGCAGTATTCTCTGGGCATGGATGTCATCAACTTACTTCTAATGGAATTAGAAAGTGATGTTGATGATAATTTAGAGGTTGCTGACACCTATATGGCAAAAATCTCGAGTGTGTTGTAGGCGAAGCAGGTGACCTTGAAATGATTAGGGGACGAGAGTGAGAGACAGGGGAGGGGAATAGTGGGTCTGTGCCGTTTCTAGTGACAGAGTACATCAGCTTATGTCAATAAACCATCGACACACTGTATGAACAGAGAGAGAGAGAGAGAGAGAGAGAGAGAGAGAGAGAGAGAGAAAATAACATTTCTGAGTTTTTTTTTATGACAAAGCTTTCTAACTGCAATAATGGCTATATACCCTCATATATTATTAATTGAAAAAAAGAGCAATAGGTTCACCATAGAGAATTCAATTTATAGTTTTGTTAATGCAAGTCACATAATTCAGGTGTCAGATTTGGCAGTTGAAGTTGGTGTGGATTGTGGCCATTTTGTTTACATACCCGAAAGGTGAGTTCGCATATCTCTATATATTCTTGTTTTCTATAGAATTTGTGATATGTTCATTTATTTTCATGCATAAATAGTATATTTTATAATAGTTACAATAATTTTTATAAGAAATTTTCATGATGAACTTAGGTCAAAAAATTACCTTTAGATTTTGCGCCTGATATAACTGTAAATTACATCCTAGTGCAGATCTTTTTACATAATTCCGTTCTAGGATAATATGGGTTTATTCTATAAAAGAATTAGCCACTTCCTATTTCATTTAGGTATCAAAATAAACTCGTGAATTTTGACAATTTTATTTTTGCCAAAAAAAAACTTACCCTTTTTTTCTCTTTTCAGATTTTGACCTCTAAGGGTCCGACACTTTTTCTGGCAGTCATATATTGTAAATTGTAGTTTTAGGAAGGATTCCCTCAATTTTTGTGTGTGTAAAGCTTATTCTGTATTTTTTGTAAATATTTTCGTAAATAATGTTAGTACAGTAGCCAGGAATCGTATAGTACTAGAAAGCCTTTCACACGCTGAAATGGAATCCCTGAGCTTGGTATCCATTTTTGCTAGGTGGGGCGTAGTCTTCTCCAGCAAAACCATAAATTATTCTCTGTCCATGCGTAGATAATTTTCGTAATCTGCAGGGGCAGAGGGGAGCAACTCCCCAAGAAGATTTTCATGCGTGAATTTACTTCTTTTTTTGAACCACTCTTTCATCCACATCTTTTTTTTTTTTTTTTTACTTTTACTTTCCTCAATGTCTAAAGACAGAATAATGGCTATGCACGCTGCCTCTTTGCTAATCTTCACACCATAATGATTGCACAATCTTGATAGTCGTGTAGGCTCAAACACTGTTTGAGCAATCTCGAAGATTGCACAATCATGATTGACAGTGTATCTGTTCCTTTAGGATGATTTGATAAAAAATTCTTAGGTCAAAATTATATAAATATTTCTCTAAAACTATATAATGCTGACAACAACACACTATCATGTTATTTGTCCCTCCCGAGGACAGATTATTTAACACTCTTACAGTAACTATGGGAGCAAAAGTAGATGTCAAATACCAGAGTCTTTGACCTCAGAACTGTTTTCCACTGAGCTCATTTTCACAAACATCTTAAATCAGACCATGTTCTTGTGTAAAATACATCTCGTCAACTAAACAAGACTAACTAATGTTATTCATTGTTAGCATGCATATTACCATTTATTCATTGTGTATGGCTCTGCCACGGAAATTACGTATAATTATGCTCCGGTATACAATTATGTACTAACTAATGTAATATTTCTAAGCATGCAAAGTGCAAAAGAATAATAATAGTACAAAATATCACAAACCAAAACTTTTATGTAACATTATGCTAAACCATAACAATAAATAAAAAAGATAACTCAAATAAGTCATTAATGTGAATCAAAATTATTTAGTATAAAGCAACTGAGTGAAGTAAGTTATTAATAACTGTGCATGTCTTTGAAAAAATAACATATACAATAGATCAGAAACAAAACGTTTCAGAAATATATGTATATAGTCATTAAAATAAAAAACTTATCATAGCTATTGGCAAATTTCAAAATTAAAGTTCATTGTCCATATTGCTTTGACTGTTCTTCTGACACCTGTGCATTTTTTTTCTACTCACAAACTGAGAGAACACTGGGAAATTTTGAGAAGTAACGTAAAGAAATTTTGAGAATGAGGAAGAATTCAGAATATAAGGGAAATCGAAAGAACTAAAATAACTGCTTCATGTTAAGAATAAACTAAAGTGAATCCATATTGTTTTGATGTTTTGAAAGCGATCAACACCATTTTTGACTAAGCCTCTTTTCCCATTCTTCACCAACACTAGCTGGTAGATGGAAAACATACCAAATGTCATTTTAATGACATGCCAAAAGTGATTTATCACTTCTCATTCCCTCATCATATTCAGCTACCAGCCATAAGCCAATAACAGCTCTGATACAGTGAAGGGACAACGACACTTAAAGGACTGCTGTCCCCTTTCACCTATTGTATTTCGGTCCCAAACCTAATTTCACAGAAATCACTAACAGATGGTAGCCCATTTCTTCGCTAGATTCACACGGTAGATTCGACCCAATCTAGCACCTATTGCACCCTTTATTTCCACACCTCCTCCTGTCGGCGTTCGATGACTTTTTCAGGTACCTGCAAGGAGTAGCGGCAGAGATGAAAGGACCCAAGGAGATCACTCCAGTTTGGGCAAGATATTTCCAGAACCTGCCGAAATTGCATTCTACCCAATCCAGTAATTGGAGTATCATCTGTTCTAAAGCAGTGTCACACACAATGACCTCGGCCTGCCGCTCTGTCCTACTTGTGTCTTGGTGATGAACACGGCTAGCTTTCCCTACGACAACACTGTCCGGAGACTGTACTCTGCCTAAAAGTACGCCCCGATATCCCTACCGAAACTATTACACCTAAAGTACCTGGTCACTGCCTGAGGAACCATGCCCTCTCTTTGATTCCTTGGTGGAGACCTGCAAGGAACTGAAGTCCTTACACTGACTCCCTGTGTCTATTTACACATGTCCCATCCACGGACAAAGGTAATTGAATTGTAAGCTGTTCTGTCGGCCCTTCACCCCCTATTACATGCACTCATTTCCTATTCTGACCGTTTCTCATTTTCTCATCCTTATTCATTCCGTCTCCTTCAGAGACCCACGTGAATGTGTGCAATTGTGATATTCTTGTAAAAGAATTTTAGAGGTACTTATGTTGTATTATTGTAATATTATTAGATCATTGATAATAATTGTTTTGTGTAATTCTCTCTTTGCATTGATCAATTTACATAAGTGTATAGTTTTTAGTATTTAGTATTACAACATTGCCTGCTTTGCAGATTCGTGTAGACCTTCCCTGTGGTGTGCCTCCTTCTGTATTTCAACAGTGCCACTCAACGTTTTCTGCCAGTACCAAGTCCTTGAATAGGTTTTCTGGGATTTTAGTGGGCTCTTAAACTTGCTTCACCATTTAATGTTGCTCATTGTTATTAGATTTAAGGTCCCAATCCATATGTCCATGCACAATATGCGGTCTTTAGAATTAGTAGTTTTGCTTGCATCTCGTGGCACATTTGCTTTGATTTTGTATGATTACTGATTGGTGTTCTAGTGCCACAGAGCCGTCAGTGCTCATGTAATTTGACTCTTCTGATTACCTTATAGAATTATATTTATAAGTGGAAACATTACGTTTACCATCGATCCTTGAAAGTAATTTTAGTAGTTTCTATTAAGGTTTGTTTTATTTTCTGTTCATAGTTATTGGCCACATCTAGTCAGTATTGTCGTTTTCAAAAGATATTTTTGAAAAGAGCCAGTCTTTTTAAATTCATCAAAAATTAAAACTTACAAACCTGGCCTTGTACCATGACAATATAAATACAAAATATCAAAGTTCAACCCATTACTCATTCTCCAAATGAGCATCAAGGCAACAAATAAGTGTTATATAACACATTCCGGATAAACTGGGTGCAGAATATCCAACACCAGTTATTACTAATACAAGTAACAAAGTAATGACTCTGGCTTTGTGTGGAGAATAGACGATCCGTCTTACCTGTTGCTCTGGTTGGTACCTGGGAAAGGAATGCTTGCTGTGGCCTGCGTTGCCCTCGAACACGACTTTGTAATGTCATGGCGTAACAATTCTAGAACAATCGACGCATTACTCTATTGTGGCTTATCTTTATTCATTAAGTACAAGATTTGGCAATTTGTATTAAGGTAGATGACAAACTTTTAGTTTTACATTATGCGCCACAATTCATGTTGGCTCGAGGGATTCTCCTGTAGACGAAGCTTTTCGCTAAGTGCGCTTCCTTTGTTTTTATCTTATATACATGGTTAATTTTGCTTTATAGTTTTATAAGAAATATAAATCTCCACAAAATCAAAGCAAATGTACCACTGAGTTGGAAGCAAAACTACTAATTCTAAAGACTGTATATTGTGCATGGGCATATGGATCGAGACCTTAAATCTAATAACAATGAGCAACATTAAATGGCGAAGCAAGTCTCTAGAGAAATTAATCTCATTACACATACCCTAAATTTCCAAGACTGGGTCTGCCACCATCACATTTTTTTGTCACCAAGTTACTATCTAGGTACATACTGGAGGGCCCACCGGCATGGCGGCGCACTTGGGTTGCCTAACAGTTCTGTCTCTTCAGGCCTTCATATAAATTCATTTTACTTTTCATTGCATTCTTTAAGGAAACTGTCGTGAAAAGAGACGAAGCCCCCTTTTAGAGACAAACCTGCCGCAATGTCAGGTTAATTTGAGTAAGAAGAATCAATGACGAGTGCAGGCGACTACATGACTTCTGTCATGGATGTATGAGAAATGTAGCGAATCCTTAGGAAACTGTGTGCCTCCTTCTGTGTTTCAACAGTGCCACTCAACGTTTTTTGCAGTGCCAAGTCCTGGGATAGTTTATCTGGGATTTGAGTGGTCTCTTAAACTTGCTTCACCATTTAATGTTGCTCATTGTTATTAGATTTAAGGTCTCTATCCATATGCCCATGCACAATATGCAGCCTTTAGAATTAGTAATTTTGCTTCCAACTCAGTGGTACATTTGCTTTGATTTTGTGGAGATTTATATTTCTTATAAAACTACAAAGCAAAATTAACCATGTATATAAGATAAAACAAAGGAAGCGCGCTTAGCGAAAAGCTTCGCCTACGGGAGAATCCCTCGAGCCAACTTGAATTGTGGCGCATAATTTAAAACTAAAGTTTGTCATCTACCTTAATACAAATTGCCAAATCTTGTACTTAATGAATAAAGATGAGACGCAATAGAGTAATGCGTCGATTGTTCTAGAATTGTTACGCCATGACATCACAAAGTTGTGCTCGAGGGCAACGCAGGCCACAGCAAGCATTCCTTTCCCAGGTACCAACCAGAGCAACAGGTAAGACGGATCGTCTATTCTCCACACAGCCAGAGTCATTACTTTGTTACTTGATTTGTCATGCTATAGTATAAGTTTATTGTGGGGTATCCCACACATCCTATTAATAATGAAGCCTATTTAGGGTATATATTAACAAACGCAAAGTGAGCAATCCGATAATGTGTTTTGTATCATAGAAGTTGCAACGGCCATGTGCCACTTTAAACCATCGAATTATCGTGTTAAATGTCTCCTGTGGCTCTTTGGCGTGTAATCAGTTTGTAAATAACACATGGGGAAATGTTTTTGAGTGTAATTTAATATATTTTTGTAATAAAATTGCATAAAATTGTTAACCTTCCTTCCTCAATCTAGTCCTTCAGACCTTCTTATCGCCCAGACCACCGGGCTAGAACCTAAGTAAGTAAAACTCGAATAATTCGCGACAGAAACACTCCAATTCCTTCTTGAATCTAGCGTCCAGCAGCTTTCCTACAATATTTTCATATAGGACAAAACTGGTGTAAACCGGCGTAAACTTCCTCTAAGACGATCGTATGCCGTCTAATACGCGTACATGCCTTCACACGCCACCTAGCCAAAAACGCCTTCAGCATTCTCCTGGGAACTACATAAACCCGCTCACTGCAGATGCAATGCAAGCAACTACCTCTGACCTGCAAAATCAAAGAAGCTTCAAACACTGATCATATGCCACTTAAGGTTACCATTTGCAGTGAATCATTCATTATTGTTGATAAGTGAAAAGAAAAAAGACTTATTGAATATATTCAGTGAATGCACGATTCTGAAGTCATTGACACTAACAACGGCATAAATCTCATTACTCACAAATACATAATGACTGCCTTATAATTCGAGATCATGAAATTTACTTACGTAGATATATACTTAATAGACATAATTATAAATAGATATATGGCACATGAATTCAACGAAACCGAAAAAATTACAACTAAAAAGAATGACTTCATAAACTGCATGAAATAGGCTATATTATTCCAGCGGATTTATTACATTGCTTTTAAATAAACTTTAATAGAAATATAATTGCAAACTACGTCGTAAGCCGTATGAAAAAAAATAATAACCCTTGTGTCACGTAACACTTATCAACGATTCTCGTTACTAGAAAAATATTCACCTAAAACATATAAAAGAACTTCACTTGGAATGGCAACCAAATAACTGTAATAATCACTATCATAATTCATGCTATGGCATATACGTTATTACTATATGACTTTAACTATTACCTGTATTACCATGAACTATTACCTGTATTACTACTGTCAACATAGAATGTAGGATTACCTGTATTACTACTGTCAACATAGAATGCAGGATTACCTGTATTACTACTGTCAACATAGAATGTAGGATTATTTGTATTGCAATGAGTATCATTATCATCATTGCTGTTATAATTCTTTATTTAATTATTGGCATTATTGTTATTATCATTAATATTTTGTTATAACAACAGACCATACATTCATTATAGAATTTGTAAGCTAAAATGAAATATGATTTTATTGTTAAAAGGCAAGAGAACTTCTTCCCCTTTCGTGAAGCAAACAAAGACAGTGTAGGAATGATAATTGGGTAAATAACGAAGGAAAAAACGGATATAATTTTGAAGCTGAAATCTGTCTTCACTAATATTCGTTCCACGGCCATTGCGGTAATACAGAAAGTAAAGCAGAAGTGTCTGGTAAGTACACATTGAAGTAAATTTTGTATTTGAATTCAGCACGAGAGAGAGAGAGAGAGAGAGAGAGAGATGAATTACTTTCCTGTGTAAGACTAATTTTCTAATGCTTTCTGTTTTCTCTTTGCTTTTAAAAATTGCTTTTAAAAATTATAATTTGTTGCTAAACTGACACCTGCCAAAGGAAGGGTGTGAGAAATTAGTCCCTTCTTTTATTCCTCCCAATGTTCACCTTTTTGGTAAACTTGTTCATCTCTCTGAAACCTTGTGACTACCTCGAAAATCCTCATTTCAGACAATGCCATCGGAATTGAAGCCTGCGTCAAGGTTGGTACCTGAAGCAGGATGCTACTGATCCCTGAGTTGATAAAAGAGGAAGAACCTTCGATAAAGTTCTCAGACCCACCCCACATCTCCTGTTGGTGCATTGTCCCTTTTCACGCTCCTGCATTGAGCTGTCCTACGAAGTCCTTCAGATGGCCACCCCAGTCAATTTATCAGTGCATATTTCCTTTAATGTCTCCCTCCATGCAGCGTGCATCTCGAACAATCTCCACTTCGCTATATCTAAGGTAATGTCGTGCTTTGAGGTTATTTTTAGTTCCTTCATTCTATATTGAATTCTAATTCTTTTCAAAGTGCGTTTTCTCACAATGCCTTGACTGTTTCAGCATAGTGTGTAAAATTAACATAAACTATTTTGCATCCAAATCGAGTTATCTTTAGCACTTCCGTGCAAGCCTTGATTAGATAGAATTGGCAATTTTTCCTCATGCAATTGTTTGCATCTTTCATTCATAGAAGGTGGAAACATCCAGTTCGTCTTGTGCCTTTCGCAGTGGCAATAGCCACTGAGTTCTACCCTTAAATTTTCTGTTTCAAATTCTGTTAATTTTAATCACTTGATAGGACTCTGTTAACCTGTCAGTTCAAACTCCCAATCATTCTGTTTTAAGAGTAAAAAATATGATTGGTTGTTAAAGTAAAACGTAAGTTTTATCTGTAATTTATGTATTTTTCAATGTCATATGTAAAAAATCCAGCTTTTAGACGTGAACTGACAACAGCGCTAAGCACTGTATCCCTATGTTAATTTCAAATTTGTGTTCAATAGCCCGTTAACAACGGGCAGACTTTTCAAATTGAAAGATACCCTTCCTGAGCAGATGCGTTCTTTCATTCTCTGAGTATACGTGTCCAAAAATGTAATTTTGGAAATTATGTGGATCGACCAGACATTTACTGAAAGTCCGCATCGATTCCCATAGATGTGTCAGTTATCACACTGGCTTCATTATAAATCTAAAGAATTTTCGGCCATAAAGAACCATTCAAATTCATGTAAAACTGTCATTATGTATAATAATTTCTAAATACTTTATCAAACTACCGAATGTCTTTCGCTCCTTCTTTTATAATCTCTTTACATCAAGAAACTGTCACTTTCCTAAACAGCCAAACTACCTCCACACCATTACATATTACCTAACTGCCTATTACTCGCATTCCCTCTTTATCTCTTTCCCCCTCCCCCCTTTTTTATTCCTCTAACATCGCCTTTGGCTTTTCTGCTCTCCATCAGTTAACCGCTAAATCTCATAACAGTAAGTCCGGTAAGACGCTTACTTTTTTATTTTATCAATATAAATATTTTTATCTGTTATTTCACTGAATTATGTAGTTTTAATTTACTTTTAGCTTAAGTAACTTTGCAGTTTTTATTTTAGTTTTAGCTTAAGTAACTTTGAAGTTTTTATTATACCTTTAGCTTAATGAGTGTTATATACAAAAAACTATTTCCTATAATTATTAGCTTATGTTAGTATATTTTTAATATTGTAAAAAATAATTCTATTAATAGCCCTGACGATGGGAAAGGATTCCCGAAATGGCTTCATTATAAATCTAAAGAATTTTCGGCCATAAGGAACCATTCAAATTCATGTAAAACTGTCATTATGTATAATAATTTCTAAATACTTTATCAAACTACCGAATGTCTTTCGCTCCTTCTTTATAATCTCTTTACATCAAGAAACTGTCACTTTCCTTAAACAGCCAAACTACCTCCACACCATTACATATTACCTAACTGCCTATTACTCGCATTCCCTCTTTATCTCTTTCCCCCTCCCCCCTTTTTTATTCCTCTAACATCGCCTTTGGCTTTTCTGCTCTCCATCAGTTAACGCTAAATCTCATAACAGTAAGTCCGGTAAGACGCTTTACTTTTTTATTTTATCAATATAATATTTTTTATCTGTTATTTCACTGAATTATGTAGTTTTAATTTACTTTTAGCTTAAGTAACTTTGCAGTTTTTATTTTAGTTTTAGCTTAAAGTAACTTTGAAGTTTTTATTATACCTTTGAGCTTAATGAGTGTTATATTACAAAACTATAATGTTTCCTATAATTATTAGCTTATGTTAGTATATTTTTAATATTGTAAAATAATTCTATTAATAGCCCTGACGATGGGAAAGGATTCCCGAAATGTTGGTGTAAATAAAAAGACGAGATGCTTCATGTCTTCTCGCTGTCCTGTTCATTATTAAACTTAAGCTCACCAGGAGTTAAAATCCTACTAGTTTCATATATATATATATATATAATATATTATATATATATATATATATATATATATATATATATATATGTTGTTTTATTGGGATCAATAAACCCGGTGAAATACCGGTTACATTTGATTCCCCAGGGGCTAATACAAAAAAACGGCGAAACATTGTAAACGAATCTCTGTTTCACCAAAGTGTGTAGTACCATTTCGCAGGGTTCAATTGTTCCTAAGCGAATTGGTGATTTCACTCATTCCCTAGGGTTTTCCTGAAATCCCTGATTTCAGCATTGCCTGTAACACACACAGACACACACACACATATATATCTATGCGGAATAATTTGATTAATTCATTCGTACCTTAATAATACAATCTTTTTCATTTCCCAACTTTTCACTCAGACCAATATTCCGACCTTCTTCTTTGACTTTAGTGAAGTTATTTAGCCGTAATTTTTTATACATATAAATCATTACCCAATTTTAGATAAGTTTTCTGTTTCGAAATGTTAGTACCTCCTATTTGACCCCTCCCTCAATCGTTCAACTATGACCTCCTTGATTCTATAATTCATAATAATATTAGTTTTTAACTAGTTATCTAGAGTAAGACAGGGTTAGAGATGGAAAGGAGTTCAAAGGACGACGATGAGTGAAATGTAAAGTCACTTGAAAATCAACGAGATTATTAGGAAACTTTCGGGCAGATTGAATTTTTTCCTTTCATTTTTTTTTCTTTTACTGAATCAAACTTTCTTGCAAAGCAAACATTGTATCACTTGCAGAGATTTTGTCATTACTGTCATGATGATTAATTTGAAGAGAGTCAAATTCGTTTTCTTATAATATTAATTATTATGATAATTATCATTATTATTGGTACCATTGTTATTAATATTAATGCTATATCATATACTATTGCACGTTTTATATTAAGTTTTTATTACTTACTTTTGCTGTCTGCAAGTTATTTTTGGATTTCATCATGTCTATATTATTTCCAAACATCATAGTGATACATGAGCCCTGATTCATCAGGTAAAACATAGCAACACTTCTCTATAACTGATTGTCAGTGACTTAACTGTAATCAATATTTTCGCTTTATTCGGCCCTTGGGCTGCCTTTCCATCTTTGTATACAGTGCATTCATATTAGTTTTTCAGGAATTTCTTCTGCGTCTCTCCTTTGATATTCACAATTACGAATTTGTAGCAATTCTCCCAACTCACTTATTGGTAATATTTGGACATTGGCAATAGCAGTTCATAAAAAGAAAATAAAAGAAAAAAAAACAGCGATAAAGATATGGAACACGTGTGGCTTTGGATGAAACGAAATGCACAGCAGGCAAGATTAAAGCCTTGAAGCCTCGTGGTACCCATTACAAGGAGAAAAAGGAAATTTAGCCGTGAGTCCTTATTAGTGGTAGATAGTCAGAAAAAGAATGAATAAAAGTAGGGAAAAAAAGAATTTTCTCTTATGTGCTTCAGAAAATTTTGAGAACTCCAGAAAACCACTGACATTAGGTTTTCTAAGTAGGAAACCTTTCTTTAATTAAGCACTGCTGCATAATTTACAGTGAATAACTAGATCATTGCCAAAGTTAAGAAAGGAGTGTTTACTGTCCTACGATATAGGATCCTGGGTAGGCACATAGAAGGTGGCAAGGTTTCGGTACTTCAAAGGTAGGTGATCGAAATTTCTGTGTGATTTCCCCTTACAAAGGTCCTTTCTGGGTATTCAAAACGTGGTGATCTAGAGGGTCATCATTAGCTATTCAGAGTATTCCCACGTTCTTCGGTTGTCAGGTATCATTTGCCAAGTACAGACATCAAAACTTTAATCTGCCATCTTTTTTTGTGAATTCATTGGAAATCATATGCAGCGGAGAGTTGATGGTTTCTTTATACCACTTTGCAGTTTTTAAGCCTTTAAAAAGCTTATTTGACATCCCCTTTGCTGTTGACAATATTTAGTAGCTTTGCTCTTAATCTGGGTCAGGAAGCCCGGAGTGGTTCTTATTGTGCTTTACTACAGGCCAATTTGTATTGTATCTGCTTCTTCCTTTTCTTAAACTTCCGGTATGTGTTGGAATCCAGCTGAGGGATTTGACTGCCTCTGTTCTGATGCAAAGATGTTGTTGCTTATTTTGTATTGAATAAAATGATGTCAATCTAGAGAGGGAGAGTACAGATTTTATAGTAATGAGCTCACATTATAGCCTCATCCACAATAAAATTGAATCACCGATTGGAGTAAAAAAAAAAAAATATATATATATATATATAAATAAACCATACATACATACATATAATATATATATATCTATATGATATATATATATATATATATATATATATATAATATATATATCAAAATACATACATACATATATAATATATATATATATATATATATATAGGTATATATATATATACTATATATATATATATATATATAGTTTAAGTGTATCGGCTGATGTGTATCGTTCTTTTACCCGTGGTTGGTGACAATACATGTGTATCTCCCACTCGTAAGTCACCAGCCTATGCTTTCCCCGAAGCTATCTTCAGGGACAAGATGTGTGGGCAATGGACGTGGTTCGCTTATTGCTGCAGTTCTTGGGTTGCGTCGGCTGTTGGGATAATGATATTCAGATTCATCTCCCAAAAGTATATGGATCTTCCATCAAGTTTCTCAGAGCATCTTGTTTCTCAGGACATCTTGTTTTTCCCTTGTTTCATTGGATATTGAGAGTGAGCTGTTGCTAATGAATACTTAATACTTTCATTGTTAAACAGTAGTGTCTGAAGGGCTGACTTTCGGTCATGGGAGCCTCCATAGTGCTGAAGAATGGGACTCCGGTTGTGCAGGGCTTGCAAATGTGTCTGCATGTAACTTAGGTGCTACCCTTTAGAAATCAAAGAACTCCTCCTTTGGCACCTCCCTTAGATCTGTACAAAAGACCCCTCTAATTGTTGCATAAGGCACACCTCTTCCGTTAGGACGACAGTGGTGATATGGGCTCTCTTTTCGAAGTCTTGTTGGCAAAGACATATGTCAGATACATGGATGATATCTTTTCTGCCATCAACACCAGCTAGAGTGTGATATAACTGCAGGACACCCTAAGTAGTAACTCGGCTCTGAAAATCACCATCAGGCAAAGTGTAGGAGGCTACTTTCATTTCAGGGTATTAATACTGAGGTAAATCAAGGTCAATATTAAACGACAATTTGCCAGAAAGCAACAAATATGGGACATTGCCGAACTCCCATATAGGGTATTCTGATGCTTGCAAGAGTTCCGTGTGAAGGGCTGTATCCTTAAACAGGTAGATGAATGCATGTGCCAGCAAAATGACTACTGCATAGACGACTACTGGGCGCAGTCGAATTATAATAGGTGTGCTGACTTGTTTACCAAATTATGAGCAACTTTCGAATGACACGTTATGTATGTTGGTGTTGCCACATTACCTATGGTTGCATTGATGGCTTTCTTTGATTTTACTTTTTTTTTTTAATCTAATTCTACGAAAAGCATAAATCTTAAAATTTCTTATATGCAAAAACAGAAATTTATTCAGTAAACATTTGTTATTTTTTTACAAAGTTTTTGCATCGTACATAAAAATATTATACAACACATAAAAAAGTTTAAAGCACACTCAGAAACATATAACACTAAATTGTTTAAACTTTTCAAACACTTTTGTCCTATTTTAGACATGTAAGTTTTCTTATCAGCTAAAACTCATCATAAAAACTATTCATAGCATTGCAAAAAAAAAAAAACACGACATTTTCTGGTACACTAACACCTATTGATTAAATTCCAGGTGCTGGCTTTTTTATACAATGCAATGTTTCCGTCCCTAAAAGTATGACCTTGAATGGCTTTGAAGACATCTCTCTTGAAGGTCAAGCGCGAAAACGATATTTTGAATGGCAAACACAACTGAACCAGGTACATTTTATTACCAAAATTTGGGATCACTTTGATAGTCAGTCAGTCAGTCGCCTTTTGATCTAAATGTGGATAACACATTTAAATTTTCTAACAATATATACATATATGCTGCAAAGATTCTTCCTGTTACATCAGAGATCGATTTTGAGTTCTTTCGGAGCTAATGGCAAATCAGTCGTATACTCTGGATTAAAGTCTACAGTTTTGAAGAAGTTGACAGGTATGCAAATTTCTCGCTTATTTGATCTTGCTGGAAGCATTCTTTGACACGAAGTTGATAAGCTATCGTTGTTTCCCTGATTTTCATTTGCTGATTTTATCACTAATTGGTGCACCGTCTTACCGAGAAGAAGCTTTCTAAGCCTATATTTATGATTTACAAAACCTGGATGATCATATGGTCCACTTATCTGTCTGCAATACTGAAAGAGAATGGTCTAGTTGGTCCTGATTAAAATTTCATCTTAAAATAAACTCTACACGATAACTGGTGGTTAGCATCTCATATGAGAACATAAGTAGGTGGCGTGATGAGATAATTTCCTATTGGAAATTATAAACACTGCCAGCTCTCATTGTTGTCATTACATCAATAACCTGATGCATAAGAGTTTTCTGGTTATCAAAGTTAATTCCAAAAGCATTCCTGGATTTTACAACCCCTATTCATGAAGGGTGGATTCATAAGATGAAACCATTCATTAAACAGCGAATTAAAGTCTGCAGCACCTTTCTTCCAACCGTTGCCTAACAGCTCTCTCTCTCTCTCTCCCCCTCTCCTAAATATTCAAAAGGTTTAGCTCTGGTGTTTGCCATCAGCTATCCTTCACCACTATAAGATTCAAAGCTTTCAACATGTTTCATACATGACAGTGATGGTTTCTAGATATGTGTAGAGTTGCATCGCATTTCGGGCACATTTGGTTTAAATCTATCTGAAATTTAACACAATGGGAGATGTCTTTAAGGAATGTTAATCGCTCTTTGGCCTTCGCCCTTGGAGTCAGGTGAAAAAATTCCAGGTGTTACTTTTATTAAATGACGTAAAATTCCTTTCTAAAGGGCGAACGTGTTGCTAGACTCTATTTCTCTTTCCCGAGACGCGTGATGTTATGCCGTTGACCAAGCAGCAAGTAGCCAGTGCTTCGGCTAACCTGATATCCTTGGACCAACGTGGTACATAAATCGTAACGTTTCGAGGATATGCCAGCCCACTGGCCATTGAGGAAAGAAACAGTTGTACTTGTGTCGTCAACTTGAAGTTCCATCCATATAATTATTATTATTATTTTTTTTTTGGTTCACCTGAATTTCTTTTTTTTAAGCGGCCCCTCGCCCTTTTTTATGATTTTTTTTTTACCCTTAATTTTTTCAAGGTTCCAGCAAAGCCAATTTACTTTAATTTGACTATATTTGGAAACTATGCCCGTCTAGTTTTGTTCAAGAGCCAAAAACAGAATGTTCCGTGACTATCAGTGTCTATGACTTTTCCAAAAGCAAACACTTGGAATCAGCAGTTTTGCTTTGACCCATATCCGAGAATGCCTGAATAGGATGAGCACTGAATCATCAAATCTCTCCAGAAGGGAGTTGCAGGATTTATTACTCGACGTGGAAAGCCAATTAAGCCGACAGGATAGCGTAGGTTAGGGAGTTTCCTTGATGTTGGGAAACTGTAAGTTTTGCTGCTCCTAAAAGGAACAGTTTTGAAAGATTTAGCACACATTCAAAGTGGATGAATTAATAAAGTATTTGACAATCCTCTGTGTGTGTGTGTGTGTGTGTGTGTGTGTGTGTGGGTCTGCCACTCGGTCGTAGCTGGAACATCAAAAAGATATTTGCCTCAGTAAGAGGTTTAATGTAGCCAAAGTTCAAATAAGTGAATCAGTTACCATCACGATCTCCCCAAAGAATTCTGAATGAAATTTCCTAATTCCCAATGCTTATTAAGAATCAGTTTCAACAGGATTATGATGACTGATAACATTTAGTTATACAGATATTTGTTTCTTTTAGATGTTGGTACGTATAGATCCGATCTCCCTTCACCACTATCATATAATTTCACTCAGAAAATTTCCACCCGATAGTTATCTGAATGTGAGAATGTATTGAATAATAATAATCATAATAATAATAATGATAATAATAATAATAATAATAATAATAATAAATAATAATAATAGTAATAGTAATAATAATAATAATAATTATTATTATTATTATTGATGTCACAATACCATGGGACACGAGTTGAAGAGAACGAAATAGAAAAAAATGGATTAGTATCATGATCTGAAAATAGAAATAAGAAGGATATGGGATATGCCAGTGGAAATTGTACCCATAATCATTGGAACACTAGGCACGATCCCAAGATCCCTGAAAAGAAATCTGTAAAAACTAGAGGCTGAAGTAGCTCCAGGACTCATGCAGAAGAGTGTGCTCCAAGAAACAATGCACACATTAAGGAAAGTGATGGACACCTAATGAGGCAGAATGCAACCCGGAATCCCACGCTATAAGCACCACCCAGTCGAATTGGAGGACTGTAAAAAAAAAAATAATAATAATAATAACATTAGTTCAGCTCTGGTCCATATAAATGGAATTTACAAAGTAAAGACAAAGCAATACAAACAATCTAAGTATACGTTGAAGTAGTAGTAAAAGTAGAGTCGAGTACAAATATGGTTTAACCCTAAAATAATTGCTAGAAAAGGTTTTTCAACTGTTTCTGGATTCATGTGATGTGTAGAATGACATACTGAAAGTCTACCAAAATGCAAGTATTACAAAGCTGTGAAATCCAAGATGGCCGCCAATGCATACAAAAATTTAATTAACTTCCTTAGTATTCACTCTACGATGATTGATAAGATGTCTACACCTAGGTTTTCTGGGTCAAAGAATACAATGGAAACAGTCACATTTCCTTTTAATCATAATATAATGAAATACAAGATAGTATCCAATAATGGCCCCTGATATGCAGGTATATCATAAATTAACCCTATAATATCAAATATCAATATATACAAAACATACAATAACTTAACAGTACATCACTTATGAAACTAGTGTGTTTGGTTGCTACCTGAGTCTTAAAAGTCTAAACTTAATAATAATATGATAATCTTACTATCTATTAAGTGCATACATATTGCATTAGCAGTGTTAATACATAGACTCTAATTGATACTCCTCATCTTCCTCTTCACTGAATTTGACATGATTGTATGGATTATCACAATTTTCTAATTGGCATTGTCCACAGGCAGGTGTACATGGTAATCCATACACCCTACAACTACACCGCGATGATTGGCAGGCAGATTTGCAGTTACAATGTATTATCTTTAACAGATTGTCTGGAGCTGCATTCATATCTGACATTACTGGTGTTAACTTAGTGTCCTCTATCTTCCAGTGGAAGATTCTGTTGGGGGTAGATGTTCCGGTGCTACAAAAGATTTTTAGGACACAATTTTCTTGGACAGGGTACTATGGCGCAAAAATGTCAGTGACTCTGCACCCTTCCCACCAAATAGTACAGCCATTACCTTGCCTCCAGTGTGTTCAATTACTTTTTGTTCTTGGCTTGGAGAGAGGAATTGATTAGCACAAGATTGCAACACAGAACTAGCTTTGACTAACTTTTGAAATGCAGCCCTCTTCCTACACCAAAGATGCGTGATGTACCATCACATCCAGTAAAAGCGTGAATGAAAAGCAGCTGAGAGCATAGTTTATTTCCTAGGACTGACTCAAGACTGTTAATGTAATACACTGTTGTAGCAGTTGATTTATCAGACCTGAAATAAAGGTCCCTGCTATCTGTCTGTGCATAGTGAAGGAGTAGAATTAAGAGGTCTGTGTCTTCTCCAATCAACATAGTGGTATGGAATTGTGATGCTTCAACTGCAGCCTTAGTAATATCTGTCAGCATCACCAGGGGAGTTGATGACAACACATCCTCTTTTCCTAAGTTTACCACTGATCAGATCAATTAAGGCTTGCTTATTGATATCCCTCGACAAAAACTCTTCCTTCCTGCCAGAGAACTAAGTCTCTGCTGTAACACTAACAGCAGGGTGAACTTTCTGCCCTAAACGTCTTTGGTGAGCGTTGTCCTTGATTGATGGACCTCCAATATAGCCATCAAAAACTACTGTTGCCACCCCATATTCTCGAATGGTGAAATCTGCATATGACTCAGCTATTGCACTGTAGCTATCTCACTTCTTCCAGGGTACTCGATGTAATAAGGACCTTCATCAAGGACATAGTGCTCTGTCTGAGGAGCGAATTGAGATTCCTCATCAGTGTCCCTAGCACACATGAAATATGATCGAAGGATGTGAGAACTTGTTTCCCTCATTGTAACAATATCATTTTGGCCTTCTCCTTCTATTATATATATTGAGTCCCCATAATGGTCTCTCAATTTTTGTTTAAGGTACTGATTGCCATACGGAAAGGATTCTTCACTGCAAAGATATTCCTTCATTTTATCCCTTGGGACAAACACTACCAATTGTTCCTCATCATTAGCTTCAAGATAAGAGCACATTTTCGAAAAGGACTGATCTTGGTCCTCATTTTTGGGTCGTCCTGATTTTCTTTGCTTTGTATTTGGCTCCACCTTAAACTTATGGGGAATATCACGCCCGGATCGAAAGTTCCCATCACAGAAGTGGTGATATACACAGTCACCTGGATGTAAGTCACAACCATAGTACTCAATTCGACCTTTCACCGTAACACCCGTCATCTAAACGGTCACTACAACACTGCAATATTGTTTTAACAAAATTATGTGTCTTCGCAAAACTGAAATCTGAGGCGTTAAATGTAACTTTAGTTCCACAGAAAAGGCAATTGGATTGGCTATCACATGGTCCAATGGATGTCCGCACACTTCTTTTGAGCAATGGTTTACTTTTGTTCTTGTTTAATGAATTTGTAATATGTACCGCTTACAACAATTTGAATGAACTACGCAACCAGCTGTCACAATAATGCTGTCACCTCTTTAGCACTTGCTTCATTGATTCCACTGGCACCCTTTTCACGAATTCGAACTGCATCATCCTGGCTCTCTATTTCTTTCTCGCAGATTGGGCATGTTTGAGGGTAGACATCACTGGCACTCATTTTGGGGATATTTGAGGTTAGAAGTCAGTGAACACATGTTGATACCTGAAAAGAAAGAGTGTAGAATATATAAACAGTGATTTTGATCCTATATCATTAAAATTCAATTATTTCAATAATTCCATTGCATTCCTCGACTCTCAAAACCTCGGTATAGACATCATAATTATCATTCTAAAATAAATAATAAGAAATTTATTTACATGTTAATGTATTGGCGGCCATCTTGGATTTGACAGCTTTCGAACGGTCAGAATGGGGGGTTCAAGGGTTTTTTGTCATATCTGTACTCGATTGTCTCACTAAAATATCGACCTCCAGTCACAGTAATGTGCTTTAGAAACTGATTCCGCATTTGGCCAATTTGCATTTAGTTATTATCTGTCACCCAGTGAAGCGGGAAAACTTCGTTTTATGCGTTGCTAGATTGAAAATGAAAAGAAGAAAAAGGAGGTATGACGGAAACAATAGTCAATAGACAAAGAAGAAAAATGTTCTCAAGATTTACAGAGAAGGAAAGATAAATAAACACTGAAAACGCATAAAAGCAAAATGTATCAGGAGAGGAGAGATAAACAGGCAGACGGAGACAAAGTCTTTATTCAAGTTACTGGTGCATACCTGCTTAAATATGTAAGTAAATAAAATTAAGCTGACTATTCTTAAGCACGGTTGCAGTTTTCTTCATCCAATCTTTTCAAGTCATATATTCTAGTTCTTATCAGATTCAGACGTTCTATTTTTACGCTCAATGTCAGCCGAGAATAGTGCCAATGTTATTAACTGCTCTTCATAATGAAAGAGTTAATCAACAACACAGATGTCAAAATGAAAGGTTGATTGTAGAATACATAAGATAACAGAGACTCATCTTGACAAATAAGATTCTCAAGAGCGGCGAAGGACAGCTGTCATTCCAGTATCAATTTTACTAAGGGAAATGCAGGTACCTGCAGAAAAAGAGTAGCATATCTTCATAAAACATGAAAGAATCACAAGGTATTAAATTCTTACGCCTTCCAATCCCTATTCTCTTAATTCGAAAAAAAAAAATCTTTGATCAAAGTAAGATTTTTTTTTTCTCATAAAAAACTTTTTTTTTTTTTTTTTTTTTTTTTTTTTTGCACAATCGCGACACAATAAAAGCCTCGGTTCCATATTTTATTCCAAGAATAAAAAAAAATTCTGTAAACATTGTCATTTTCATGAAAATTCCAAGTGAAATAAAACAGTCAGAATACTTTTGTAGAAAGGTTTATGAGTCACTGATTTTTGACAACTGGCTGCATTCGCGTTCATCGCTTACCCCTCTTTTGATATGTCACTTGAAAAGTTATTACTATTTGTCACTCGGAAAGATATTACTATTTGTCAATCGAAAAGTTATTACCATTTTTCACTTACAGTATACGGACTTTTAATTGTTTCCACCATAAAGAAAGGTCGTTTCTCCAATACAAATGCCATATCTCTCCTCTCTCTCTCTCTCTCTCTCTCTCTCTCTATCTCTCTCTCTCTCTCTCTCTCTCTCTCTCTCTTTCTTTCTCTCTTCTCTCTCTCATTCGTAATGTTTACAACTTCACTTTCTTTAAATCGTCTATATCTTGTCAGATAATGAAAAGGAAAGCGGCATAGATGCGATTAAATGAACTTATGGGAAATGGTTTTAATTTTGAAAATCAATTATTTAAAAAGCAGATAATAGGAACTGAACAAATTTCCAAAAGGTTATGTAATCTAATTTCGTCAGCTCTCAAATCAAGAGGACTTTAATTGAATAAAATAAAAAAAATAAAAACACAATTAGAAATAGGATATAATATCTGTTACGGCCTCTGAGAGAGGTCCGCTTCAGGTTCGATATGAAATAAAAAAAATATATTTCAACACCAATAGTTGAAACTGGGGATACGAATATAGAAAGAATCACTAACACAACAAAGGTTTATTTACAAGCTTACTAACAAAGGTAAATGCAGAATGGTATCTCCTATTTACATAAAAAAATAAAATCTTACACTGCATGAACTGGGGGAACAGTGAGGTAATTCAAATACTTGCTAGTTAGTTTTGCGACTCGAAGCAATGGCTTCACAAAAGGAGAATGGCGATTGCAGACGTCCTCTTGACTCCATATTGCAGAAAATAATGTCTACTCTTGATACTTGGAAGGCAGGTCTAATCCTTCGTCGGTTCCTTTTTTCTCTTATCTCTCTCGGATGATCTCTGCTGCTGCTGATCTCTCACTGATAATCTGATCTGTGGCTCTTCCTGAGGATATCTCTCTGTGACTAACTGGTGATCTCTCTGCTTTCTCCTACTCCGTCAGTCGTATTTATTTATGCGTCACAGACTCCCGAGATTACTAGAACTCTTAGCAGACTCTCGACAGAATGTTGCATCATATTTCGCTGCGTTCCTCCCAACACTTTGGCGCGTGTTGCGCTCCACAACATGCCCGACGATTCCAGAACAATCGCGAGAACAGGTGCCTCCAACACGGGTGCGAATGCCTCCTTGCTGTCGAACTTCTCGAAAATGCGTTTTCCTTTCCTTAAACTTCCTTTGCTATGAAGCAATTACCTTGACACGTCCCCCCAAAAAGAAAAAAAAATGAAATCAACTGATTTTATTTTTTCTAAAGAGAAGCAAGAATTAAACAACAGGGGAACAATTCTGCATAAATTTTCAATACTTCTCCATTCACTTAACCACTCGGGCCAAAACAGAAAACGGTTATCAGGCTACTTATTATGAAAACTCTAGAGAAGCTATCTGCTATAACATTATCCTTTTCTCTTACCTTTTCCGTCTCCTGAACTCTGATTAAAACTTCGAAATACTAAAACACCTCTTGCGTTTTCTCAAAACTAATTTCTCTTTCTGGGACACAATTACCAAGGGCACGGGCGGCGGCCAAGGTACAGGGCGTTCTTTATAATTCTGAAGCAAATTTACATTCATTGCCTTTGCTCTACTCTTACCCACATTAATTCTATAATGAATATTTCCCCTCTCCTCTAACGCTGAAAAAGGACCTTTGAACTTATAAGGTAAAGCGGAACCTTCTTTTTGGACTAGTACTAAAACTTTATCTCTTACACACAAACTTCTCTCTTTTGCTCTAAGATCATGTTTTCCTTCAGTTCCCCCTTGACTTCCGTTCGGGCTTCCGTTCTCCTCCGCTAGTTGCCAACCATCTCTTAAATTGTTTTTATAATACTCAAGATTAGTTATGCAATCATCTCTACCCTTACATCTAGGCAAAGGTCCGAACATATTTATAAATACATTCTCAAAAGATTCACCTACTGAAGGAATATTCCACAACGGAACTCTGGTAGTTACTTGATTCGGTTTCCCGGCAATTTGATATTCAGGACAGCTTAAAGCATACCTCTTTACATTATTTTTCATTTTAGGCCAAAAGTACGCCCTATTAATACAATTGAAAGATTTATTTACTCCCAAATGTCCTTGCTCATCGTGTGCTAACTTCAAAACTAGTTCACGAAGCTTCCTAGGAACCACTAATTGTTCTGTGATTTCCCCTTTACTACCTGACTTAGGACTAACATAATGACACAAAACTTCGTCCTTTAAACAAAAAGTTTCCTTACACACATCATCGGGATCATCCAGCTCACATTCAAAAATTCGGGTTAGTGTCTCATCCTCTCTCTGCAAATTGACTAGCTCATCCTTATCCAAAATGTTAGAGCCTAATTCATAACCGTAACTAGGACTAGATACTGGTACATTTACTACGTTACTCTCGAAAGCTACGCCTTCCCCATGGCTATCACTGTCAACCACGATAGAGTCCGGTCTCTCAGCCACACTCATGCCAAGATCAATCTCGCTACCTGTATCACACTCGTTCGAATCCACGAACTTACTCACGTTCGAATCCACAAACTCACACTCGTTCGAATCCACGAACTCACTCTCGTTCGAATCCATGAACAAATTATGATTGTAGTCTATGTCTGTATCCAAACCCGACCTAGTAACTACCATTTCAGGCACTGGAATATTCCTCACAACAGGATTCACATTCTTGGATAAAGCTAAGTCATTACCGACAATAATGTCAATGCCTTCGACGGGCAAACTGTCCACAACTGCAAGTTTCACTTCTCCTGACACTACCTGATTTTCTAAATTCAACTTCAACAAAGGACAAAGAACACAAGTGTTAGGAAATCCACCTAACATGACTTTCTCTTCCATATTGATTTCTGCCCTGTTCGGCACACACTCTCTCCTAATCAGTGAGACAGCAGCTCCTGTGTCTCGAAGCAAGACTACTTCTCTCGAATCTACTCCTCCAAGAGAGGAAACTACGCCCTCTGACAGAAATTCACCAAAAATTTTCCTAGTTTCTCTCATCACGTCATTCCTACTTGATGAAAAGTTAACTAGTGATACTGGTTTTTTACCGTCCTTCCTTTCTACTGCACAATTTCTTGCTAAATGCCCTTTCCCATTACATCGGAAACAAGCTAATTCTGAGCCACTAGATGCCACTTTACTCTTACAAACCTTAGACGTATGACCCGGCTTTTCGCATGTATAACAGGAATAGTCACTTTTACTCGCATTGCTATTACTAGGACTGAAACCTTTACTGCTTTGTACTCTACCAGACGAAGGATCATTTCGTTTCTTACTAACACTCAAATTATGAGTTTGACTATATTCGTCAGCTAGCCTAGTTGCTCCTGCAAAAGATACTTCTCGCCTATCCTCTATATAAAGTTTAATCTCAGGGGATACATTATCTTTGAAGTTCTCTAACAACACTAAGTTCTTCAAACTATCAAAATCCTCAACCTTAGCAGAGATTAACCAATCAAAAAACCCTTTCTAACTTCTTATCATATTCTACATACGTAATATTTTCATCCTTTCTCAAATTTCTAAATTTTTTACGGTATGCCTCCGGTACTAGCCTATACACGCTAAGAACAGTTTCTTTCACAATATCGTAATTATCACAATCCTCCTTAGACATGCAACTATACACAGCAATTGCCCTGCCACTCAAAACTGACTGCAAATATAAAGTCCATGTTTCTTTTGGAGAACCTACTCGTTCCATTAACTTCTCAAAACACATGAAATATTTTGTTACATCTTCCTCATCAAACTTTGGTACTAATTTTAGCACTGCGCTCATACCTAACGTATCAGCTTCGTTTTCGTTCTCGCTTGTCCGACTGTTACAAGTACTTTCCCTTAACCGAACAATTTCCAACTCATGCATATGTTCTTTCTCTCTTCCTGCTGCATTACCAACATTTCTCTCTCTTGCTGCATTTTCACTGCTTCTCTCTCTTTCTCTTGCTGCATTTTCATTACTACTCTCTCAGCCGCTCTTTCCTCTCTCTCAGCTGCTCTTTCATCTCTCTCATACTTTTCTCTTTCTTTCTTTTCAACATACTCATGGAGATCATTCCTCTCTAGACCTAGGAGCTTACCTGACTCAATAAACTCTTTCACCATCTCACTTATCCTGGTTCTTTCTATATCCTCCCTGTTTTAATCTGTTAAAGTGTTGATAGCCTAAGCAAGGTCGCCACAATGTTACGGCCTCTTAGAGAGGTCCGCTTCAGGTTCGATATAAAAAAAAAAAATATTCCAACACCAACAGTTGAAACTGGAGATACAAATATAGAAAGAATCACTAACACAACAAAGTTTTATTTACAGGCTCACTAGCAAAGGTAAATGCAATATGGTATCTCCTATTTACATAAAAAAATAGAATCTTACACTGCATGAACTGGGGGAACAGTGAGGTAATTCAAATACTTGCTAGTTAGTTTTGCGACTCGAAGCAATGGCTTCATAAAAGGAGAATGGCGATTGCAGACGTCCTCTTGACTCCATATTGCAGAAAATAATATCTACTCTTGATACTTGGAAGGCAGGTCTAATCCTTCGTCGGTTCCTTTTTTCTCTTATCTCTCTCAGATGATCTCTGCTGTTGCTGATCTCTCACTGATAATCTGATCTGTGGCTCTTACTGAGGATATCTCTCTGTGACTAACTGGTGATCTCTCTGCTTTCTCCTACTCCGTCAGTCGTATTTATATGGCATCCTGGGGGCGGGGCCTACGACGAGCGTCACAGACTCCCGAGATTACTAGAACTTCTTAGAAGACTCTCGACGGAATGTTGCATCATATTTCGCTGCGTTCCTCCCGACGCTTTGGCGCATGTTGCGCTCCACAACACGCCCGACGATTCCAGAACAACCGCGTGAAAAGGCGCCTCCAACACGGGTGCGAATGCCTCCTTGCTGCCGAATTTCTCGAAAATGCGTTTTCCTTCCTTTAAACTTCCTTTGCTATGAAGCAATTACCTTGACAATATCTGAAGTAGCCAATTTTGTTGAAAAGTTTACTTTAGGAAATCTTTGCAAACTAAGGTGAATGGAGGGTTTCTCTCTCTCTCTCTCTCTCTCTCTCTCTCTCTCTCTCTCTCTCTCTCTCTCTCTCTCTCTCTCTCTCTCTCTCTCTCTCTCTTGGACATCTTAGACAACTTGGAATTGTTCTAACACATATTCTTCTTGCAGGATGGAAAACTGAAGGTTTATGTTTGAGTTCATTCTGAACTTTTACGTCAGAAAGAAAAGGATCTCCGCTGCGTCAGTTTTTGTGTGGATGGATTCCTGTTCGAGTACATTGTCTCTTAAACCCTTTAAACTTGACCATCCTTAGTGCAAGAGTCTGAGCTTGCATAAAGCCAGTTTTATTAAATCATCCTACCAACGTGTGGTTTTGTGCATATTTACTATAGTCACATGATCCTATATTTTGCGTGGCTGGGCGGGGAAGAATTTTTCTTTACCATGAAGAGTTATAAATCAAGATTCCTGAAGTGTCGCTTCGGATTTTCACTTGTGTATGGCATCTCTCTGAAGGTTTAGAAGACATGATCGTTGTAGTCATGTCTTGAATGAGATGCAAAAGCCAAAGTAGAATAGAGGACTGGAAAGAGTTCTCTCATCCTCCCTTTTACAAAGGCGTTTCAACCAATCCATTTTAAAAAGAGAAAAAGAGAGAACGAAATGGGGTGGCTTTCTAAAGTAAAATCAATATTGCTTTTACAGTGTAGTAATGATATATTTCACCATCAGATACATTTTCTTGCAAAGACGAATTTGGTTTTATCCCGAATATTTCAAACTTTGTAGTTTTTCGAAATCCGATCCAGTGTTTTGACGCAATGGAAAAGGAGACGGGGGTTGGTTACCAGTTTATTCCGACTGATCTGTTTCTACTTTCAATATATTTCTTCACCGGAACTAGGACATTTTGATATTGACTTTTGCCTTGCAGTGTGCATCTTGTTTATGATATTGATTCCGTTTTACAACCATATTGCACCATCTAACAGGAAATGGTCATTAAAGAACAAAGTATATTCATCAGTGATTTATAAGGTACGGTTTGTCTTTTGTGGGATCTTTGATACCAAAAGTTGAATTGCATCAATTCTCTGTAATGTGAAATAATGATTTTGCCTTGTCACCTTTCATAAATATATTTATTCGTTTATTCAAGATTTTGGTTAATTCCTAAACAATTAGCGTCCCAAAAGTAATTCCAAGGAAAGGAAACTGACGGACAGCGTCAACAATCATATGCCCTCAGGTAATTAAGAGATTATATTTCGAAAGCCAGATTAGTCAGCGTCAAATGCACTTGTTAATGATCCGTCTTTGACGATTCAAAGCCTGTATTGATTTATAACAAAAGGTTTTCCTTGCAATAACCGCACCCACAAGTGGCGTTATGATTTTAAACTAGCGACAGACCATCAGAGCTCATCGATGACATTATTAACTTTTTAATCATCGTATAGTATAGAGATTTAGCATTCTTAAAATAATTTGGGAAGTTCCTGGAACATACAACTGACCTTCATTATATAAACTGCTAAGAAAACGAAAGTTAATATTGAATCTTATAAATTCCCAAGGCAAGGAAATATAAAAACTGCAGTATGTGTTATTGGTTTTCACATCACAAAATCTTAACTAGATAAAAAAAAATCTTCAAAGTCAAACCATTATCTAAGACAGGGCTTGTCCTTGAAATCAACACGAGAAGAAAAAAAAATAGCCAAAAAAGTTTTAAAATAGATAGAAAGGCCCAACTGAAAATGAAAACGAACTGTCGAAAAAGAAAATGCCATTTTCATTATTCCTACGAAGGCGAACTTATTATTATATTAAATAAAGCCTCACGGAGAGTTTTATTTATTTTTATCAATTTCAACACTTAACCTGTTTCTGTTTTGGGCTTCGTTTATAACTATTTCATAAATGCTCTCTCTCTCTCTCTCTCTCTCTCTCTCTCTCTCTCTCTCTCTCTCTCTCTGTCTCTCTCTCTCTCTCCGTCTCCGCGCCAACAACGCTTTCGATGCGCAATTGTTTTGTGAAACCGCACATTTCATGTGTATCCATTAAACTTTATTCATTGCGAATAATTGCTTCATCATCTGAACTCTAACGTTAGAGAGAGAGAGAGAGAGAGAGAGAGAGAGAGAGAGAGTTGGAGGACTAAAGCTCAGTATTTGTAGTTCAATCCGCTGCTCGAAAAATCCTCTGTGGAATAGATTGCTTTGGATATGAACTGACAGGATTACCTCCAAAAATAACAGAAGGGTCGTAAACATCAGAGTCCTGAGAGAGGAGTACAAGGCGGCAGTGTCGAAGTGAAGGTCATATTCGTACTTTCAGCTCTTTGGTTTTTTCAATGTAGACATTATTT
>NC_061092.1:51621394-51657937 GCF_015104395.2 Macrobrachium nipponense | reverse complement strand
AAATAATGTCTACATTGAAAAAAACCAAAGAGCTAAAAGTACGAATATGACCTTCACTTCGACACTGCCGCCTTGTACTCCTCTCTCAGGACGTTGATGTTTACGACCCTTCTGTTATTTTTGAAGGTAATCCTGTCAGTTCATATCCAAAGCAATCTATTCCACAGAGGATTTTTCGAGCAGCGGATTGAACTACAAATACTGAGCTTTAGTCCTCTCTCTCTCTCTCTCTCTCTCTCTCTCTCCAACGTTAGAGTTCAGATGATGAAGCAATTATTCGCAATGAATAAAGTTTAATGGATACACATGAAATGTGCGGTTTCACAAAACAATTGCGCATCGAAAGTGTTGTTGGCGCGGATAGAGAGAGAGAGAAAGAGAGAGAGGCGAGAGAGAGAGAGGAGACATTTGAGAGAAGAGGAGAGAGATAGAAATAGTTATAAACGAAGCCCCAAACAGAAACAGATTAAATGGTGAATTTGATAAAAGTACATAAAACTCTCCGTGAGGCTTTATTTAATATAATAATAAGTTCGCCTTCGTAAGAATCATGAAAATGGCATTTTCTTTTTCGACAGTCCGTTTACATTTTCAATTGGGCCTTTCTACCTATATTAAAAAAAATTGGCTACTTTCTTTTCTTCTCGTATTGATTTCAAGGACAAGTTCTGTTTTAGATAATGGTTTGACTTTGAAGATTTCTTTTACTTAGTTAAGATTTTGTGATGTGAAAACCAATAACAAATGCTGCAGTTTTTACCTTTCCTTGCCTTGGGAATTTATAAGGTTCAATATTAACTTTCCGTTTCTTAGCAGTTTATATAATGAAGGTCAGTTGTACGTTCCAGGAACTTCCCAAATTATTTGAAGAATGCTAAATCTCTATACTATACGATGATTAAAAAGTTAGTAATGTCATCGATGAGTTCTGATGGTCTGTCGCTAGTTTAAAATCATAACTCCACTTGCGGGTGCGGTTATTGCAAGAAGAACCTTTTGTTATAAATCAATACAGGATTTGGATCGTCAAAGACGGATTATTAACAAGTGCATTTTGACGCTGACTAATCAGGCTTTCGAAAAATAATCCCATAATTTTCCTGAGGGCATATGATTGTTGACGCTGTCCGTCAATTTCCTTTCCTTGGAATTACTTTTGGGACGCTAATTGTTTAGGAATTAACGAAAATCTTGAATAAACGAATAAATATATTTATGAAAGCTGACGAGGCAAAATCATTATTTTGCATTACTGAGAATTGATGCAATTCAACTTTTGGTATCAAAGATCCCACAAAAAACAAACCGTACATTATAAATCACTGGTGAATATATTTTGTTCTTTAATGACCATTTCCTGTTAGATAGTGCAATATGGTTGTAAAACGGAATCAGTAACATTAAACAACATGCGCGCTGCAAGACAAAAGTTTATATCAAAATGTCCTAGTTCCGGTGAAGAAAAATATTGAAAATGGAAGCAGATCAGTCGGAATAAACCGGTAACTAACCACCGTCACCTTTTCCATTGCGTCAAAACACTGAATCGGATTTCGAAAAACTACAAAGTTTGAAATATTCAGGATAAAACTAAATTCCTCTTTGCTAGAAAATGTATCTGATAGTGAAATATAGCATTACTACACTGTGAAAGCTATATTGATTTTACTTTAAAAAGCTACCCCATTTCGTTCTCTCTTTTTAAAATGGATTGATTGGAACGCCAAGATGACATCTTTGTAAAAGAGAGGATGAGAGAACTCTTCCCAGGCCTCTATTCTACTTTGGCTTTTGCATCTCATTCAAGACATGACTACAACGATCATGTTTTCTAAACCTTCAGAGAAATGCCATACACAAGTGAAAATCTGAAGCGACACTTCAGGAATCTTGCATTATAACACTTCATGGTAAAGAAAAATTCTTCCCCGCCCAGCCACGCAAAATATAGGATCATGTGACTATAGTAAATATGCACAAAACCACATGTTGGTTAGATGATTTAATAAAACTGGCTTTATGCAAGCTCAGACTCTTGCAGAAAGGATGGTCAGGTTTAAAGGGTTTAAGAGACAACGTACTCGAACAGGACTCCATCCACACAAATACTGTCCCCGCGGGGATCCTTTTCTTTCTGACGTAAAAGTTCAGAATGAACTCAAACATAAACCTTCAATTTTCCATCCTGCAAAATGAGTATGAGTTAGAACAATTCCAAGTTGTCTAAGATGTCCAGGAGAGAGAGAGAGAGAGAGAGAGAGAGAGAGAGAGAGAGAGAGAGAGAGAGAGAGAGAAACCCTCCATTCACCTTAGTTTGCAAAGATTTCCTAAAGTAAACTTTTCAACAAAATTGGCTACTTCAGGTATTATATCCTATTTCTAATTGTTTTTTTTATTTTTTTTAAATTTTATTCAAATAAAGTCCTCTTGGACGAGCTATGTTTGGTTTGAGAGCTGACGTAATTAGATTACATAACCTTTTAGAAATGTGTTCAATTCCTATTGTCTGCCTTTTAAATAATTGATTTTCGAAATTAAGACCATTTCCCATAAGTTCATTTAATCGCATCTATGCCGGCTTTCGGTTTGTTTTCATTATCTGACAAGACATAGACGATTTAAAGAAAGTGAAGTTGTAAACATTACGAAATTAGAGAGAGAGAGAGAGAGAGAGAGAGAGAGAGAGAGAGAGAGAGAGAGATGGCATTTGTATTGGAGAAAGACTTTATGGTGGAAACAATTAAAAGTCCCGTATACTGTAAGTGAAAAATGGTAATAACTTTTCGAATGACAAATAGTAATATCTTTCCCAGTGACAAATAGTAATAACTTTTCCGATGGCAAATAGTAATAACTTTTCAAGTGACATATCAAAAGAGGGGTAAGCGATGAACGCGAATGCAGCAGTTGTCAAAAATCAGTGACTCATAAACCTTTCTACAAAAGTATTCTGACTTTTTTTATTTCACTTGGAATTTTCACGAAAATGATAATGTTTATAGAAATTTTTTATTCCTGGAATAAAATATGGAACCGAGGCTTTTATTGTGTCGTGATTGCGCAGAAAAAAAAGTTTTTATGAGAAAAAATAATAATCTTACTTTGATCAAAGATTTTTTTTTAATTAAGAGAATAGGGGTCGGAAGGCGTGAGAATTTAATACCTTGTGATTCTTTCATGTTTTATGAAGATATGCTACTCTTTTTTCTGCAGGTACCTGAATCTCCCTCAGTAAAATTGATACTGGAATGACAGCTGTCCTTCGCCGCTCTTAAGAATCTCATCTGTCAAGATGAGTCTCTGTTATCTTACGTATTCTACAATCAACCTTTCATTTTGATATCTGTATTGTTGATTAATTCTTTCATGATGAAGTACAGTTAATAGCATTGGCACTATTCTCGGCTGACATTGAGCGTAAAAAAAGTGACTTGAATAAAAATTTTGTCTCCGTCTGCCTGTCTATCTCTCCCCTCCTTCTGATACATTTTGCTTTTATGCGTTTTCAGTATGTTTATTTCTTTTTCCTTCTCTGTAAATCTTGAGAACATTTTTCTTCTTTGTCTATTGTCTGTTGTTTCCGTCTTACCCCCTATTTCTCCTTTTCATTTTCAAATCTATCAAGACACAAAACGAAGTTTTCCCGCTTCACTGGGTGACAGATAAAAACTGAATGCATATTGGCAAAATGTGGAATCAGTTTCTAAATCCCATTACTGTGATTGGAGACCGATCTTTTAGCGAGACATGCAATTCTTAAAACTGAAAACAAACAATGTCTCACTGATCTGGGATGCGATCAGAGTAATACATGAATAATTGGGCATCTACGTATAATTTCCTCTCCGCATAACAACACGGGAGAAGTTGGGGGTGCCAAGTGAGGTCAAGTTTGCCCGTACCCTGCTAAGTGGAAAACACTCTCTCTCCCATGAATGAAGCACCCTCATCAGCCTGTCGGAGGGGATCAACGGACTCCTAATCTCCTCTGTATCCCCAGTGTAGCAGGTGGTAGACAGAGCCTCAGTCAAGATCATCAGCCCTCATAGACTTCCGATTCTATCTCTCCCCCGCCCCGTAACCTCCCGTGGTGGATGATGAGGAGAACAATCATGAAGGGAGTGGTGAATGGCAGAAAAGAGCCACTAGTAAAAACAAAAGAGCCTCGTGCGACTCAGCGCACGAAGACTTCCGATCTTTCTTGACCTCATCGATGCAAGTTACAGATCACATCGTAACCAGCCACCCAAAAAGGGGTTTTTCTTTCCTGTGGCACAAATATTTACACAATATAATGAATGTGATGACCTACACTAGTGACAGATTTTTGGATCTTCAATTGACAGCAAGGGACTTTAAGATCCTAATAACCAATTAATGTTTATATGCAGTGGGAAAATAACAACAATTTTGATCAACTCTGCATGATCTTAGATGAGTTGCACAGAATTATTAACGATTCTACTGCTGATCATATTTGTATAATTGGGGACCTTAATTCTCTTCCCACAAAATTTTACAATGAACTTTCACTCCACATTAGCAATGCAATGTTCCTTCCACTCTCCTGCCATACCTATGTACAAGATAGAATAGACTCAATTACAATTTCCTGCCTGGACCACTGCATCAGTCTTCACACCTACATGAATCAATTATAACCTGCAACATTCGCTACAATCTTGCAACAGGCTACGATCACTTCCCTTTGCAGGTGTCATTCAATACCTTATCCCTCCCTACCATGAACCCGTTAACTGATTGCTTGCCTGCTGTTAACTGCAACTTTAAGACCCACCGGAACCAGATCATTTAGAGCGACCTCGGAGAATAGGTTGTGGTCAATAGTTCAAACGGCAGATGGATCATTTTGCACTAAACCAAAATGTAGAAATAACCACCACGGGAGAGATCTGAAAGAAGTGTAATCGCATATAATACCCACTATGCTTATCTCTGACAGGGATACCTTTAAGTTTTGTCAAGGCAACTCTCGTAACATACTTGGTTAAAGATCTGTATACATATTCAAGACAATTGTTTTTAATATGGACGCAAAATTGCAGCCCGAGGGAAGGATGCTTTGCATTGTTAATGAGACAGGCGAGGCAGCAGTTCAAATTTGCTGTTAAACACTGCAGAATAAATGAAAAAAAAACTAAGAGGAAATGCAATGTTTAAAGAATTAGAATCTGGAGATTACATAGTCTTTGGAAAAAAATTAAATCTAAATCCCAAAACTAAAAAGCTGTCACAAAAAGTAGGAGAAGCCATCGGCGATGAGTCTATTGCAAGGATTTGGAGTGGTCACTTCAATGCTATCATGAATTGGATAAATGATCAAGAATCCCGAAGAGAAGCAGATAACCTCCTTACTGATAACATTCAATTTCATTTCTCTGATTGAATTATGGCACATAACATCAGCAATACCATAAACAACTCACCCAATAATAAATTGCCTGGCTACGATGTTCTTCCTGCAGATGCTTTCAAATTCAGTCACCCAATAATTGGCATTTTGCTAGCTGGGCTATTAAATACGTGCATAATTCTCCAGTTTCTAGTTCACTTGATACCATTAATCAACAAGCTAAATGATGCAGGTGGCCCTGACAGTTATTGTCCAATTGCAATTACTACAGTTGTACTATAGATACTTGAGCCAGTTCTTCTAGTGAGACATTTCCTTTTTCTACGCACTTCAAACAACCAGTTTGGATATAAAACAAACCACTCAACCGACACCTGCGTCTACATCCTAAAAGAATTGCTGAACTTATTACCTATCATCAGCCTCTCCTGTTTTATGTGTAGTAGATGTGAGAAAAGCATTTGTCAGAGAAAGCTACATGAAGCTTTTCCTGAAGCTGCACCGAAGAAAAAAAGCCCATATATTTAATTGGCATTTAAATTGTTAGTTTTTGGTACAGCAATGCTGTGGCAGATTGTGTAATATATTGTTGTAAAAGTGTCTCCTGAAACGGATTCTGGCAAGGGGTCATTCTCTCTCCATGCCTGTTTAATATTTACACAGATGCCCTGGATGTCAAACTGAACTTATTCCCAATCAGATGTACTATCAACGAAACGACAATAAATGGCCTGTTATGCTGACGACATGGTTCTGACTTCTCCACCAGTGCAAGGTCTCCAGCAACTAAGCGACACTTGCCCCAGATATGCAGAGTGCTTTGATATTGTGTATAACAAAATCAAGATCCAGTGCAAGTTGCTGCTCCAGAGGTCGCTTAAGTGAATTGCAAACCACAAATTTTCCTCGGAAATCATTGCCTGGAATTCGTGCATGAATATCCGTTATTTGGCCCACGTCAACATGACCTAAAAGATATGGCAGACATAGAGTAGAGACGTCATAAACTGTGCTACCAACAACATGATTGTAGGAGGTTTGCCTTTTATCACCAACACACCTCGCTAACACTCCCACAAGCAACTATTCATAGAAAACCACCTGAATTTTTTTCTAAAAATCATTGTAGGCGGACAATGTCTAGTCTAATCACCTGACTGGGAAACAGCAGCAATTTGCCCATACAAAGCATCCTAAGCAGTAAGGCCAAAAGAAGATCTAAAATGTGGGCATGATAGGATAATGGGTCGTCTGTTCCATAAATGATGTTATCTTCCTTCACACAGATGTGGCTTTAGTTGCTGTTGTATACATACTTCCTATTTTTGCAATTTATCAAAATAATCTGCAAGATCTGTTATTATTATTATTAACGTTCGTTTTTTTTTCACTTTTCCTATTTAGCCTTCTGGAACTGGCTCCTGTATCCAACTAAGGTCCTTAGCTGGAAATTGCTGTTCTTGTCAATACTATTACTCTCCTTAGTACTTTTACTACTACTTCAACCTACCTAGATTGTTTGTATTCCTTGGTCTTTACTTTGTATATTGCATTTATATGGCCCAGAACTGAACTAATGTTATTATTATTTTTTTTTTTTTTTGAACAGTCCTCCAATTCGACTGGGTGGTGCTTATATTGTGGGGTTCCGGGTTGCATTCTGCCTCATTAGATGTCCATCACTTTTCTTACTATGTGAGCTGTTTCTAGGAGCACACTTCTGCATGAGTCCTGGAGCTACTTCAGCCTCTAGTATATCCAGATTTCTTATCAGGAATCTTGGGATCGTGCCTAGTGTTCCAATGTTTATGGGTACAATTTCCACTGGCATATCCCTATCCTTTTTATTTAAATTTTCAGATCATGATATTAATCCATTTTTTCCCTTTCTTTCTCTTCAACTCGTGTCCCATGGTATTGCGACATCAATTATTATTGTTATTCAATACATTCTCACATTCAGATAACTATGGGGAGGAAATTTTCTGAGTGAAATTATATGATAGTGGTGAAGGGAGATCGGATCTAAACGTCCACTTTCTAAAAGAAACAAATAACCATATAACTAAATTATATTAGTCACCATAATCCTGTTGAGACTGATTCTTAATAAGCATTGGGAATTAGGAAATTTCATTCAGAATTCTTTGGGGAGCTAGTGCTGGTAACTGATTCACTTATTTGAACTTTGACGCTCTCATTAAACCTCTCACTGAGGCAAATATCTTTTTGATGTTCCAGCTACGACCGAGTGGCAGACCCACACACACACACACAGAGAGAGAGAGAGAGAGAGAGAGAGAGAGAGAGAGAGAGAGAGAGAGAGAGAGAGAGAGAGAGGATTGTCAAATACTTTACCCATTCATCCACTTTGAATGTGTGCTAAATCTTTCAAAACTGTTCCTTTTAGGAGCTGCAAAACTTACACTTTCCCAACATCAAGGAAACTCCCTAACCTGCGATATCCTGTCGCCTTAATTGGCTTTCCACGTCGAGGAATAAATCCTGCAACTCCCTTCTGGAGCGTTTTGATGATTCAGTGCTCATCCCTTCAGGCATTCTCGGATATGGATCATAGCAAAACTGCTCTGATTCCAAGTGATTTGCTTTTGGAAAAGTCATAGACACTGATGGTCACGGAAAATTCTGTTTTTGGGTCTTGAACAAAACTAGACGGGCATAGTTTCCAAATATAGTCAAATTAAGGTGAATTGGCTTTGCTGGAACCTGGAAAAAATTAAGGGTAAAAAAAAACATCGTCATAAAAAAGGGGTAGCTTAAAAAAAAATTCAGGTGAACCTAAAAAAAAATAATAATAGTACAACTGTTTCTTTCCTCATTGGCTAATGGGCTGGCATATCCTCGAAACGTTACGATTTATGTACCACGTTGGTCCAAGGATATCAGGTCATCCGAAGCACTGGCTACTTGCTCCGTGGTCGACGGCATACCATCACGCGTCTCCGGGAAAGAGAAATAGAGTCTAGCAACAATTTCGCCATTTAGAAAGGAATTTGAAGTCATTTAATAAAAAAAACAAAAACACAACTGGAAATTTTTCGCCTGACTCCAAGGGCGAAGGCCACCGAGCGATCAACATCCCTTAAAGACATCTCCCGTTGTGCTCAATTTCAGATAGATTTAAAGCAGATGTGCCCGAAATGCGATGCAACTGTACACATATCTAGAAACCATCACTGGCATACATGAAACATGTTGAAGGCTTTGAATCTTATAGTGGTGAAGGATAGCTGATGGCAAACACCAGAGCTAAACCTTTTGAATATTTAGGAGAGGGAGAGAGAGAGAGAGAGCTGTTAGGCAACGGTAGGAGAAAGGTGCTGCAGACTTCAATTCACTGTTTAATGAATGGTTTCATCTTATGAATTTACCCTTCATTAATAGGGGTTGTAAAATCCAGGAATGCTTTTGGAATTTGATAACCAGAAAACTCTTATGCATCAAGTTATTGATGTAATGACAACAATGAGAATCGGCAGTGTTTATAATTTCCAATAGGAAATGATCTCATCACGCCAACTACTTATGTGCTCATATGAGATGCTAACCACCAGTTATTGTGTAGAGTTTATTTTAACATGAAATTTTAATCAGGACCAACTAGACCATTCTCTTTCAGTATTGCAGACAGATAAGTGGGCCATATGATCACCCAGGTGCTGTAAATCATAAAAATAGGTTTAGAAAGCTTCTTCTCCGTAAGAACGTTGCACCAATTAGTAATAAAATCAGCAAATGAAAATCAGGTAAACAACGATAGCTTATCAACTTAGTGTCAAAGAGTTCTTCCAGCAAGATCAAATGAGCGTGAACTTTCCTTAGAAATTTGCATACCTGTCAATTTCTTCAAAAATGTAGACTCTAATCTAGAATAAGAGACCGATGGTACAGAATATATATTCCAGAGTATACGACTGATTTGCCATTAGGTCCTAAAGAACTCAAAATCGACCTCTGATGTAGCAGGAAGAATCTTTGCAGCATATATGTATATATTGTTAGAAAATTTAAATGTGTTATCCACAAAAGGCGACTGATTGACTGACTATCAAAGTGATCCAAAATTTTGGATTAATAAAATGTACCTGGTTCAGCTGTGTTTGCCATTCAAAATATCGTTTTCGCGCTTGAGTTTCAAGAGACATGTCTTCAAAGCCATTCAAGGCCATACTCTTAGGGACGGAAACATTGCATTGCATAAAAAAGCCAGCACCTGAAATTTAATCAATGTGTTGGTGTACTGGAAAATGTCGTGCCCTTTTTTCGCAATGCTCTGAATAGTTATCTGAATAAGAAAACTTATATGTCTAAAATAGGAAAAAGTTTGAAAAGATTAACAAATTAAGTGTTGCATGTTTCTGACTGTGCCTTAAACTTTTTTATGTATTGTATAATATTTTTATGTACGGTGCACAAACTTATTAAAAAATAAGATATGTTTACTGAATAAATTTATGTTGTTGCATATAAGAAATTTTAAGATTTATCCTTTTCCTAGAATTAGAATTAAGAAAAAAGGAAAAATCAAAGGAAGCCAGCAACGCAACCGTAGGTAATGTGGCAACACCAACCTACGTAACGTGTCATCGGAAAGTTGCTCATAATTTGGTAAACAAGTCGGCAGACCTAATATATTTCGACTGCGCCCAGTAGTTATCTATGCTATAGTCATTTTGCTGTCACATTGTCACATACATTCATCTACCTTTTAAGGATACAGCCCTCCACACGGAGCTCTTGCAGGCATCAGAGTACCCTCTATGGGAGTTCGGCAATGTCCCACATTTGTTGCTTTCTGGCAAATTGTCGTTTAATATTGACCTTGATTTATCTCAGTATTAATACCCTGAAATGAAAGTAGCCTTCTACTCTTTGCCTGATGGTGATTTTCAGAGCCGAGTTACTCCTTAGGGTGTCCTGCAGTTATATCACACTCTAGTTGGTGTTGATGGCAGAAAAGATATCATCCATGTATCTGACATATGTCTTTGCCAACAAGACTTCGAAAAGAGAGCCCATATGACCACTGTCGTCCTAACGGAAGAGGTGTGCCTTATGCAACAATTAGAGGGGTCTTTTGTACAGATCTGAGGGAGGTGTCAAAGGAGGTGTTCTTTTATTTCTAAAGGGTAGCACCTAAGTTACATGCAGACACATTTGCAAGCCCTGCACAACCGGAGTCCCATCTTTCAGCACTATGGAGGCTCCCATGACCGAAAGTCAGCCCTTCAGACGCTACTGTTTAACACTGAAAGTATTAAGTATTCATTAGCAACAGCTCACTCTCAATATCCATGAAACAAGGGAAAAACAAGATGTCCTGAGAACAAGATGCTCTGAGAAACTTGATGGAAGAGCCATATACTTTTGGGAGATGAATCTGAATATCATTATCCCAACAGCCGACGCAACCCAAGAACTGCAGCAATAAGCGAACCACGTCCATGCCCACACATCTTGTCCCTGAAGATAGCTTCGGGGAAAGCATAAGCTGGTGACTTACGAGTGAGAGATACACATATATTGTCACCAACCACGGGTAAAAGAACGATACACATCAGCCGATACAAACTATATATATATATATATATATATATATATATATATATATATATATATATATATATATATATATACAAATATATAAAGAAGACTTGTAGGGGGAAGTACATCTCAGGTGGTCCTTAAAATACATTATTACAACGTTTCAAAACACAAAGGTTTCATTTTCAAGCTGTAAAGACATAAAACAATAAAATTAATATTAAAAGCGCTAAATTTACAAATAAAAGACATAATACATTATAAAAGACAAGATAAAAAAAATAAAAACTAGTTAGCAGAACCAACCATCAAGAGAGAAAGGGAGGACAGAAGTCAGAAGGAACAAACCAGAAATGACCGGCAACAGCTCACGTTAGGTAAAGAGTTGTCGAGGAAGACTGCTAAGTGTTCAATTGAGGAACAAGCTGTTTTAACAACAAGGACTCCAGAATTGTCAGTAGTTTGCATTCGGTGCCCGTCCCAATATTTCAAAATCTTTGTATTGTATATTCAGCTTGCATTTGTTGGTGTGTTGTCTGATGTTAGAAAATTCAGGATTAGCAAATTTGTTACCAGTTCTATAGCTAACGCCCTTATGGCAATCATATATATATATATATATATATATATATATATATATATATATAGTTTTTCTCGAATACAATTTTTCGCTGAAAGCAATTGTTTTAGTGGCATCAATAAACCCAGTGAAATACGAGTGCATTTGATTCCCCAGGGGCTAATACAAAACCCGGCGAAACATTATAGACGAATCTCTGTTTCACTGTATGTATATATATATATATATATATATATATATATATATATATATCTATATCTACATCTATATATATATATATATAGATGTAGATATAGAGAGTATATATATATATATATATTAAATATATATTATACATATAGATATTATAATATATATCATTGAGCTACAAATTTCCTTTAATATCATAAATTCACTCTACCTCAGAATTGATATATTTTCATATATGTACCGTAGGGGAATTTTTTAGTTGATAACAATTTCGCCCCCACATGGGTATCGAACCACTGTTCAAGTGGACGGGAACGAAATCAGGACCCAGTGACGCTATCAAGTCAGCTAACAGAGATGCTATAAGTTTATATCGATTCTGACCTTACAAATCACCCTCGGTGTATTCGTAATTAGAATCGATATGAAACCCCGTGGGTTCGAAATTGTTATCAACTAAATGGTTTCGATCCCATGTAGGGGGCGAAATTGTTATCAACTAAATGGTTCGATCCCAACATGTGGGGGGCGAAATTGTTATCAACTACAAAAAATTCCCCTTCGGTACATATATGAAAATATATCAATTCCGAGGTAGAGTGAATTTAGATATTAAAGGAAATTTGTAGCTCAATGATATATAAATGATCACGGTTCGATGTCATGATTATTCATATAGTATAATATATATATATATATATATATATATATATATATATATATATATATATATATATATATATGACTAGTAGGATTGTAACTCCTGGTGAGCTAAACTTTAATAATGAACAGGACAGCGAGAAGACATGAAAGCATCTCGTCTTTTTATTTACACCAACATTTCGGAATCCTTTCCCATCTTCAGGGCTATAAATAAATTATTTTTTACAATATTAAAAATATACTAAAATAAGCTAATAATTATAGGAAATCTAGTTTTGCAATATAACAGTCATTAAGCTAAAGGTATAATAAAAACTTCAAAGTTACTTAAGCTAAAACTAAAATAAAAACTGCAAAGTTACTTAAGCTCAAAGTAAATTAAAACTACATAATTCAGTGAAATAACAGATAAAAAATATTTATATTGATAAAATAGACAAGGAAAGCGTCTTGCCGGAATTACTGTTATGAGGTTTGGCGGTTAACTGATGGAGAGCAGAAAAGCCAAAGGCGATGTTAGAGGAATAAAAAAGGGGGAGGGGAAATAGATAAAAAGGGAATGTGAGAAATAGGCAGTTAGGCAATATGTAATGGTGTTGAGGTAGTTTGGCTGTTTAAGGAAGGCGACAGTTCCTTGATGTAAAGAGATTCTAAAAGAAGGAGCGAAAGACATTCGGTAGTTTGATAAAGTATTTTGAAATTATTATACATAATGACAGTTTTACATGAATTTGAATGGTTCCTTATGGACGAAAATTCTTTAGATTTTAAAATGAAGCCAGTGTGATAACTGGCACATCTATGGGAATCGATGCGGGCTTTCAGTAAACGTCTGGTCGATCCCACATAATTTCCAAAATCACATTTTGGACAAGTATAATCAGAGACAACGAAAGAACGCATCTGCTCAGGAAGGGTATATTTCAATTTGAAAAGTCTGCCTGTTGTTAACGGGTTATTGAACACAAATTTGAAATTAACATAGGGATGCAGTGCTTAGCGCTGTTGTCAGTTCACGTCTAAAGGCTGTACTTTTTACATATGCCAATGAAAAATACATAAATTACAGATAAGAACTTAGGTTTAACTTTAACAACCAATTATATTTACAATTTGACTCTTAAAACAGAATGATTGGGAATTTGAACTGACAGGTTAACAGAGTCCTATCGAGTGATTAAAATTAACAGAATTTGAAACACATAATTTATGGGTAGAACTCAGTGGCTATTGCCACTGCGAAAGGCACAAGACGAACTGGATGTTTCCACCTTCTATCAATGAAAGATGCAAACAATTGCATGAGGAAAAATTGCCAAATCTATGTAATCAAGGCTTGCACGGAAGTGCTAAAGATAACTCGATTTGGATGCAAAATAGTTTATGTTAATTTTACACACTATGCTGAAACAGTCAAGGCATTGTGAGAAAAGAAATTGGAATTCAGTATAAAAATGAAGGAACTAAAAATATCCTCAAAGCAAGACTTTACCTTAGATATAGCGAAGTGGAGATTGTCCGAGATGCACGCTGCATGGAGGGAGATATTAAAGGAAATATGTACTGATAAACTGACTGGGGTGGCCATCTGAAGGACTACGTAAGACAGCTCAATGCAGGAGCGTGAAAAGGGACAATGCAACCTTGACGCAGGCTTCAGTTCCGATGGCATTGTCTGAAATGAGGTTTCAAAGAGATGAACAAGTTTACCAAAAAGGTGAGCATTGGGAAGAATAAAAGAAGGGACTAATTTCTCACTCCCTTCCTTTGTCAGGTGTCAGTTTAGCAACAAATTATAATGTTTGAAAGCAACGTTGGGGGTTACGGTGACTTGTTAAGAAGGTTGTTATCCTTTAATGAGCTGTGATCAAAGAGAAAACAGAAAGCATTAGAAAGTTAGTCTTACACAGGAAAGTAATTCATTTCTCTCTCTCTCTCTCTCTCCCTCTCCCGTGCTGAATTCAAATACTAAATTTACTTCAATGTGTAGTTAATAGACACTTCTGCTTTACTTTCTCTATTACCGCAATGGCAGTGGAACGAATATTAGTGAAGACAGATTTCAGCTTCAAAATTATATCCGTTTTTTCCTTCATTATTTACCCAATTATCATTCCTACACTATCTTTGCTTGCTTCACGAAAGGGGAAGTAGTTCTCTTGTCTTTTAACAATAAAATCATATTTCATTTTAGCTTACAAATTCTATAATGAATGTGTGGTCTGTTGTTACAACAAAAATATTAATGATAATAAAAATAATGCCAATAATTGAATCAAGAATTATAACAGCAATGATGATAATGATAATCATTGCAATACAAATAATCCTACATTCTATGTTGACAGTAGTAATACAGGTAATAGTTCATGGTATTAATGGTAATAGTTAAAGTCATATAGTAAAAACTTATCAGGCATAGCATGAATTATGATAGTGATTATTACAGTTATTTGGTTGCAATTCCAAGTGAAGTTCTTTTATATGTTTTAGGTGAATATTTTTCTGGTAACGAGAATCGTTGATAAGTGTTACGTGACACAAGGGTTATTATTTTTTTTTCATACGGCTTACGAAGTACTTTGCAATTATATTTCTATTAAAGTTGATTTAAAAGCAAAGTAATAAATACGCTGGAATTATATAGCCTATTTCACGCAGTTTATGAAGTCATTCTTTTTAGTTGTAATTTTTTCGGTTTCGTTGAATTCCTGTGCCATATATCTATTTATAATTATGTCTACTAAGTATATATATACGTAAGTAAATTTCATGATCTCGAATTATAAGGCAGTCATTATGTTTTTGTGAGTAATGCGATTTATGCCGTTGTTAATGTCAATGACTTCAGAATCGTGCATTCACTGAATATGTTTAATTAGTCTTTGCTTTTCACTTATCAACAATAATGAATGATTCACTGCAAATGATGTCATCCGGAACTTTCACCCTAATGGTAACCTCAAGTGGCATATGATCAGTGTTTGAAGCTTCATCGATTTTGCAGGTCAGAGGTAGTTGCTTGCATTGCATCTGCAGTGAGCGGGTTTATGTAGTTCCCAGAAGAATGCTGATGGCGTTTTTAGCTAGGTGGCGTGTGAAGGCATGTACGTGTATTGGGCGGCATACGATCGTCTTAGACTTAGAGGAAGTCTTCGCCGGTTTACAACACTTTTGTCCTATATGAAAAATATTGTAGGAAATGCTGCTGAACGTTAGTTTCAAGAAGGAATTGGAGTGTTTCTGTCGCGAATTATTCGAGTTTTACTTACTTAGGTTCTAGCTCGGTTATTTACAAGCTAATTATACGCCAAAAAGCCACAGGAAACATTTAACACGATAATTCGATGGTTTAAAGTGGCACATGGCCGTTGCAACTTCTATGATACAAAACACACATTATCGGATTGCTCACTTTACGTTTGTTAATATATACCCTAAATAGGCTTCATTATTAATAGGATGTGTGGGATACCCCACAATAAACTTACACTACAGCATGACAAATCAAGTAACAAAGTAATGCTCTCGCTGTGTGAAGAATAGACGATCCGTCTTACCTGCTGCTCTGGTTGGTACCTGGGAAAGGAATGCTTGCTGTGGCCTGCGTTGCCCTCGAGCACAACTTTGTGATGTCATGGCGTAACAATTCTATAACAATCGACGCATTACTCTATTGCATCTCATCTTTATTCATTTAGTACAAGATTTGGCAATTTGTATTAAGGTAGATGACAAACGTTAGTTTTACATTATGCGCCACAATATATATATTGTGGCGCATAATGTATATATTGTGCATGGGCATATGGATCGAGACCTTAAATCTAATAACAATGAGCAACATTAAATGGTGAAGCAAGTTTAAGAGCCCACTCAAATCCCAGAAAAACTATCCCAAGACTTGGCACTGGCAGAAAACGTTGAGTGGCACTGTTGAACTACAGAAGGAGGCACACAGTTTCCTATGGATTCGCTACATTTCTCATATATCCATGACAGAAGTCATTTAGTCACCTGCACTCGTCATTGATTCTTCTTACTCAAATTAACCTGACGTTGCTGCAGGTTTGTCTCTAAAAGGGAGATTCGTCTCTTTTCATGACAGTTTCCTTAAAGAATGCAATGGAAAGTAAAATGAATTTATGTGAAGGCCTGAAGAGACAGAACTGTTAGGCAACCCAAGTGCGGGCCATGCGTCTCTCCGGCCGGTAGGTGTAGTATGTACCTAGATAATAACTTGGTGACAAAAAAAAATGTGATGGCGACAGGCCCAGTCTTGTTCAGTAGTTTTTTCAGGACATTGGAAATTTAGGGTGTGTAATGAGATTAATTTCTTTAGAGACTGGTATTAGTAATGACTGGTGTTGGATATTTAGCACCCAGTTTATCCAGAATGTGTTATATAACACTTATTTGTTGCTTTGATGCTCATTTTGAGAATGAGTAATGGGTTGAACTTTGATATTTTGTATTTATATTATCATGGTACAAGGCCATGTTATTAAGTTTTTATTTTTGAGAAATCTAAAAAGACTGGCTCTCTTCAAAAATGTCTTTTGGAAACGACAATACTGACTAGATGTAGCCAACAACTATGAACAGAAAACAGAATAAACGTTAATAAGATACTACTAAAATTACTTTCAAGGATCGATGGTAAACGTAATGTTTCCACTTTTAAATAAAATTCTATAAGGTAATCAGAAGAGTCTACATGAGCACTGACGGCTCTGTGGCACTAGAACACCAATCAGTAATCATACAAAACCAAAGCAAATGTGCCATGAGTTGCAAGCAAAACTACTAATTCTAAAGACCGCATATTGTGCATGGACATATGGATTGATACCTTAAATCTAATAACAATGAGCAACATTAAACGGTGAAGCAAGTTTAAGAGCCCACTGAAATCCCAGAAAAACTATCCCAAGACTTGGTACTGGTAGAAAACGTTGAGTGGCACTGTTGAATTACAGAAGGAGGCACACAACGGGGAAGGTCTAGACAAATCTGCAAAGCAGGCAATGTTGTAATACAAAATACTAAAAGTGATACACTTATGTAAATTGATCAATGCAAAGAGAGAATTACACAAAACAATGATTATCAATTATCTAATATTACAATAATACAACAAATGTACCTCTAAAATTATTTTACAAGAATATCACAATTGCACTCATTCATGTGGGTCTCTGAAGGAGACGGAATGAAGGGGATGAGAAAATGAGAAACAGTCAGAATAGGGAATGAGTGCACGGATTAGGGGGTGAAGGGCCGACAGAACATGTCCGTGGATGGGACATGTGTAGATAGACATAGGGAGTCAGTGTAAGGACTTCAGTTCCTTGCAGGACTTCACTAAGCAATCAAAGAGAGGGCATGGTTCCTCAGGCAGTGACCAGGTACTTCAGGTGTGATAGTTTCGGTAGGGATATCGGGGCGTACTTTTAGGCAGAGCCCAGTCTCCAGACAGTGCAGTCGCAGGGGAAGATAGCCGTGTTCATCACGAAGGCACAAGTAGGACAGAGCGTCAGGCCGAGGTCATTGCGTGTGACACAGATGATACCCCAGATACTGGATTGGGTAGAATGCAATTTCGGCAGGTTCTGGAAATATCTTGCCCAAACTGGAGTGATCTCCTTGGGTCCTTTCATCTCTGCCGCTACTCCTTGCAGGTACCTGAAAAAGTCATCGAAAGCCGACAGAGGAGGTGTGGAAATAAAGGGTGCAATAGGTGCTAGATTGGGTCGAATCTACCGTGTGAATCTAGCGAAGAAATAGGCTACTATCTGTTAGTGATTTCTGTGAAATTAGGTTTGGGACCGAAATGCAATAGATGAAAGGGGACGGCAGTCCTTAAAGTGTCCTTGTCCCTTCACTGTATCAGAGCTGTTATCGGCTTATGGCTGGTAGCTGAATATGATGAAGGGATGAGAAGCGATAAATCACTTTTGCATGACATTTGGTATGTTTTCCATCTACCAGGCAGTGTTGGTGAAGAATGGGAAAAGAGGCTAAGTCAAAAATGGTGTTATGGCTTTCAAAACAGCAAAACAACGTGGATTCACTTTAGTTCATTCTTAACTTGAAGCAGTTATTTTAGTTCTTTCGATTTCCCTTATATTTTTAATTCTTCCTCATTCTCAAAATTTCCTTACATTACTTCTCAAAATTTCCCTCAGTGTTCTCTCAGTTTGTGAGTAGAAAAAAAATGCACAGGAGTCAGAAGAACGGCCATAACAATATGGACAATGAACTTTAATTTTGAAATTGGCCTATAGCTATGATAAGTTTTTGATTTTAATGAATACTATTTACATACGTTTCTGAATTTTTTTGTTTCTGATATATTATATGTGTTATTTTTCCAAGACATGCACAGTTATATAATACTTCTCATTGCTTTATACTATACAATTTTGATTCACATTCATGACTTAATCGAGTTATCTTTTTTATTTACCGTTAGGTTTCGCATAATGTTACATAAAAGTTTTGGTTTGTGATATTTTTTACTATTGTTATTCTTTTGCACTTTGCATACTTAGAACTATTTACATTAGTTAGTACATAATTGCCTGCATGCCTTTGGTTTGTTAAGAATTTTGTATACCGGAGCATAATTATACGTAATTTCCGTGGCAGAGTCATACACAATGAATAAATGGTAATATGCATGCTAACAGTAATGTCTTATTAAGTTGTCGAGATGTATTTTAAACAAGAACATGGTCTGATTTAAGATGTTTAAGAAATTGAGCTCAGTGGAAAACATTCTGAGGACCTGCCTGAACGTGTGGCGTTATTCTGTAAAGGTCAAAGACCTCTGGTATTTGACAGCTACTTTTGCTCCCATAGTTACTGTAAGAGTGTTGAATTATCTGTCCTCGGGAGGGACAAATAACATGATAGTGTGTTGTTGTCTGCATTATATAGTTTTAGAGAAATATTTATATAATTTTGACTTAGGTATTTTTTATCAAATCATCCTAAAGGCACAGATACACTGTCAATCATGATTGTGCAATGTTCGAGATTGCTCAAACAGTGTTTGAGCCCTACACTACCATCAAAATTGTGCAATCATTAGTTGACTCCTAAAGCTTATGGTGTGAAGATTAGCAAAGAGGCAGCGTGCATAGCCATTATTCTGGCTTTAGACATTGAGGAAAGTAAAAGTAAGAAAAAAAAAAGATGTGGATGAAAGAGTGGTTCAAAAAAAGAAGTAAATTCACGCATGAAAATCTTCTACGGGAGTTGCTCCTTTCTGCCCCTGCAGATTACGAAAATTATCTATGCATGGACAGAGAGTCACTTATGGATTTGCTGGAGAAGACTACGCCCCACATAGCAAAAATGGATACCAAGCTCAGGGATTCCATTTCAGCACGTGAAAGGTTTTCTAGTACTTTACGATTCCTGGCTACTGGACAAACATTTCAGGAACTAATGTTCACCACAGCTATCTCTCCATAAAGCCTTGGTCATATCATCATGGAAACCTGTAATGCTATCTGCAGTGTATTAAAGGAGTATATTAAGGTAGGTAAAATAAGGTGCAGATAACACGAAAATATTTATTGCTAATAGTTAAGACTACTAAATGCCAAATTCTTTAAACCTGGATATATTTTGCTATATTTATACCTCATTAAAGGTGCGTGCAGGTCGAGCTCGACCCGAGCGCCTAGAATAATTTGTGAAAATTCAAAAGCTGTAGCTATGCTGTACATTTTAATTTCTAAAATCAATTTCACTATTTCCGAACACTACTGGAAAGATAAATCATATCCATCTACAAATTAAATATTACAAATATATTGAAAAAATAAGTATATAAAAAAAATAATTTACATAAATATTTAAAAAAAATACAAAATTAGCTATATACACACAAATATTGAGGGAATCCTTCCTAAAACTACTATTTACAATATATGACTGCCAGAAAAGGTGTCGGACCCATAGAGGTCAAAATCAGAAAAGAGAAAAAGGGGTAAGTTTTTTTGGCAAAAAATAATTGTCAAAATTTCACGATTTTTTTGGTAAATAAATGAAATAGGAAGTGGCTAATTCTTTTATAGAATAAACTCATATCTTAGAAAGGAATTTTGTAAAAATAATCTGCACTAAGATGTAATTTACTGTTATAACAGGCGCAAAATCCAAAACTTAATTTTTTGACCTCCTAGGTTCACAATGAAAATTTTGTATAAAAATCATTGTAACTATTATAAAATATGATATATATGCATGAAAATATACCAACATATCACAAATTCTATGGAAAACAAGAATATATAGAGATATGTTAACTCACCTTTCGGGTATGTAAACAAATGGCCACAATCCACACCAACTTCGATTGCCAATTCTGCCACCTGAATTATCTGACTTGCACTACCAAAACTATAAATTGAATATGCTCTTTTTTCTAATTAATATATGAGGGTATATAGCCATTATTGCAGTTAGAAAGCTTTGTCATAAGATAAACCTCAGAAATGTTATTCTCTCTCTCTCTCTCTCTCTCTCTCTCTCTCTCTCTCTCTCTCTCTCTCTCTTCATACAGCGTGTCCATGGGTTATTGACATAAGCTGACGTAATCTGTCACCAGAAAAGGCACAGACCTACTATTCCCCTCCCCCTATCTCCCTCTCGTCCCCTAATCATTTCAAGGTCATCTGCTTCGCCTCCAACACACTCGAGATTTTTGCCATAGAGGTGTCAGCGACCTCTAAATTATAATCAACATCACTTTCTAATTCCATTAGAAGTAAGTTGATGACATCAATGCCCAGAGAATACTGCCTGCTGGCCATTGTTGATGAGAACTCCAAAAAATGCAAAAACTGAGAAATTGGCATTCGAAGGAAACTGCACCAAATAACAATATAAGGAATCTCACCCACAACCAATGGCATGCATATGGTACACACACCATCCACCCACAGTTTCCAACAATACAAAACATTACCATTATCAAGTGATAGACAGGATATCACCACTTAATAACTTTGCCTTTCGATCCCCATACGTTTAAGGTGCTTGGGGGTCGATCACACCCAGATTCGAGATATACGATGATTTACGGAAAAAACAAGTTTTTGTAAACACTCCTCGGGTCGTGCGCGACCTGTTGCACCTATCCATGGTTAAAATATCATCACCAAATACCTAATAAGAAAATAGATTTCCCCCTGGGAACAAACAAAGAAAAATGGGGATCACTGAATAGGTCTGACATTGTTCTGTATACAGGGACTCCAGTCGTATCTGTGATATTTCCTATAGTAATATTACCTCCACTTGTACTTGCTTCGCTGTCAGAGGACAGTACAGAGATGGGCATGGAAGACCTACTTTGAATGTTATTATTTTCATTAATCTTAATACTGCACCTCCTTTCCTTAATGTTCCTAATCTAGCCTCAAATAGAATATCAATAATGGCTTTCCTGGCATATATTTGCTGTTCTGCACTAGCATTTAGAAAATCTTCAGCTTAGCTCTTGGCTAGTATATCAATGGGGTCGTTACTTTGCCTGAGATGTGAACATGCATATCCAACTTTTGTATTTTCTTTGGAACATCAGAAGCTACCTCCTGTGATTCATTGCTTGATGTGGAGGGGTCCTGCAAAACATTAAAGAGAGATTACTATTCAGATGTCTTTTCGTTTATGCTCCATAAAAAAAGAGAAATCTTAATATTTCTATTGGTTACTATCTAGTTTCCGGGTGCATGCAGGACCGGCCTCTGCCAGGCTAGGAAGTATGAAAAGTTAAATATTTCCGTCAGGCGAAGTGGTCAGGTAAATGAGCCTTATACACCCGGAAAATAAAATCTAGCCTTTACATATTCTTACAAGTTAATAGAAATATTGATCACGATAATAATGATGATTAATAGGATGATAATGATGTATGGATATATACGAGTTTATCAATCTTATTCTTTCAGATCCCCAAAACAACAAATGAATGACTAGAAGTAGCACAGCATTTGAAAGGACATGGCAGTTTCCCCATTACATTGGGGCAATCGATGGAAAACACGTGCAAATCAAGAAACCCATTGGATCCGGTTCATATTTGTTTTTAACTACAAACATACATTCAGTATTGTGTTTATGGCTGTTGCTAATGCTCATTATGAATTTATGATGGTTGGTGTAGGTGCCAATGGTAGAGTGTCAGATGGTGGTGTGTTTGGCAAAACAAAATTTGGTAGGAAACTGAAAGAAAAAAAATTAAATATCCCTGAGCCAACCACTTTGCCCGGCTGACCTGACGCTATGCCTTTTGTTTTCTGGCGGATGATGCATTTCCTTAACTGAACAACTTAATGAAGCCCTTTGCACACAGTAACTTGACCAAATCCCAAGCTATCTATAATTGCAGATTATCACGAGGTAGGCGGATCGTTGAAAATGTTTTTGGGATAATGTCAGCTCGATTTAGAGTTCTTATGACAACGGTTAATGTTTCTCCAGCAAAAGCTTCAACAATAGTTATGGCATGATGCCATCTCCATAATTACTTAAGGAAACGAGATGTACAAGCATATCTATTGTTTGGATGTAGAAGATGAGAATGAGAGGTCTGACAACCAACCTATTCCACTGGCACCATCGTGCACACAAAGTGAAACTTCATCTGCGAAATATATAATGGAAGCATTTTGCATTTATTTTAATGATGAAAGATATGTTCCTTGGCAGTACTCTAATCTAGACGTTTTGAATGCAAACTACTATATAACACTTAATATAACCATAAGTTATTTCATTGGTTCATGGTTTCATCAGATGAACTGCTTTAGATAATTGTTAATAGGTTAATGGTTTGTGTGATATATATATATATATATATATATATATATATATATATATATATATATATATATATATATATATATATATATATATATATATATATATATATATATATATATATATATATATATATATATATATATATATACGTATATAATTTGTTAATGTTATTGATCATGAAAATAAAAGGGTGAATACTTACATTGTTATCTATTGATTCCACATTATCATCTTTCCATCATCCATACTTGAAACTCCAGGTTGCTGGACTTCCTGGTCACGAAGGAATGAAAGGTCGTCGAAATACCACAACGAAGGCGTGTAGATATCATCTACTCCAGCACCTGACTCCATACTGTTTAGTACCTTCTTCAGTTCCATTCTATAGTTCTAACGTAAAGAAGTTATTTTCTTGGTTACCGTGGATCGTGTGGCACTGGGGTCTATTTCTCGCAGTTTTTCAACCAATTTGACGTAGCATTCACTTTTCAAAACTCTGTTCTTATAAGCATAGATTTTAATTTTCCATAAAGCAGGAAAATCTCTATAGAGTTCAATAAACGCCCTCCACAAATCTTGAGAGTCCCGTGCACTCGCCATGATACCAAAGAAGAGACTGAGCTGTTGGCGTGGCGCAATCATCGCTACTGATTATGTCATATTGGTGTAACTATTATATTATTGGACAAACACTATTCCATCTGCGCAAACAGTCAGTCACACCTACTCACTAAGGCTATGCCTGCACAACCACTTAGATTGTACAATCATTTTTGACAGTATTTGGGCCTTAAGACAAACTATATCGTCTAGTTATATTTTATGATAATTATGAAAAACCCTAAGTAGTGTCTGTGTGCATGGAGTTTGTGTGAAATAGTGTCTGTTGGACAGGTTAGAGATATTCTAGAGTGAGACACTGTTCGAGAGAGCAACCTCTTATTTTTTACTGCCTTTTACAAACAAGGGAAACTTAGTTTTTTAAATCCGCCATATAACAGAATCAACTACGTTCTAGACAAGGAAACTTCCGCTTATAAAACTTTTATTACTATTTGATTTTTCATCTTTGTTTTCGTGGGAAAAAATAATCTCACTTCAGTACCAACCACGCTGCTAGATCGAGTTGAAAAATAAATGCTGTAGTACAAAGAATTGTTTGTCTGAGGCGTCTGTATTTCACATTGTTTTTTAACCACATATGCTTCGCAAAAAAAAGTAGCCTTTTAAATTCGTTTTCAAGGATGATAATTATTATAATTTTCTCTTAGATATTTTCTCATATATATAACCTAGTTCTTTCCATCTTCATGATCGTAACATCAGCGTTCATAACTTTTACGGCTGTTTCACCATATTCATTTGGTGGGCGCTCATGTATCGACTTCCAATTATCGATGTCTTGCAGCAAATTATTCGGCAGCGAGTTAATGCAGTATATACAGCAATGTTTCGAAACACTTTTCTCTTTATATTCATGATATGCAAAGCAATAAGTTACGAAAAACCTAGTACACTGTAGCTTAGATAACAAAGGAATTACCGGGATGCCATGCGCACTATCAATTTAGTTATTTATGAACGCTTCTTTCCTGGCTGCTCACGGTTTTCATCTATTTTATTACTATTTTTTTTAGAGTTTATTTAATAGCATCAATAGCATATTAAATGGTATGTTTCAGAGCAATTGTACCTTAGGTTTATTTAGTCTATTTATTAACGTAATAACTTCATTTAATTAAACTAGCTAAAACTAAGCGATAAGTGGCGCTAAAATTTTGCTCTGTTCGCATTGTTGTAAAAAAAAAAAATAAGCAATAAGTGGCGCTAGAGTTTTGCTCTGTTCGCATTGTTGTCATCATTTGAAGATAGAGGAACTCGGTCGTCCTTTCCCTTTTTTGCATTTCAGTCATGTGATTGAACCATGTGCCGTACTGAACCAGTCTTTGTCAAGTGTAAACCATTTAACTATTGCCCAAGATTGCGCAGTGTTTCGTAATATAGCTTCTCGAATATTCTGTTGTCAGAACGTTTTGTGTAATATCTTATGACATCATTATCTCGGAATTGACGTCACTCATTGCTTTTGAGAGCATTCAATGATCATTTCTTTCATGTTAAGAGAATTTTTACATTCTGAAACTATTATTGTTGATAATTATTGAAAATTATAGTCTCACTATCTCTCCCTCTCGTGTTTGAAGTAATTTAAACCTCTTACGCCGACTGGATGTATTTTACGTCGACATTTTTTGTCTCCCGTGTGCCGACTGGACGTATTTTACGTCGACTTACAAAAGTTTTTTTTAAAATTCGCGGAAAAATACTTATAGGCCTACCAGCCTAAAACTTTTGAATCACGCGCCTTGGGGGATGATGGGAGTTCACGGATCAAGGTGTTGTTTTGTTTACAATCGTTACACAGGCGCGCAAGCGCGAATTTTTTTCTTGCCGCACTAAAAAGTATCTGTGACACATCTCGGAAATTATTTCGTCACTTTGACATAATTTTTGTACCATTGTAAATTAGCCGTTACATGAAGTATTATATATGAAAATGTGCGCATTTTTATGTAGAATACAACAATAAAATACTCATGATTGTAGCTTTTATCAGTTTTAAGATATTTTCATATAAATACGATAATTGACAAAATTTCAACCTTCGGTCAACTTTGACTCTACCGAAATGGTCGAAAAACGCAATTGTAAGCTAAAACGCTTATATTCTAGTAATATTAAATCATTTACCTTAATTTTGCAACTAATTGGAAGTCTCTAGCACAATATTTCGATTTATGGTGAATTTATGAAAAACATTTTCCTTACGTCTGCGCGGTAACTCTTCCGGAAAAAATCATACATGCGATTGTGGTAATGTTTGCACCATTTTAAAATTAGCCGTTATATAAAGTTTTATATAAAGAAATGTGCGCAATTTCATGCACAATACAACTAAAAACAACCCATGGTTGTAGCTTTTATCAGTTTTGAGATATTTTCATATAAATAACGATAATTGCCAAAATTTCAACCTTCGGTCAACTTTGACTCTACAGAAATGGTCGAAAAACGCAAGTGTAAGCTAAAACGCTTATATACTAGTAATATTCTAGCATTTACCTTCATTTTGAAACAAATTGGAAATCTCTAGCACAATATTTCGATTTATGATGAATTTATGAAAAAAATAACATTTTCTTTACGTCCGCGCGGTTGGGGGGGAACTTCCGAAAAAAATCATACGTGCGATTGTGGTAATGTTTGCACCATTTTAAATTACCCGTTACATAAAGTTTTATATATGAAAATGTGCGCAATTTCATGTTGAATACAAAAAAAATAATTGAAGGTTGTAGCTTTTCTCATATTTGAAATATTTGCATATAAATCACGATAAATAGAAAAAAAACCACGTTCGGTCAACTTTGACTCTACCGAAATGGTCGAAAAACGCAATTATAAGCTGAAACTCTTACAGTCTAGTAATATTCAGTCATTTATCTTCATCTTGAAACAAATTCGAAGTCTCTAGCAAAAAATATTTTTAAGATTATGGTGAATTTAAAAAAAAAATCTTTCCTTCCCTCCAGGCGCGGATTCTCCGCCACAAATCTCTGAAATACGTACGTCCCATTCTCGGAATATTTGCTCCGTTTCATATTAGGCATTTCATAGAGTTTTATATATGAAAATGTGCGCAATTTCATGTAGAATAAAATGAAAAATATTTGAAGGTTGCAGCTTTTCTTATTTCCGAAATAATTGCATATAAAAAATATATATATAAAAAATTCGACATTCAGTCAACTTTAACTCGTCAGATATGGTCGAAAACTGCAATTGTAAGCTAATACTCTTACAGTATAGTAATATTCAATCATCTGTCTTCATTTTGAAAGAAATTGGAAGTCTCTAGGACAATATTTAGATTTATGGTGAATTTTTGAAAAAAATATTTGTTTACATCCGCGCGTTACGAATTCATGCATTATTTTGTGATAACATTTTCTCTGTGTTGCTTTTATCGTTTAACAATGTGTATTATACCAAAATGAACGCAATTTAGTGTACATTATAACGAAAAAAAAGTAACTTGTTACCTTTAACCGTTTTGCGCACAGCGCGATTTGAATACAATTATATATGAAATTTCGTTTTTGCGCTATCATATATCGCATTATTTATATATGATACTGATAATTTTTATCATTTCTGATGGTTGCGTACTAAACTTCAGGCAATGACAAAAAAAGGAGCCAAAAATGAACTCTTAATCTTGAAAACTAAGCGCGCTGTGATTTTTTGAAAAAAATATTTTTTCCGCTTCCACGCTCACTCCGAAACCCCTCCGGCACACGGGAGACAAATTTTTATTTACCGCTCCGGCGTAAGAGGGTTAATTGTAAGATCTTCAGAGTACCTCGTCCCAAAATGTGTTGACATCATCCATCGATTTTGGGGTTGTGTTTTGTCCATACATGCCTAGAAAGAGAGGATTTGATCATTCTTAGACTTATTCCCGTACTGTAGAGATATCCTAACGTCTCTCTCTCTCTCTCAATCAGAATTTTTTTTTTAACCGTGACGTAAAGATATCCTGCCAAAAGGTTATATTTGCTTGTAAGTATGTACGTATATGGAGTTTGTTGCGTGTTTTTTCCAAATGTTTTAAGGTTGGAGATATATGTGCACATGAATTTTTAAATCGACAGGGATGTGGTTGAGTCAGATAACTTATAATTGAATACTCAACTCTCATAAGAGACATTTATCTCTGTAGATAAAACGGAGTGCGATTTTCAATGAACATCGTATTGGCCCCTTGTAGAACACAGACAAAAGCTATTGCCCTCACTCCCCCCGACTTATGGCAGCCAGTCACAAATACAGATATCGGAGGGAATTGATGACTTTTCCATGTCTGGGCTAGGGACCACAGGGAGATCAGAGTTGGGAACTTGATCGGGGCTGGGCACTAGATATAGGAAGCAACGGTACCGACATAGCACTCGACCACTTGGGAGGCGGATTTCGTACTCGCTTGATCGTGCACCACCCATGACAATCCTAACTGTGTCCCATCGGTGGGATGTCCGGGTTCTGGAGGCAGACATGTTGGCCCACATTAAGCCTGGGCAGGGGGCGGGTGTGGGCATCATAGTTGCATTGCACCTGAGCAGCTCTGGCAGCGTCTCGGCGGTCACAGTCCTGGGTCTTTTCCTGCCAATCTTCTTTGAATGACTGAGGATGGGCAGACACACATGTACGGAGAGGGTGACCATACAGTACCTGGGCAGGAAAGCACCAGACTGGTTGGGTGTGTTTCTTAACTCAAGGAAACCAAGATCGAAATCCTCGCAGTCAATGTTTCCTGTGAGGGCCGTTTTGAGGATCAAGTTCTTGACAGCCTTGACGGTGGCCTCAGCGTGTCCATTAGACTATGGGTAATGCGGCGATGAGGTGATGTGGTGTACACCCCAACGTTATGTGAAGTCAACGAATTCTTTGCTGGTAAACTGAGGTCCTCCATCGGTGCGCAGGCGTAAGGGAATACCCACCTCTCTGAAGTAGCGGCAGAAGTGCCGTATGGTTGAGGAGGTAGTAGTGTCGCCCTTGCAAGGGGCAACCACAGGCCAGCCGGAGAGGCGATCGACTACAAGAAAGGACTTCCCAGCTACCTGGAAGAAGTCAGCCAATGCCGACTCAAAGGGCCTGGATGGATGGTTGTCGTTGTGGAGAGGCTCCTGTTGTTGTCTGAGACGCAGGACTCGGCACGGCTTGCTGGCAGCGACGGTGTTGGCGATGTCTGAGTCTATCCCAGGCCAGAAGACAGTTTGTCGGGCCTGATGTTTGGTAGCCTCGACACATTGGTGACTATCATGGAGTCTGGCGAGTGTGTGGTGACATAGAGCTGCAGGAACTAGTATTCTTGCCCCATAGAGCACGAGGTTGCCATCAGTAGAGAGGGCTTCTCGCAGCTTCCAGTACGGTGATAAGGATGCATGTAGGTCGTACCGGTTCGTGGGAAACCCAGAGCTGATGCAATCGAGAAGGCGAATGTAGGTGTGATTGGGGCATCCTTGTCCTGGGAAGCTGTTGTAGCGTTGATGACAGATCTGACATGTGCCGTTACCTCAGCACAGCCAGTCATCCTTAGAGGTGGGGTAGCTGACTGGTGCACGAGAAAGTGCATCTGGGATGCATAGAGACTTGCCGGCATGCCACACTGCAGTAAATTGGTATTGCGACATGTGCTCCTTCATTCGCTGGAGCCGTGGGTTTTCAACCATGTCCAGCGTGCAGCTGCTGATGATAGGCACCAATGGGCAATAGTTGGTTTGCAGGGTGAAGGTTGGTAGTCCTTTGAGGTATAGGCAGCACTTTGTGAGGGCCCAAGATACTGTAAGCATCTCCAGTTCAATCGTTGCATACCTTGTTTCAGCGTCTGCGAGAATGCGGGATCCACACTGGACTACGCGGAGATGTCCAGATCCATGGTCCTGGAGGAGAGCATAGCCTATCCCGTAGAGCCGGAATGCGTCGGTCTGGAGAATGGTCGGCAGGGTTGGGTCAAAAGACGCAAGAACAGGCGGGCTTGAAAGTGCTTGTTTCACACGTTTGAAGGCCTGGTCATGGTCAGGTGTCCAAAGAAAAGAGCGCTTGGGGCTCATGAGTGGTCGAAGGGGCTGTGCAGTCAGGGCGATATCTGGGGTAAACTCTGCCAACTGGTTTACTAATCTCATGAAGGAACATAAGTCCGTCAGGTTGGATGGTGTAGGGAAGTCTTGCAGAGCAGCAACTCGTCCTGGGTCAGCAGCAATTCCTTCTTCAGAAAAGATGAAGCCACAGAAATTCACTCTGGCCTCTGCCACTGTGAACTTTTCTTTGTTGAGAGTGATGCCATTTTTGCAGCAGCGGGTGAGCAATTCGTGGATCCTGTGGTAGTGTGTCAGTAGGTCATCGTCGAAGATGAGAATGTCATCAACAACCTTGACACACTTCTTCATGCCTTGGAGAGCTAGGTCACGACAGTAACAATAGGCATCACCAGTGGCAGCGAAGCCCATAGGTTCCCGGCAATGCTGGAAGCGTCCATAAGGCGTAATGAAAGTGGTGAGGTGGCGGTCCTCTTCTGCTAGCTCCATCTGCCAGTAGCCGTGTAGAGCGTCTGCGGTGGTGAAGAACTTGGCGGTGGAGTCGACAGCATGGACAGCAGGTAAGGGCATGGGCGAAGGGTGGGCTGGACAGGTGACTTGTGCATTCAGCTTCGTGAGATCCACTGTGATTCGAACTCCCTTGGCCTTAGGGACGACGACTAGAGGGTGGCACCATTCCGATGGCTCATCTCCACAAGGCTTAATGATTCCCTGTTGTACCATGGAGTCTAGTTCATTCTGGACAGGTTCACGGAAAGCGTAGGGTATCTGCCTTGGGGTGTGGATGGCGAAAGGGTCCACGTCTTCCTTAAGGTGGATTTTCATGGGAGGGCCTGCCATCGGCCTCAGTGGAGCTGCTTTAAGGTCTTCCTTAGACACGAGCACGTCGTGAAAGGTTTGTAAGAAATATTCTCGGGCCTCAGCAGGGGTCGTGTCAGCATGCAGGGGTAGCTCCTTGCATCGATTAACGTGGGTGACCTGTAGGATGGGCCGCAGAAAGCCTAGCGGGATGATGGCCAACTCCTTGCAGAGCCCATAGGACAGGAGTGGCATCTGAACACGTTCGTGGACTTGAATCGTGGCGAGGCAGGACCGTTTGGCCAAGGACAAGGTGGCCTTAAGGGTTCCTAAAGCCGGTGTCATCTTTGACCTACCTGCCGTCAGTGTCACTGATGTGTTGGGAGACTGTAGCTCAGTCCTGGGAATGTGAAGGAATTCCAAGTGCTGGGGCCCATCACTGATACATCAGCTCCTGTGTCAGGCAGCATCATTATCTTCGATGTCTCACCCCTGTAGGTGAGGGCGATGGATATATAGGTGATGGTGAGGAGTCAGTTGATGAAGAAGGGGTCTCGACCTTGCGACAGTTAGAGGCCTTGCTAGAAGGGGGCGTGGCATTGGGTGGGCCGCCCTGCTTGGCATTCATCTGCTGATGGCAGTACTTTTCATAGTGGCCCACTCGGCCACAGTGTCTGCATGTGGCCTTGTTGGCAGGGCACTTTGAGGTCCTGCAGCAGTGTCCTTTGCAGCCACAGTTTACACATACACTGTCGCTGGCTGGGCGCTTTCCTGTTGAGCTGTGCTTCCTTGTGCAGGAAGGGCATAAAGTGTCCTTGTTAGGGGTCGGTAGCGAGGTAGAACCACTGTTGCCATGTCCTTTGATTTTTTTATAAGTGGAGACGGCACACAATTTAGAAGGAGGGGCACGTATGGCGGTAGTGGCTGTCCGTGTGGCCTCATAGGAGCGACATTCGTTAACCATGGTGGCCAATGAAGCTGCAGCGTCCAGGGCAATGAGTTTTTGAGTGAGCTCCTCGTCCCAGACTCCCATGATGATGATCACCTTCAGCTGAGTCTCCTCACACACAGCAGAATGGCCAGGACAGACATTGATTTCCTCTGCTACATGCCTCAGTTGGACGTAGAAGTCGCTAAAGCTTTCCCCTTCCCTCTGCTTGCAGGAGAGCAGGTCCCTGCATTGTAGAGCTTCATTCCGCAGGTTCTTGATGTGTTCCTGGAGAATATTCAAGACCTCGTCAACACTCCGAACCATGTCTGGTGGTACGTTGAGTGTGTGCTCGAGTATTCTTTGGGTCTCCAGGCTGAGGCACATACAAAGCTGTATCATCTGTTTCCTGGTGGGTAATGTCCCTAGGTCTACCATCAGGCTGTAGTCATCCCAGCGTCTACGCCATTCCCTGAACACTTAGTACGGGGCATCAGGACGTAAGGGCGGCGGGATCTGGGCGATGGCCTTCTGTGGGGGTGGTGGCTGGGTGGACAATGGCACTGAGGATTGTGTGGGAAGTTTTTGTGCGTCCGCTGGTGTTGCTTGCTGCTGGGCTGAATTAACGCTAAGTAGCTGCAACAATACGGTGAAACGTTGAGCTTCCTCCTCTCTTCTTAAGTTGTCCTCTTGGCGGCGTAGATCCTCTTCATGACGACGTCGTTCCTCTTCATAATGGCGTTGTTCTTCCTCTCTCCGATGTGCAGCCAACTCGGCCTGTCGAGATTCCTCCAGGTACTTGATGAGGAGCCTTAACTCCGTATTTGGAGCTGTGGGAGGCGGTATACTCAGGTGTGGTGAGAGCAATGGTGGGGTTTCCAGCGTTGCAAAACCTGGAATGGTTCGACGGTCTGTTGGTGAGACTGAGTGTGAAGGCAACTGGTGGTCCTCAGGGTCCTGGTCATGTTGCATATCCCAAGGCTCGTCTTGATGTGAAGCAGAAGCCATTATGAGCAGTTTTCTGCAATGTCAACTGCAGTTTAAAGGAAGAGAAGAACGATGAGGTAGACTTTCTAGTTCTTATTAAAAAGTTACTGTAAATAGTTCTTCAACTGTGCAGGGAGTACTGGCAGGCGGTGGCGAGTGGGCTGGGTGGGCTCCTGGGGGGTGGGCGGTCGGGTGGGAGTGGGGAGCGACCACTTGACCGTTGAAATGAGTCGGCATTGTCTTGCAAATGATGAGCAGGGGTAGATGTGATTCAGGCTCTGTAGCTGGGTATGGAAATAAGGGTACCCGTAGAGCTGGGGCAAGGCACAAGACAAATAAAACCCACTAAAATCAAAGCACTGACATTACACTGCACTGGCACTGCACAAACACTGCATGAACGTATCATAAACACCGCACTAGCACTGTAAAATCCAAAGGTGATTTAGGGGTAATGGCGGCTGGATCTGAATGCTGATTCTGGTGTTCCTCGAAAATGCTGAATGGTTTCTTCACTGCGCCATGGTGATAGGTGGTGATGTCTTATATTAGAAGACGGGAGATTGCAGGATGGGAGAAATGATATCCCGAGTCGTAGATTTCTTTATTCCAAGCAGCAAAAGGTAAATAAGTACAGAGGCTCTGCAGGGCATGCAGTTCGCACCAAGAGAAGCAAGAAGAATAGTCATGCGCATGTGCGGGGTGCATACAGGACGACACATGCGGATGCGTTCACAATAGGCAATTTTATTAAATACATGAAAATGAATCATACAGCAATTGCATAGTAAAATATACATTATTCCACAGATATGGTGTTTATTTCTTTATTTTTTCATTTCTTATCTAATATCCTTTTTTATCACTTCAGCTATTTTCTTCATCCAACCATTGTCATACTTTTTAGTAAATCATTATTTGCTGCCATCAAGTAATAGTTCAACTTATAATAGTTTCTTCATGCATAACTAAAGGCTTTTGAACATTACGTTTTTCATGATGCTAACTGGAAGACAGTTTTGTGTACTCGACTCACTGCTCTTTATGTCAATAACATGAAATACAAGAAGTAGATAATCATCAATATTTTGAAGTGTGCACCATTTAATGGCGCAATTTCATTATCCCCATTACCTCTGGTCCCCTTGTGATTCAAAAGACTTCCCAGAAATTCCGCTACTCAGGTCTTTCGTGTGGTACATCTCCCAGAAATCTCCACAGATCTCCAGCCTCTCCTAATACAATTTTCTTCCAACGAGATTTGAAAAAATCTTATCTGCTCAAACACTTTTGGTGGCCAATAACCTCAACTGATACTATCAAATGCCTTACTACTCGGTGTGGCGTGGAGGTAACATCAATCTATCCTTCATCTTTATTGCCTCTCGGGGTGCATATAGCATAATTGTAAATGGACCGACTCTCCAACAGACTTTACCTGAAATTAAGGTTTCTATTCTTGGCTAATGTAGTACCACATAAAAAAAAAAATAAAAAAAACAGCAAATTGAGACCAATGACATGACAACTATTATTGTATCTAATACTTGAATATTTGAACCCATCACCCCAGTACACTAAATGAATCCAGTAATTAATATTAACAACGCTATTTTAATGGCAAAAAGGGGGGATTTGAAAAGTTCTATTCTAAATGCCCAGTTAAAAAAAATCACTCGTAGCCATCACACAAGATATATCAAATGTAGCTCGGTAAATGCAAAAAAATGAACAATATTGGGCACCATTTATCATACATGAATCAATTTCTCAATATATCATGGTAAAAACCGTAAATATATTGAGAATGTGACTTTATAAGGTAAATTTACACTAAATATTTTGAAAGTTTTAGTCCTTCAACATTTTTCCCAAAACCTCGCTGTGGAACAAACGTTACAGATTACTTTATCCTGAAAAGTTAATTCTGAAATATGTCGTCCCCATAAACATTTAGAGTTCGCTGTTTCTATGTACTAGATACAGACTTTTGATCATTGATCATCTATGTAAGATCACTCAGAAAAACTCATTAAGGCTGTCCTGTTTTTTTTTTTTTTGTCCTCAAGCCCTTGGCTCTTAGTCCTCTCATCCACCTGGTACGTAACCTCATTCAAGAAAAAGAACTCGTTTATCACTAGCTCCCCCTTTTTTAGCTTCTGAAAACATCTTTATTACAAAAGAGGTTCTTTATACTACATCTCTCTCTCTCTCTCTCTCTCTCTCTCTCTCTCTCTCATGAGTGATGTGTTACATGACATGACCGTGACATCGTTCTGACGCTCAGGATAAGGTTTCGAACTCTGCTACGGACGCAGAATGTCCCTATATACTTCCATTTGAAACTTGTAGTGAGAAAGGTATGTAAACATAGAAACAGAGTCTTCGGGTGTACCCAAAACCAAGCACACATTTCAATGCAAATTTTAGGACGGGTTATCTAGGTACAAAAGACAATCCGGAAGTTTACTGGCGATACCGATCAAGTTGCCAACTTTAATGTTGTGCTGTGTGCCTCTTTTGATATTTTAAATTAAAGATAAATTCAGTTATAAAATACTGTGGATATACTTAGTAGTGGTAAGGTGAAAGAATATCTTACATGAGCAACAGGTGGAAACAAAGATAAAAAGCATCACAAAGACAAAAAAGCCAAAGAGAAACCAAAAGGGAATAAATTAATTTCAGAGGCTGAACTCCTCCCAATTCCGAAACTGAGAAAAGGTATCACAAATGAATTCCACATCGTCCTGGGTATTAAGAGAGCAATAACACAATGAAGAGGCATTGCTGTGATCAAAATTATGAACTCATCTGGTGAAATGTGACCAGCAGCATACTGTATATATATATATATATATCTATATATATATATATATATATATATATATATATATATATACATATATATATATATATATATATATATATATATATCATATATATATATATATATATATAATATATACATATATATATATATATGTATATATATATATATATGTAAGCGAATACCACAGGAAAATGATAGGCAGAAATCCAAGCACTTTCTTCTTTATTAAGACATGAAATACAGTTGGAAAGAAAGTTATCAGGTAAACAACAAGATCAAGAATACAAGATGGTTAATTGTCAAAAGTGTAAAAATTAAAGATAATCCAAGATTATCGGATATCACACGGTCACAAACCTAAACATAGATTTAACCCTAACAGAAACTACAACGTATCCGTATAGTCCAAAACATTTAAAAACTGAATATATTAATTTTGTTGCTTATATCTATCTGCAACTTTTTTCATTATGAAGGCATCAAGTTTAAATAAACCCAGACTTAAATCTAGAACATTTCCATCATTTGACTTGATGAAACAAGATTCAATGATATTCCTTTTAACTGTGTCATTGCATGGGATTAAGGCTCTTTCTTGACTCCTGTTAATAGGATGATCTAAATCTTTCATATATACGAATAATACATTAGATATTTGCCCAGTTCTCACAGAATCTTGGTGTTGTTTGAGACTTTGTGAAAGAGATTTACCGGGTTGTCCGTAATAGACTTTATAACACTTTTTGCAAGGAATTTCATATATGCAGCCTGGAAGATCTTTAGGAGAATTTTTTATTACTAAACTCTTGGCATTATTACGGAAAACAACATTTATGTTAAAATGTCTTAAAATTCTAGGAATTTCTAAAAACCTTTCATCATACGGTCATTTTAGAATGTTATGCTTACTAAATTCAGGTTTGTCATTAGTTAAATAAAATGTTTTTCTGGCTCTTTTCCATTCCACATCTACAAAAGTCCTTGGGTATTTAAGTTTCAAGGCAATATCATAAATAGTTTTAATCTCAGCGTCAATAAATTGTGGGCTACAGACACATAAAGCCCTGAGGAACATCCCAGAAAAAAGCAGAGAATTTAACATTTTGATGGTGATTTAAGTAGTAA
>NC_061092.1:51608894-51618894 GCF_015104395.2 Macrobrachium nipponense | reverse complement strand
GCGCGCGAGAGAGAAGGAGATTTTGTATGCTTGTAATTTAATTAATACGCTAATTGAATGGCGAAAGCAAAGGGGTTTATAAAACCTTCCCATTTTAAGAGTCATTTCAACCCTAAATGGGTTGAAATAGCAAGATAAATGCTTTTGCCATGAGATAATTCTCTTTTTCTCTCCTCTGAAGAACTTAATCTAATGTAATTTGTTACCGTCATTTAACACAGACATTTACTCTCATTGACTCATTAACACTAGTTAAAAGTATATCAGTTTGCCATTAGACTTCTTAAAAGATACATTCTACTCATTGACAATTATTCAAAGTTCTCTTCGGAAAGTCCCTTATGTATAGATGTACATAAAAAATAAATTGTAATAAATTGAAAATTATACAAGATATTATCTTGCCCAGGCATATTCTCAAAGATTAGCTAATAAATTTAACATTATTATTTTAAAGAATTGGAGAATAACAAATTGTAAAATCTAAGTAAGCATATAAGTTTATCTTACTAAACTTTTACATAATCTAACCTTATTCTAAAAGTGTTAGTAATAAACTTAGTTTTAACAGATATGAATGCTATGTATTTCGGCGTAATACAGTTCATAAGGTTAATTTGCCCTGAGGGGGCATTACAAACGCGCGTCCGCAACGGTGCTAAGAATCCTGCGGTTACGTAATAAACAAACAAAAATAATAGATCGTGGGGATTGACTGGTTAAACACTTAAATAAATGATCAACGTAAACAAAACGAAGCAATGCTTAAATAATATCGCCTTAGTAGAACAAGTTAATTATATGTCCTGGTTCGTCATAATTGTGTTATAATACCCTTTAAATGACTATGGTGCCAGAGGAGGCACTTATGGTGGGAAGTCTGGGGACTTCTTAAAGGGCATCGCTAGAAGCCCGCTGATGCCATCATAGTAGTTTTCAATGACATGCTAAACTTCCACTGCCACATCTGCTGGCGAATGGGCGCTGCCTATGCAGAGCATTCAATAGAAAGGGGTGCTTAGAAGGGATAATGAAGAAGGAAGGAAATTATAAAGAAGAGGGTATGTAATGTACAAAATAAGAACATTCGCAAAAGAGGAAGATGAAGGAAGTTGAAGTAGCCGAATCGGACACTCTCCTCTGGATGGAGAAGGGCCGGAATTCTCCAAAACAATATGGCACTGTGCCAGGTAACTAGTGCAGAGAGAGGCTATGGGCTCCTCTAAGGTTGTTGGAATCCTCGGCGTCCTCCACCTCTCTTCCTTTGACCACTCCAAGGTCGGTTTCACCACCCCATTGGGGGACTCAAAAGACATAAGTCTGTATAAGGTTCTGTAATTGTATCGGCCCCGATTGCTGTGACAGTTGGAGAAACAGCGTTCACCCCCATGCCTAACGCTGCTTGACTCAGTCCCTAGGACTGGTTAGCCGCTGACAGAGGTGAAGAGGAGGAGGTGATTACCGGCTCACGATTTTGAGCGACCGACTCCGGGGCAGTTGATGGGAACGTTGGACACTTGGGTATGCCTGATACCCTGCTATCCATGGATGGTAAAAACTTTTACGGGTGAAGTTTAATAATTTTTTATTCATAACATTATCATCATCATCATCATCACTATCATTATCATCATCATCATCGTTATTGTTATTATTTTTGTTGTTGTTGTCGTCATCATCACAGTATGTCATCATTTTTGGTTATATGGGTGTTATATCAATATCATAATTTTTTTTACAACCACCACCACCACCATCATTATCATCGTGTTGTTGTAGTTGTAGTTTTTATTGTTGTTGATGTTGTCGTCGTCGTCGTCATCATCATCGTTCGTTGTTTTTGATGCTGTTTATATCTATTTTTTCATTCGGATCAAAATTTTCCATAGGACTAACTCTGCACTTCATACGCAATTATGGTGCACCATACTTCTTAGTGGAAAAACATAAGGTTCATAAATTATACCTGAGCTGCTTTGATCGAATGCCCTATCGATTCCTACGTGTTGCTGGTGAAATAGTAACTCAATCAAATTCCGCTGAAGATACTGATATCTTGATATCATCATCATTCTACCTCCTGCTGATGGTGATGAAGAAAATGAAGATGATGATGCCCTTGATAGAGAAGGGGCGCTTGATGTGGTTAGTGGAGAGCTTGAAGTTCATGAAAATGAAGATGAAGACGTTGGAAACTTCAGAGAAAATGGAAGATGGCGCAAAAGGAATGTTTGAGATATATAAGCTGTTCTTCCCAGATGAGATCATTAGTCATCTGACAGCACAAACGAATTTGTATGCGTCAATGAGATAAAAAGGACAAGGATTTCTGTATTAATGAGGATGATATGACAAAGTTGTTGGGATTAGTTTTGTAAGTGGATATCATAGTATGCCATCTGAGAATGGCTATTGGTCGACAAGTGATGACTTAACTATACCAATATTTCATAACACTATGAACAGGGAAAAGTTCAAATCCACCAAGAAGTATTTTCATGGTGCAAATAACAATAATCTGGCAAAATAAAAAATGGCAAAGATTTCACCCCTGCTTGATATTCTCAGAGATAAATGTAAAAAATATGGTATTTTCACGAATTTCTGAGTATTGATGAATCAGTGATCCCTTATCATGGTCATCACAGAGCTAAGCAGTTCATACGAAATACACCTGTCAGATTTGGTTATAAGATGTGGATGCTGTGCACTGGAAAATGCCCCCTTTTACCAAAGAAGGAATTTGAGAAAAAGAGAGAGGTTCTTTCGACTACAGATCAGATGTGCAAGCTGGAATGATAACAATATTGGTGCAGTTGCCAGTAAGTACTATGGAGTCAGAACCATTCAGAAAGTTAATAGATGGATGAAGAATAAAGGAAAAAGGACGTGCAGCAACATTATCCAATAAGCATGTATGATAAAGGATTGTTTGGGGTAGATTTATGTGCCTAAATGTTGTCAACCTACGGGCCAAGGCTGAGATAAAAGAAATGGTGGTGGAATATATTCTCAGAACTACTGAATCTTTCCATTGTAACTAGCTACAGTTCTACCAGCATGTGAATCCTGGCTCTCGCGTATCCCATAAGGATTCCAGGCATAAAGTAGCCTGTATACTGGTAAAAATCCAAATATCTAGCAACAGACACGAGGATCAACATCACCTGTACCAAGGGGAGTGAGCTATAGGATAAATCACTTCCTTGAGCAATGCTCTCAAGGTAGGTGCTATGTGTTTGCAAGAAAAACACACTGAATTGCAAAAAGTGTGATAAAAGGCTCCATAAGATCTTAGTGTAATATCACATTCCACAAAAAGTTCCATTTTTTTTCTCAAATAATCAGATAAACAGTAAAGTAATTCATAATAATGGAACAACGTCTTTAAAACAATGTTATATTGTAAGATTTACACACACAAAAACCAAGTTTTTGTTAATTTTGGTAAAAAATTCTATTTTCATTTTTATACTGAGGTTGTACCCCCCAAATGTCCAACGTTCCCATTTTGGGAACACATTAAAAACTATAAAGGAAATAATAAAATGAGGATTTATGGTTCTCTCATCATAAAGTGCACCTAAAACAAATAAGTTCTGACATATTCATGCCTTTACTTAAAATCCTTCAGTATGCGGACAATAAAGGGCTAATGCCCAATTCAGTCATCTTACCTTTGAAATATTTTCTAACAAAATTAGTTACACAGTCTGCCTGAACGACCTTGGGCATCCAAAACCCAGTAAAAAAGTTGGTTAGTACTTCTACAATTTTTTCGCTCCTAATTGTACGGAGTGGAATAGCTTCAGGATAGCGAGACATTTTATCCATTATAGTGAAAATATACTCATTCCCACAACGAGTCCTCGGTAATGGACCAACAACATCGATAATTACTTCTTGGAAAGGTTCGGGGATGGGGCACAAATGAGCTTTAGGAACAGGCTGATTCGACTTACTGACTTTCTGGCACACATCGCAATTATTAACAAACTTCTTAACGTCTGCTTTCAACTTGGGCCAGAAATAGTTCGCGAAGAGTTTGCTAGTCGTCTAATAAACGCCAAAATGCCCAGCCAAACCCCTTTCATGAGCCAACGACATCAACGGCTCTCTCTCTCTCTCTCTGTGTTAGTTATTCGTGTTACCACTCCATGTTCTTTGGTCTAGGAAAGGTTTTATCGATTTTTGCAAATATTCCTTCCGTGAATAATCATTCAGCTCTCAACATTCCATTTCATCGTGTGCTATATTTATTTGCCTCTTTATAAAATATTCTGCTACTGAACAATCACAGGAATTTTCATTAGTTAGAGATGACCTTCAGTCAGATAAATATTTGTTACACACACGCGCCACACACAGATATATATATATATATATATATATATATATATATATATATATATATATATATATATATATATATGCAAAATAAAAACACTGTATCGTGCTACTAAGAAATCAATAGAGGGATCCACAGTAATATCCTTGTTTATCTAGATATAATATGTTTATACAAAGCTTAAAGCTTTCGTCCATCCTCCTGTGGACTTGATCACTAAGCAAATGAGACATGGTATTGGTGAAGAATTCCAAATAAACATAAACAAAGAGACAAAGAACATTAACAAGGTTAAAAAATTCGAACAAGTCATTGGGTCGTTTGCCTTTCCATAATTCGCTGTGATCTACGGGGCGGGACAAAGCGCCGGTCTTCTTCCTGAATGACATCTTGACGGTCGTTAACCAAAAAGGTAGTTTGTAGATTAGGCTCTGGAACGGGCGAAGGATGGTTATTTACATTATCAGATTGAAGGAGGCTGTACACATTTCTGAAGTTGAGAGAGTGCAAAATGTGCAGTTAAGGATATATGCGAAATAAACGTGGGAATAAAAGTCCTTTGGAAGTCGTATTTATGATTTAGTATTTCGTTTAGATTATCGTATCTTAAAAACAGACATGACTGTCCACTAGATCAATGGAAAGCTTTCAGCAACAATGTTGATGGTGGTTCACTTACAAATTACGGTTATATGTAATTTTCTTGAAATACTAATACAATATGAAATATTAAGTTATTTTAACCAATGTAACAAGTTCATATTTAGTAGAAAGATAGAAAGACAGAAGTAGAGAAACAATAATAATAATGGGACAAAGATAAAGACAAAAAAATTATGAGAGACCTTACCTTACAGTTCGTTCGGGTTGCCCCAGGTCCCTCAGTGTGAGGCACCTCTAATGTCTACCAGAGAGTTGCTAGTACATCTTCCGGTATATTTTGCATCTTCCAATCTTGGATGGTCTGGGATGCAGTTTAGATATTTGTCGAGCTTATTCTTAAACACATCTACGCTCACTCCTGATATATTCCTCAGATGAGCTGGCAACGCATTGAATAGACGCTGCATTATCGATGCTGGTGCGTAGTGGATTAATGTCCTGTGCGCTTTCCTTATTTTTCCTGGTATAGTTTTGGGCACTATTAATCTACCTCTGCTTGCTCTTTCTGATATTTTTAGTTCCATGATGTTTTCTGTTATTCCTTCTATCTGTCTCCATGCCTGAATTATCATGTAGCGTTCTCTTCTCCTTTCTAGACTATATAATTTTAAGGATTGTAGTCTTTCCTAGTAGTCAAGATCATTAACTTCTTCTATTCTAGCTGTAAAGGACCTTTGTACACTCTCTATTTGTGCAATATCCTTTTGATAGTGTGGGTACCATATCATATTGCAATATTCAAGTGGACTACGAACATATGTTTTATAAAGCATTAATCATGTGTTCAGCTTTTCTTGTTTTGAAGTGCCGTAACAAAATTCCCATTTTTGCTTTACATTTTGCCAACAGAATTGCTATTTGATCATTGCATAACATGTTCCTATTCATCATCACACCAAGGTCTTTAACTGCTTCCTTATTTGTGATGGTCTCATTATTAGGTCCCCTATATGCATATAGCTTTCTTTCTCTGTCTCCATAATTTATTGATTCAAATTTATCAGAGTTAAATACCCTCCTATTTACCTCTGCCCAATCATATACTTTGTTAAGGTCTCTTTGTAGAGCGTTCCTATCTTCATCACAAGTAATTTCTCTACTTATTCTTGTGTCATCTGCGAAACTACTCACTACCGAATCCTTAACATTACTGTCTATGTCTTCAATCATAATAACAAACAGTATTGCAGCTAACACCGTACCTTGTGGCACACCGGATATTACCTTGGCTTCATCCGATTTCTCATCGTTTGCAATAACTATCTGTTTTCTGTTGTGTAAAAATTCTTTTAACCATCTTCCTACTTTATCCACGATATTGTGTTTTCTAATTTTCTTCGCTAATATATTATGGTCTACTTTGTCAAAAGCTTTTGCAAAGTCTAGATAAACCACATCTGTTTCATTTCCGCTTTTCATATTTTTGAATATGTTCTCACGGTGGACTAACAGTTGGGTTTGTGTACTTTTTCCGGGTACGAAACCATGTTGTCCTTTATTAAACAAATTATTTTTTATTAAATGTTTCATAATATTTTTCTTCATTACCCTTTCATACACTTTCATAATATGTGATGTTAGACTCACAGGCCTATAATTACTTGCCTCTAGTCTTGATCCACTTTTGAATGTAGGGGTAATATATGCTAATTTGTGCTCATCATAAATCTTGCCTGTATCTACACTTTGTCTTAATAATATTGCAAGTGGCTTTGCGATAGAATGAACTACTTTCTTTAACAAAATAGCAGGGCCACTCCATCGGGCCCTGCAGCAGCTCCATTTTTAATTTCATTAATAGCCTGCACAATATCAGCTTCATTAATATCTATGTCAGCTAAATATTCACTATTTTCGTCCCTTACTTCTATATCATTATCTTCATTATCTATTCTAGGGGTGAATTCTCTCTTATATCGTTCTGCCAATATGTTGCAAATTTCCTTTTTTTCATTCGTTAATCTCCCTTCAATCTTAGAGGGCCTATTTTCTATTCTTCTTTTATTCATCTTCTTCGCATATGAGTATAATAGTGTTTGGGGTTTTTGCCTTGATATTTAATAGGGTTTTTTCTTCCAAGTCCCGTTTTTCATTTTCTTTTGATTGTATAAGCTTTTGTTCTGCATTTTCTATCTTACTTTTTAGTTCTATAACTTTCAATGCATTTTTTTCTTTTGCAAGACCTTTTTTCCACTTTCTGATTTTCTGGAACAAGATCCTTCTGTCTCTTGGTATGCATGACTGATGTTTACTTTTCTTCTTCGGTATATATTTATCCACTATTTTCTCTAATATTTTATATAATATCTCTGTATTTATCCTTATGTCATCACTTACGAAAATGTTATCCAATCATTGTTTAATTCTTCATTTATTTCTGACCATTTTATATTTTTACTGTAGAAGTTGTATTTTCCATATCCTTCCCACTTTTTCATTTCTTGCTTATCTCTGTTTTCACTTGCTTTGGAATGAACTGTTTAATTCTATGACATTATGGTCTGAAATACTCGCATTATAAACTATTATTTCTTTAACATAATTCATCTCGTTCACAAATACTAGGTCTAAAGTATTTTCCTTTCTTGTTGGCAGGTGATTTATTTGTTGAATGTTGTATTCTAGTAGCATATCTAATAGCTTTTCGAATTGCCTCTTATCTTCTGCACTACTATTACTCGCTCTTTTTCATATGTATAAGTACAACCACAATCTCCTATTCGTTCTTTCCATTCTACGAAAGGAAAGTTGAAGTCTCCAGATAGGAGAATAGTCCAGTCCTTGTGATTTCTACATATATCATCCAATTTTTCAATTATTAAGTCAAACTCTTTAGTATTAGGAGGTCTATATATTACTATGTTCATTAATTTTTCAGATTCAAATTCTACCGCTATTAGTTCACATTCTGAGTTACTGAGAGAGAGAGAGAGAGAGAGAGAGAGTAGAGAGAGAGAGAGAGAGAGAGAGAGAGAGAGAGAGAGAGAGAGAGAGAGAGAGAGAGACCATTTTAAGTTCTTTTCTAGATTAACACCATAGTGAACAAGCTTTAGCTAATGATAACGTGCAAACGAATTAATTATCGCTGACAATTTTGATTGACATATTATTTTAAAAGCAATTCTATTGTAGGAATTTAACTTCTCTCTCTAGGAAAAGTCAACTGCAGTGGTATTTTCCTTTCCCTGACTAGTTCCTGTCTTGGGACAGGTTAGGATTAGAAATCACTAGTGCGTCGTCAGATTTGATTTGATTTGATTTATATAGATTTTTGGCTGTTGACCCAATCATGATATATATATATATATATATATATATATATATATATATATATGTATATTATATATATATATATATATATATATATATATATATATATATATATATATCATGATTGGGTCAACAGCCATAAAGATAGCGGGCGATATAGCTGTAACACCAATGCCAGTTTTTGGAAACTTACAAATTATGGGTATATATAATTTTTTGAAGCACTAAAGGAAAATAAAAGGTTCAAATATTTCCACCAATATAACAAATTCATATTCAATAAGAAGCTAGAAAGAAAGAAGCGCAGCAAAAATATTAATAATAGTACAGAGAGAGAGAGAGAGAGAGAGAGAGAGAGAGAGAGAGAGAGAGAGAGAGAGAGAGAGAGTTTTTGGGTAATTGGTAGCCAAATAGATGTAACCAGCGAATGTTTTTCATTATGTATTGTTTGGCGGTGTGAGGTTCCAGCAACGAAAACGCACACCGAACTGAATAATCTTTTACCAATTCAATTGTGATTATTGTTAATGTAGAATGCCATTGGTCATGACAACTACTAATCCACAAACAATATTATGGCATGGACACTTTAAATTAACAGCCTATACCAAAGGTTTAAGGAAAACGACACCCATACTTGTGGGAAGAGGTATACTTTTAATAGGAGGTGACTTGAGAGACTCACAAATGCCAGCGACTTATTCCACACCCTACCATCTACTGCTACTGACTTAAGGCTCTCTAAACGTTTTAATGTTTATATATAATCGCCAATCAATGATCAATCATTATTAACACTGATCAACATCCATTCACACAATACTAGTTTGCTATAATCACAATTGAAAGTTGTGAATAATGGTAAAAAACTCTGTAAATATGACGTTACGTTTCCTTATGTCGATGAGAGGCTCAGTTCTACAACGTTTTCGGGGTATCAAGAGGCTTAAACATCTATAAGACCTTCTTTTCCTTAGTGTAAGAAGGTTGCACCTAGTTCCCTTCCTTATTAATGCTTTATTGAGGTATATGGATTCTGCTGAGCAATGATATCTATACCATTTGTCTTTCAAGAATGGTAGTTATATCTTAATGAAAAATATTTGGAGAATGAAATACTGAATAGTTAATTATTTAGGTGAACACGACTGGTAGAAACTAGATTTGGGTATCCTCTTTTATAATTGTTTACTTTTAAAATATATTTAATATTTTCATACAGTGAATGGAAAAGTGGATATGATCAATTCAGCCCACAGTATCCCTGTAGATACTTATATTATCATTGACATTTGTCGCATAATCTTTGTTGAAATCTATTGTCATATGCTTTACCTAGTATATTTTTCCTGCTTTTGATACTACATATTTTCTCCCTACAAATTCTTATATTTTGGATATAATCTTGCAGTTCAATTATATATATAACTATATATATATATATATATATATATATATGTATGGATATATATATATTATATATATATATAATGTATATATATATATAGATATATATATATATACTATCCATATAGATATATAATATATATATATATATATATATATATACATATATATAGATAGAGATAGAGGATAGATTTATATATATATATAATATATAATATATATACTATATTAATATAGATCTATCGAATATATATATTAGTATATATATATATATTATATATATTATATACTAGATATATAAGTCATATCACA
>NC_061092.1:51599505-51608394 GCF_015104395.2 Macrobrachium nipponense | reverse complement strand
TCATATCACATTTCCGTGATTCATATACATATATCGAGCTACAATGTCCTTTAATATCTAATTCGCTCTACCTCGGAATTAATATATTTTCTTATATGCTTAAACGAAGGGGAATTTTTTTCTCGATAATAGACTTGCCTGGACCAGGGCGCGAACCCGTGCATCCTTTCAAACCCAGGAACGTCAGTGAAGCGGTGGTGTAGTAGGTAAAGCTTCACTGACGTTCCTGGGTTTGAAAGGATGCACGGGTTCGCGCCCTGGTCCAGGTAAGTCTATTATCGAGAAAAAAATTCCCCTTCAGTTAAGCATATATGAAAATATATTAATTCCGAGGTAGAGCGAATTAGATATTAAAGGACATTGTAGCTCGATATATATATATATATATATATATATATATATATATATATATATATAATATAAATAAACAGTTTGTCGTAGCTACCTCAATAACGTAAGTGGACCTAAATTTGTGCTAATTTGCTGTTATAGATGTTAGTTTTTTTATGAGTGGGACGCAGGTATTATGACCTGTAATATTCGCTACAATCTTGCACCGGATTTGAAAAATCAACAAAAAACCAGATACTTTAGGGTGACTATGGAAACCAGGCAGCGGTCAATAGTTCAATCAACATGTAGATAACTTCCTCGCTGCCTCAACAAAATAGATCACGTCTTAGGTCGGTGCATGAGTGAAAGCAAGGATCTTGTTTTGGGTAGATTTTATGGGCGTGATAATGAGCTGTTATGACGTCACGCATCTATTCCAGTGCAACGAACTTGTGACAAATCAATGACGTCATATGATGGGAAGTGTCTTGTGAGAAAGTTTGTGCTTGTGTACTTACAAGCTGTTTACCCTACATAATGGGAAGGTAAGATAACTAAGACAAAGAAGCAATTGAGGTCGGAGAAGAGGCCTTATTATTGAGAGTGCCATTTTAAAGTTGTATTTTACTTAAGTGCTAGTGCTCACAGCTGAAATGGGTAAGCATACTTTTAAGAGTGTGGCTTTGCCCTTTTATATTTTAAATTTATTTCAAAGATGTCATTTTTCCATATGATCTTTTGATTTATGTAATTTTGGTTGGTTTGCAATTTATTTATGTGGGATTTCTTTTTTTTTTTCTTTTTTCTCCTGATGGTTCTGGCAGTGGGAACTTATCTGGTAATTTTAATGGGAACTTAACTGATATTTCCTTGGATATGGTGTGGGGAGACAATGACTTGTCAAGTTGCCTGTTTTACGACTAAACGAATGTTAGTTATTGTAGAGAAAGAGGTGGACGGGTTTGGTTCGATCCCCAGGGTTATTTGAATTATCTGGATTTTGAATTTTAACTTATTCAGTTAAACATTTGTTTCTTTGAGAATTTGATTTATTTAGTTAATCCTTTTATTCTTAAATAAATGTATTTTTGTAGATCACGAGTCTGATTTAGCTACCTGACAGAATTGTGAGAAGTTGAGAGAGAGAGAGAGAGAGAGAGAGAGAGAGAGTCACTCAGTGCCTAACTGCTCTAAGGTCATGACTACTAACATACTTCTCTGAGGAGGCACACACACACACACACACATACACACACACACACACACACACACACACACACACATATATATATATATATATATATATATATATATATATATATATATATATATAATACAAGGCAGGTGAGGGAAAGGCAATCAATAAACTAATAAAATCCGAATTACATATTTTAATTAAATTAAAACATTCAGAATATAATTACTAAAACATTTACTTAAAGAACAAGCAAGTGGCTAGTGACAACCTACCCAGAAGGAAGTTAAAAACAAACTACTGTACTCGTCACTCGTGTGGAGTTACAATGAGAGAGAGAGAGAGAGAAAAAAAAAACAATAACAAACATACAGAGTGAAAAGCAGCTCGACAAGACCATCAGACAATAAACAATTGTGTGGATGACGTTTGGGAATTTAACGGTGGTACGGTCAATTTGATAATAATGGATTCCAGTATTGTTAAGTCGTTTTCTTTTTGCACCTGTCCTATTATCGAAAAATCTTTATTGTCTATAAAAGTTTTACATATTCTTGTATGGTTTCTGATATTATATTGTTCAGGACTAGACAATCTGCTCCCAGTTCTGAAGCTGACCTCTCTGTGAGAATCAATGCGCACTCACAACAGCCTTTTCACACATCCGAAATAGATCCCCTGACTACATCTGGGGCACTTGTACTTATATATAACGTTAGATGTGCGACACTGACAGCAGAAGTTTTGATAGTAAATGAACGGCGTGGATTTAAAACAAGAAGACTGTTTTTGATAATATATTTACTAGAAAATAGATATTAGAAAGCTCCCGAAAAAACTATTGAAGACAAGGATGGATCAGGATAGAAATGATAGAAAGCATATGCATAGGATGTTGACAAAAAGCAATATGTATTTTGTTGAGAGTGATTGGAAGTTTGAAATATGAAACTAGAATATCTAAGGTACACACGAGAGAGTAAAAGGTTTGATGTGGAAGTGTATCTCTTGAGCATGAAAAGTAACAATGGAAAGATAGGCGACACGGGTAAATATTTTAGTCAGTCTTCACAGGATTGGGAGAAGGAATTATATAAGAAATACACATGAAAACACACTCCCACTTGTACACGCATTTTGTACGTTAAATTTTATATTTCAAAGCTCTGAAATAACCTAGCTGAATATATTTGATTTTTTCAACACATGCACATGGAATTTTGATCGTTTCTATACTTCGCTTTACCTTTATACATTTTAGTTTCTACAGCTTTTTGTATTGTATCTAACGTTTGTTCCAGTAAACTTAAGCCTCTTTTCTTTCATGAATCTACACAGATTTCCCTCTGTCCAGGCTTCACTGCGGTCAGTTAAAACCTACCAATTTCACAAACTAAAAGAGCGTCTTGCTACGTATCTCATTCATTCCTCTATTTTTGGTGGTTATTGAGCTATGCTTTCTAAGCGTTAGTAAGCATTTCTCTCTCGCTATCTGTCTGTATGTATATATTTTTGGTGGTTATTGAGCTATGCTTTCTAAGCGTTAGTAAGCATTTCCCTCTCGCTATCTGTCTGTATGTATATGTATATGTATATATATATATATATATATATATATATATATATATATATATATATAAGAATTTAATGTTGGTTTATCTGAACACTTGCACACGCACATGTATATACACACACACATATATATATATAATAGTATTAGTATATTAAAATATATAGTAATGTTATATAAGGATACCATAATAATAGATAAATACATTATAGGTATATATATATATATATATATAGGTAGGGATATTATATACATATATATATATATATATATATATATATATATATATAATATATATATATATATATATTACTACCTTCTATTTATATATATTTATATATATATATATATATATATATATATGTGTGTGTGTGTGTGTGTGTGTGTGTGTGTATATATGTACACTTCTATTTAAATATAGTCATACATTTATGTATGTATGTATGTGTGCAAGTATTCAGATAACCTTATAGGTTGTAAAAGATTCTATACCTTTTTAGATTCTCCGGTAACTCATCCCGAAGAGATTGGCGCTAATTGGTTTAATAGCAGTCGATCCCTCATCCGTCGGTGAGCCTATAAGAACTGCGAAATTTTATTTGAGAATTTCATTCTCCATTTTTCATCAGTTTTCTGTAAAAGACATGAAAGGCTTACATTAGTAATTATTACTCTTAATTCCTGCACTCGCAATATATTTTGAGTTTCTATTGCAATATTCTTTCAGATGATTAGCGATAAATAAGTACCAGATTTATTGTGCTTAATGGTAATAAATTGACTCCCTTGAATTGAAAATAAAAGCATTATGACAACTGGGAAGAAGATTACTACTTCATGGAAAAACAGTTAATTGAAAATAGAAAAATGTTTTCATGAGAAATCCTTGAACTAAAACTACTTGAAGTCACTTTTGGGGAACTTTGGGGAGTCGATTTGGCAGCATCACAGGTAACTGGAATATGACCTATTTTTCAAGTGATGTATTTCTATCTGACTTTCTTATGGAAATGCCTTAAACTTCAAAATTCATTCAAAAGTCCTATCGCTAGCTTGTGTTGTGATGTTTATCAGTGGTCCCCTTTTAAAATCCTGATTGGTTAAGTTCCTATGCACTCGTTTAATTAATTGAAATGAACTAATGCCATACACTACAATAATGATAGCATAAAGAGCAACTCCACTGCATTGTATTAAACCTGATATCAAGCCTTCTCATGCGATACATGAGATATACACAACTTCTTGTGTTCTCCTAATTCTGCAAATTAAGAATGCACTGTAATTCTCGATCTAAACAGTTCCCCCGTGGGTGGAAAGAGGGTTTGTGTGCTAACCATCTGTAGTGTATACTCGGTCTTCAGGGCACACGAGAACATCGCAACGACATATCCTTTTCTGTCGCTGCTTATCTGCGTCCTCTAAGCCTTTATCAGCGACCTCTAACCCTTTAAACTGGTGAGAGAAATTGAAACAAAAAACGTTATAACTTATTTCAAAATCCTGGAATATAAATGGTGCCGAAATTTCTCTCTCCCCGCCCAAAAAATCTTTAAAGCATTAGTTTTAAAATTATGGAGGGATGTAGTGTCCTCTCTGTCTCTTTTTGCTTCTTCCTCTTCTTTGCATTATTACTGCTTGCCAAATGTTATTCAGTGGATTTCTCTATACTATGGGATTATTATCGACAGGTGTGTGTTTTTCAGGCGGGCATCAATAGTATAACATTAAAAAGGATCTTCATAGCTGCCCCCATTACAGAATCGTTGAGAACTCATTCAGTTATTATCATTATAGATTGGGAAAATTAAATATATGTAAGTTTTGAGTTTGTATATGAGAGATTTAAATATAATACAGGGCAAAACAAAATTACACCCATTGCTGTAAAAAAAAAATGATTTAGTAATAACTTACATAATAGAAGGTTTTGTAGTTTAAATCGTAAATGAAAGGTATAGAGCTATAATGCGTTTTATTAAGAAAATCTACGCACATAAAAGTCCTGGTGAGACGTAAAGTTGATCGTGAAATGAAAAGAAATAATTGGTAAGAAGGATATTTAAATTAACATATAAATTTGAAAGACATAATCGCAGTTCGTTCTGGACCTTCTCGGGGAGCCTATATCCTGTCTCTGCCGCGACTACGTATTTGCTAACTGTCTATTATCTTTCCTGTCTGTGACTGCTGCCCACCACTCCACCCAACTCTAAACTTTCTGAGCTGTACCCTCCTGGCGGCACACCTTCGTAGGGAAAAGAAGGCATTATGTAAAGAATCAAAAATGCCCTCTCTCTCTCTCTCTCTCTCTGTATACATACACACACACACACACACACACACACACACACACACACACACACACACACACACACATATATATATATATATATATATATATATATATATATATATATATACTGTATCAGAGTAATTATTTCTATAGAATTATTCAAAACAGTTTTGTATTCTAGATATCTTTCTCAATGAGTATTTCTCCACGTCCTGAGATAATCTCATTATAACTTCTTGGACATTTACCAATAGTAAGTGTTCATTTATTAATGCAATCTAAATGCATTTAAACTATGATGAATGTTGAATGTTAATATTAGTGTTCTTAGTTTTATGATCTGGAAACACGCCTTATTTTTTAGGTTTTCTGTGTATGGAATCGTCGTGACAGTGCATATCCGTTTTTTCCAATTTCATTTATTTCTAAAAAGAATAATAAATAAATAAAAATAAATGCTTGAGAATTATAAAGAAAACGAAAAGTTACTCAGTCATTGCATTTCTGTAGTGTGAGCATTGTTCTTGTATGTGAAGTTTATATTTCAAAAGGCATCAATCTCTCTTTCTTCATGGCAGTTGGTTGTGGCTGAATGGTTAAAAGAGCAGTTTAGTACTCTCTGAGCCGCATAATGCATTGTTTTTATTTTCTTTTCTCTAAATGAGCAGATTCAACCGTCTCAGTGTCCGACCTAACTCATCCATTTCTTCAGCTATGAATAACAATAGCACCGAAATGTACTTTCATGAATTTAGAAACTACATTGATTATATGTGCTTATCTAGTGAAATAATGAGATATTTGTTATTTTTCCTTCCATTATAAAACATATATGCTACCATCACCACCCGAACAACCCTCTCTCTCTCTCTCTCTCACACACACACACACACAAACACCAATGCGCGTGCACACACCACACGCATGCAATCTTGAAATCGTTTATCTTAATTGGATGTGCCTATTTCACGTAGTTTATGACACCATTCACGCGAAATCGTTGGCCTTGCAACTTTTCCCATGATTAATGGTTTTTTCTGCTTATCGTCTCTTTTGTGGAGTGATCTAAAAAGGAAAAAGAAGGAAAAACGAAATGAATGATATTGCCTCTGGAATTCATGGTGACTTTCCATCTTGTGAAATTTAAGACGTCCACCTTGGATGGCTGGGACAAAAGTATGAACTTTAACGTCCTCCACTGCAAAAAGAAAGCTGAAGAGGGCAAAACGAAAGGAACACCAAGAGAAGGAAGAAGATGGAGAGAATAGGAGACGATTGTGAAAAATGGATAAGGGGGAAAGGGGAGTTGGAATAAGAGGAAGGATTTGAGGAGAGGCTTGTGAAAGGTGCGTGGCAGAGGAATGAATGAGGTAAGAGAGGTTTGTCTGTCTCGGTTAAAAATTCGTTTTTTAAACTTTTCTAAGTTAGGTGACTTTTGCTGTTTCATGTTATTCCTGAATATGTAGCTTGGTAGGCTACAATGGCGCACACACTCATAGTCAGGGACTTACCGCTTTTGAGTTGTATAATCTTCAGCTGGAAGACAAGGGATAACATTTTGGTTAAATATAATGCATCGAAGAATCAGTTCCTACCAAGTATATCTCTCTGACCTCTTCAACACAATTATTTCATTGTCTTTGATGGAAATGTAATAACTCCTCTTACCTCCAACGACAAGTTGTATATGTTATCCTGAGGAGTTTTCAACTTTCCTGTCATCGACTGTCTTGGATCGCATGTCAACAATTACTTGCCCTTAACGTTTCCCACGATCTTCTTGCATTCAACTGAGTAGATCTGAGCCCGGGAGCTTCCTGGTGTATATGTGTGTCTGTGCGACGTAAAAAGATTCATAGATGCCACTTTGTTCCTTAGGATCGTAAACATTCAGATCATGCAAATGTATGCAACAACATGAAGAGAATTTCGTTCGCTATTCTTCCGGAGGCGTCGTCTTTCCAAACGAAAAATTCGATTCATCTCGGAAAGAGATCGACCTGGGACTTCCGCAGCTGTTTAATGTTTCTTTTTTTCTTTTCCTCAGAACAGAGAAGTAGCAAATGGGATAAAAAGAGATGCCATTCGGTGGAACTTAATGGTTTCTTATCTCTCTTGATTCTTTATAATATTTTAAGTGTAATCTATATCCGGTTTCTAGTCTCTGCTTTTTTTTACTGCATTGTCTGAAGGTTATCTACAGGTTTTTCAGATATTATATCATAGATTTCGTTCTGCAAAGATCTACTAAAAGGTGCAAACACCTCACTAAGGCAAGAATGAAGCATCAGCAGAAAATACACAGAAAAAATGGCATCCAGAAGTAAAAATAACTGATCTTTAGCTCTTCACCGATGTTTTTGGATGCTCTGCAGCCCGATCCATTGATTTTCCAAAATCCATCACCCAATCTCAGCCCCTCAAACAACTCCCCTCGAGCTCTACTGCTATTTCTGGTGGCAAATAAAATCATCCGCGTCTAGTCAACAAACACCTTCTACCACACATATATTGATAAGAGCTGAACTCTTGGTAAAAATAAGATGAGAGAGCGGAAAAAAATCTCTGAAAGTGAAAGTGAAAGTGGTATTATTTCCAGCAGATGACTTAACAACATAATTTCATTAAGAGAAGTTTATATGACATCGATATTGTCCCAGGTAGATACGAAACTGAAACGAACCTTGAAATGAAATCACGCAGGAAAATCAAACATCTAACCAAACACAATATGTACACCAGAAATCATAAATGGATCAGTAAAACAGCTGTATAAAAAAGATTTATATCTTAGCACATTTCTATCAATGAAACTTATATGGGAGAAAAAGATTTCATGGCACACTCGCATCGGTAACAGGAAACGGTAAATGTAACTGGTTTATCAATCACATTTTCCCTAAATGAAATCCCATTGTGAAACAAAACATGTGGAAGGCTAAGAAATCAGCCTTGATCGTAACGAAGAATTTAATAATGAAATATGTTTCTGATGAAACTGATATGTCGTTAGAAACGACATGGTTCGCAGATGGACAGAGGACAAACGTCTAACGGCAAGGGATTCGTCTTTAGCCTGTACTGGCCATATCGCAGAGTTAAGGAATTAATTGAAAGTGGCCACTGTACCTTCAAGGAATTACAGCAGAATGAGCTGGAAATAGCAAGTAGACTTCAATGCCTGGAACTATGTTTACAAATGAGAATGCGCCAAATGATAGGAGAGCACAATGAAGAAAATACAACAGTGGATGTAAAAATAATTATTAAGAAATGTTTTATCCTTGAAGCATTCTAAATTCCAACGCGGCCACAGTGAGTAGCTTAGGCAGTTGTGAACCCCTCTCCAATCTTCTAGAAACATGCTAAGGTAACATGGACCAAGAGCCTGGAATAAAATTATTTATTCATCAGGAAAACCTCGTGTGTAAAACAAAAAGAGATAATAACACATGTCACTCACATACAGCTAAGTTCTTGGGACACATCCTTACC
>NC_061092.1:51584505-51594505 GCF_015104395.2 Macrobrachium nipponense | reverse complement strand
ACTTTGTTCTCATTTTAAAAAAGAATCACATACATGATGCATAATCCTGAATAGACGCATATTGGCCTTTTTTTGTTTTACATTATTTTGCCTAATAAACATTTTTCCCATTGAAAACCTGTCTTGCATATATGATTTATAACCACGAATAAACATATATAACCCTAATCTGTTACGATATCCTTTGAATTTTACTTGCCAAAGCAAAATCTGATTCATAAAGATTTCATGGAAATTAACTAAACATTCAGGAAAGATGCTGTCACTTTCAGCCTTCATTATGCACAATTATTTTTCCTGTGGAAAAATGGCAAAATGATAAATATAGTATATTATTCTGACATTCTTATCAGTTATTAAAACCGAGTAAATCTATTTAGTTAATTAACTTAGGTATAAACACTTCGATTTAACAAAACCCAACGCAATGTTCTAGATTGGTACATGTTATCTGTCCTTGGACGGACAGCGAACTAAGCCAAAAAAGTTGCCTCCACCACATTAACGTTGCAGCCAGAGCCTCATCGATTGAGATAAGTTATTTACGCAGGCCGCCTGCGCAGGCGAAAAAAACTGCAGGATGTCCATATTAAATCACACATGAAGGTAAAAGAGCTCATTGTGGCGATATATATGAAAATATTAACTGACAATCTACACGCTTTGTGCTCGATAGATATGGTCGCCATGTCACTTTTGCCAATTTATTCATTGGAATGAAGCAATACATAAGTGAATTACAAAAATGGCATAAACTGATATGCAATTTTATATACTAGGGAAACAGAACAAGATTTTTATATACAGCCTATACTTCGGGAAACACGTCTTCAATTTCAATTACTGGCCAATTTTTCCTAAGGGTATTTCCTAAGGGTAATGCCTTGTAAAATACGCAGGGTTAATTTTAAGTTGTCATGAGATAAATCATAGGGGTGGAAGGATTAGTTATTCTCCCTTGCTGATGTTCATTCCTGCCATTCCAACCCATCTAGGATTGAAATCGGATCTAGATTGGGGAGGCGTTCTAAATGATGAACATCCTCAAAATAGCATAACATTAATCGAAAATCAGTAGCCACTATGATTCCTCCACTACCTTTATGAACGATCTCTATGACTCACACCTTTCTCTTCCACAAACACTGCCATCGGCCATTTTCTCCTAAGATGTCCTGAACGTCCAAGAATTAAGTAAGAGTAAGTGGATTAAGCCTCCCGCACAGGCTTCAAATGCTACGATGCCGGGAGAGTATACCGGGACATCTCCCATCTACTGGATAGATCGGAAGATGATAAAAGGGCTCGCGGCAGCAGAAACAGGATTGATTGATTGATTGTGAGTTTTCTGACATCACAACTACCAGGGTCACCGACGCCGAATACTAAGTGTGATCTTTTAACTTTTATGATATATTAAAAAAAAATTTAATAATTTTTTTTAAATAGATACATAAATTTGATTAAAAAAAATAAATTTCTGATAAAAATAAGAAAAAATTCTGATTGAATAAAATTCTAATAAAAAGAATTGTTAATAATCTGAACAAATAACAATAAAACAAATAAAGGGAAAAAAGTATATACTAAGACAGCACAGCTGTCAGATATATTTCAGAAGACCAGCTCCTTTAAAAGAGATAACGTTATTAACACACATGCTTTCTCCCAACAGTTTTGCCATGCTATAATTACCACCTGCTTCACTACTATAAGTTAAAAAACGATTCCTAAGTTCCACTAGGCTGGGACACTCAACCAGCAAATGCCTAACAGTCAGTGGAACTAAGCAATCGTCACAGAAGGGCTCATTCTCCCCATCCATCAGATAGCCGTGAGTTAAACGCTTATGGCCAATACGTAATCTACACAATACAACCTCCCACTTCCTTGGTATTATGTCATATTTCCAAGGGTGTGTCTGTCTAGTAATTTCTTTCATTTTATTGGGGCCTACTCTGTCCCACTGAGGTGCCCATAAATGCTGCACGGATTTCCATATATCAAAGAATGTATCACGATATGGAACAGGGCATTTTCTTGGTACCAAAGTTTGCGCTGCTGATTTGGCTGGCTTGTCTGCCTCTTTGTTTCCCGAAATGTTCACATGGGCAGGAACACAACAAAATGAAACAATGCTCAGTATTAAAGACTTCCAGGGACTGTAAGGCACTTTTGGAGTCACAAAACATTGTGTAGCTACACACTGGGAGTGTTACAATATGTTCCAGTGCTACTAGGATGCCATACAATTCAGCTGTAAAGTTTGAGGCAACAGAAGGAAGTGCACCTCTACGGTTAAAAGATTCGCTAAAAACTCCATATCCAACACCGGCATTGGACTTGGAGCCAACAGTAAATATAAAACATGTATCTACATACTCTGATACATGCTCTAAAAATGTTGCCCTCATTTCCTCATCACATTTATCCCTCTTTGCTCCATTGAAGTACCTGCAGAATTTCACATCAGGTAAACTCCAGACAGGAGTACTGGGATACACAAAGGGAATAATGGGAAATTTTTTAATATTTGTATCCTCTAAATTTTTTTTTAATTCTATAGCTAAAAGGAGTGGGATAACTTGGATGACTTCCATAAAAACCATTAAAAATATTTCTATTTGCCAAAACAAATGCCAGTGATTTGGGGAGTCTTTGCACACTAAACCAGTACCAAAGTAATGATGACTGGCGATAGAGTTCAAGGGGCATCTCTCCTGCATCAACTAGCATACTAGATATTGGTGACGAACGGAAAGCTCCTGGGGCTGTACGAATACCTGAATGATGTAGTGAATCTAAAATTTTTAAGTTAGATAAGGAAGCTGAAGAATATATTTCACAACCGTATGACAGCTTTGACAAGGTTAAAGATTTATGAAGCTTTAGTAAAAGATTTCTATCAGCTCCCCAACTGGTGTGAGAAAGCACCTTCAAGATGTGTAGAGCTTCTAGGCTCTTTGCTTTTATATGTTTGATATGGGGGACCCAAGTCAATCTACTGTCAAAAACTAGGCCTAAGAAGTGTGCTTGTTCTACACATGGGATTCAACGGCCATACAAACAGAGGTCTGGATCAGGATGTACTCCCCTGATACAACAAAAGTGGACAGCAGTAGTCTTGCTTACAGAGATTTTAAAACCCTGTTTCTCAGCCCAACTTACTATTTTATTTATTGTTAATTGCAACTTTCTTTCGGCTACAGTCATCCGGGTGGCAGCAAAGGATATTGACAAGTCATCCACAAACAGTGTCTTTAAGACTTCTCTTGGAATAACAGCTGCAACACTGTCTATGGCCAGAACAAAAAGTGTTAAACTGAGGACACTGCCCTGGGAAACACCTTGTTGGCACCTTTTCTCTGATAAAGTACTGCCAACTTTAACTTTAAGATACCTAGAATGTAAAAATGATTTCACAAATAAAGGTAATTTGCTTCGTAGACCACCATTATGCATAGTCTTCAGAATTCCATGTCCCCAAGCAGTGTCATATGCCTTTTCTATATCAAAAAACGCGGTCACATGGTGTTGTTTGGAGTTTGGCAAAGGCTTCACAGACAGAGGCTTCAAGCTGCAGCAAGATGTCCAAGGTGGAGTGCATTTTTCGAAAACCACACTGAGAAGGTGTTAGAATATTATTGTGCTTTAGATACCACATCAGTCTTACATTTACCATTTTTTCCATCAATTTACATAAACAGCAAGTTAAAGCAATGGGGCGATAACTTGCTGCACAGAGAGGATCTTTTCCAGGCTTAAGGAATGGTAACATGGTAGCTAATTCCCATATGCTAGGGTAGCTGCTTTCATCCCATATTCTATTGATATACTGATTATAAAAAGTTTTGTGTTCCTTGAATTGTGTTTAAACATTTCATAAGGAATCTCATCTGGACCAGGGGCAGTGTTCTTGCTCCTAGCTAAAGCAGAGTCAAATTCCCTTTCAGAAAAAGGCATATATAGATTCAGCTTCTTTGCTGAAAAGTCAAATACCTGTTGTTCTTCCATCATTCTGAAATTATGTCCTGGGGAACTATCTGATTTCTCAGAGACTCGAGCAAAGTGTTCTGAAAACGTATTACTAACTTCTGTGGCATCAGTGACATGATTATTATTCACTTTAAGTGCTAGAGGAGGATTGGGTGTAAATTCATCCTGAAATTTTCCTAGTTTCTTCCAAATGCTACAGACTGGTGTTCTGCGGTTAATAGTAGATACATATCCGGCCATTGCTTGTCTTCTCGCAGCTTTCATGGCTTTTCGAAATCGTGCCCTACACTGTTTGTATATTATGACATTGTTTAAGGTGCGGTGTCTACGGCACCTGGTCAATGATGACCTTGTAGCTCGGTGCAACAGCCTTAAGTCGTCTGACCACCACGGTACTGGCTGTCTCCTGAATAGTCCTTTAGTTTGAGGAATTGAGTGCAGACCTGCAGTATGTAATGTTCCATTGAGTAGATCAATGGCATCATCTACACTTGGGAAATCTTTTGCATCCCCCTCTAACTCACTCAAATCTTTGAATTTTCTCCAATTTGCTTTCTCTAAACACCATCGTGGTGATCTCGGGATAGGTGGGCCATCGTTAGTGTTGAACACAATTGGAGAATGGTCACTGGTATGCCAATCATCACTTGTTCTCCAACTAAAATCAACACTGCAGTTGGAGCTACATATTGAAAGGTCGATGCAGGAAACGGTGCCTGTCTGAATGTGATAATGTGTAGGTTCTCCAGTATTAAGAAGACCTATATCTTCAGTTTCTATTAGATGCCATCATATTCCCTTTTTGGTTTGATGTTACATCGCCCCACAATGGATGTCTACTATTGAAGTCACCAAGTAGAAGAAATGGCTCTGGTAGTTGCTGCATCAAGTATATTAAGTTCTCTTGGGAGACATGGCTATTAGGTGGAATGTAAAGGGAACATATAGTATATTGCCACCTTAAATTAATTCGTACAGCCACAGCTTGAAGAAGAGTATTTAGTTTCACTTGGTAGTGTGGAGCATCTCGATGGGTGTAGATGAGGGATCCACCATGATTTCCCACTTCTAGATCAAATTTAGTTCTATAGTGAACATATTCCCTAGGACAAGGGGTATATTCACCTAGCATGGTCTCCTGCAAACATACCCCTAAAGGAGAGTGCTCATAGATCAAAAGCTTCACTTCCTCATACTTCACTTGCAGTCCCTGACAGTTCCACTGAATAATGGAAGTGAATTTATTCATGCTTAGGACCATTATTGTGGTTCCTTTTTCTACTAGGGGGAGACATTTTGATGGAAAGTTTTGTTGGCTTCTTGGGAGGAGTTATCGCCTTCGTAGAGCCAACATCTTTTCCTTCAATGTCTTTGACACCGAAAGGTATTTTAGTTTCTTCACTCTCCATCTCTAACGAGACGGAGAGAGCAGAGGTGTTCTCTAAAGAGACCACCTCAAGTGTCTTTGTATTGCTGGCAGTTGCCAGCTCTGCCTCTAATGAGGTAGAAGTGTCAGCGAGGACTGGCACTGGGGGACCAGCATCTGCTGGTTTGTCCTCCAAAGAGGAATTGGCACCAACAGAAGCTGGCACCAGACCAGCAACCACTGGCCCTGCCTCCAAAGAGGCAGATGGTGGAGGGTGTATCTCAACTGGCACTTCAATCTTCTTCAATTCCATGCTAGGGTCTTTCTTGTTGGTTCTAGTGAGCCTTGTCTTTACCTTCTCATCAACAGTTGACTCGAATGATTCAGTTAGCTGTCTTTTTAATGATTCTTTATTTGATTTTTCTTTTGTGCTCTTAACTTGGGTGTTTTTATTTGTCTCTTTCTTTTGGTTTCTTAACTTTGCTACAACAGAAACAAAACTTAGACCAGGTCTTACAGTCTTTGCTTTACCTCTCTCTTGTGCTTCCTTACATGTTGTTCTTTCTATTACTCTAATGGCTTGGATTTCCTTTTCGAGTAAATATATATCACACTGCTGAGACGATGATGCATGTCCCTCACCACAGTGAACACATTAAGGTTCCCTGTCGCACATACCATGCTCGTCATCTCCACAGTTGACACAGACTGCAGGATTTTCTTGCAATTTGGATCGACACGATTGTAGGTTGTGTCCAAAATGCTGGCAATGAAAACACCTTCTGGGTCTCGGGATGTACAGCTTTATCTTAAACCTATGCCAGGCTCCAGAGACATATTCTGGAAGTCTTAAAGTACCAAAAGTTAATATTAAGGTAGGCTAAGGTATTCTATTATTTTTAACCTTTCCACCGTTATTACACCCTGGTCTTTTAATTCTGTTAAAAATCTCTCCTCAGAGAAAGCCACCATCTGGGGGGCATAAATCAAGCCCTTGCTGGAGTTCAGGTTGGAGTGGGGAGTGCACTCAACCGTAACTCCCGCAAGGTCTGACAACCCCATCAACTTAATGCTCTCCTCTGGCAATGGTTCCAGTGTGACAATACTGGAACCAGATGCTTTTTGTTGGGATTTTGTGGCTGTATATCTACTTGCATTGCTTTGGGTCACCAACTGTGTCCGTCTGTCATTCGGCTCAGGGGTACTGCATTGATCATGGGGACCGACCATGAAAGATTGAAGTTTGGGTTCCGTGGAAAAGTCCTTTGACGAAAGCATAGGGTCATCAGCAGAAATAGGGGGGTTTGCCACATAACGAAAATAATATAGTTCATCCAGATATTCCACATACCCACCATGGAGTCACACTTAGAGGACGGGTCATCCCTTTAATTAGGGTTGTCCTAGGGGTAATTACCAGATATACACCCTATCTCCAGTGCTAAGGCGTCATGATGTCCGTCGAGATCAGACCCGGCACTGAGGATAGGGTTTGACATTAAACTCTCCCCTCGCTCGACCACGTCAGGTACTAGAATTCTACGGGTGAGGTGGCATGCTGTCCATCCTCACCCTCCTTCAATTCCCAAGATTTAGACTAAATCATGTCCAAAACCAAGCCAACAGTCATCATCACAGAATCCATACCTTATAGGGGGAGGAAGGCGGAAAGATGAAATGTTTTTAGTGGGCTGACTTATTTAGTTGGATCAACAGCTGGGCACCAAGGCCCAGCGAGAAAACAGTTTCCACCAGGCATCAGAGCCCAGCTGCTGAACCCTAAGCGACCCATCCTCGGCAAGGCTTCAGCATCTGGGGGGAGCAGAAACAGGATATTATGGGCTGCTCTATGAGGAAGACCCCATGCTGGCATAAAACCAGCTTAATCTTAAACAACAGAAAAGGCCTTAGACAGTCGGCTCCCTTCCTAGAGAACGGTCAAGTCACCTGAGCCGAGCGCTCCCCACTCTCCCACCACACCCCCAAATCTCCTTAAGATTGCTCTTCGTGTTGATTTACTCTCTCCATGGTGCTCCCCTTATCAACGCCACCATTGAAGGCGGACAAGCCCAGGCCATCAGGTACAGTGTGAAGCTAATCATAATTTTTTTTCCATTCGTGTTATGGTTACTTAATTCATTCTTGGCCTTAAATTACCGCAACTCAGATCCATTGCTCTTGAACAGAACCACAAACATAACAATAGCATAAAAGGGAAACCTATAGACATGATTCTATGAATAGCAATACAAAACAAAAACCACTTTTACATTAATCATTATGCTGCTGCAAGAGCCTTACAGGTTTCGAGAAAAATGTCTTAACTCTTATCTTTGGACAATTAACAATTTATTACGATTTGCATATGCAATGGGTGACACATGACGAGCAAACCCCGTAAAGTGGGTCATTAGTATGTCCCATGAAAGTAGTGATTTTTGGGGGAAGTGATTCAAAATTGGGGATGTTTTTGCTACCCATAACTGTAGCTTTGGAGTCGTTGCTGTATTTCTCTAACAACAGCAAACTCATTTAATCATTTTCTAACAACCTTCATCTCACCCACATTTTCATGTAATTACTTTAAGAATTCAGATCTCTTATGAACAGGTCTCCGGGATTTCATATTTCCCAAAATAAATAAATAATACCACCAATATCAAAGACTCTCTCTCAGCGTTGAACTTTCTGACAAACTTCATTGTTTCGAAATGATAATAAAAGTACTGTATCTGATCAAATGCAGTAACTTGGATGCATCTTTCGGCGATAGTTTACCAAACAAACCGATAATTCTGACCTAGAATAGCCAGATGCAAAAATAATGGCTGAAAATAGTCTTACGACCAATTTGTCTTGCTTTTAACAGAGTTCGTCTTATGGAGGATAAATGAGATCATTTATATATTTCCTAGATAATGATATATTAGTAAAAAAAAAGAAAAAAGAAACATACGCACACACATTAACAACCTTCATCTTTCTGAAATCCACTCTCTAGAAGGAGGGACGAAACTGAAGTTTCAGTTATTCTACTATGAGATTCAGGGTCTCTGTAACACGGTTTTTTTGACTTTGCTCCTTGTCAAAGCATCGGATGTAGCTGAAAGTTGACAAATGTATATTTTACAACCACACACAAATTTTGTCAGCATTATCAATAACCTAAACCCGATAGTTTTAATTTTTATAGAGTAAAAATGCTCTAGCCGACGCCATGGCCAATGATTACGAGCCAAGAGTCGAAAAACATTCATTACGTAAGCATGGTAAACACACCTTTTGACGAAATGTTGCCCCGCCCATCCACTAGACATAAATTCCATCGGCTCTGAAACCCAAAGACTTTATGAATGGTGGAATGATACATAGATGTGGGTGGGGTATCAGTGCTAGCGTAGTAATACTACTGTAGCAGTAGTACCGCAACAGTATAACAGTAATATACATGAATTAAATGTTTAGGCCAACTGCTGGGATCCTTCAGGATCATTTAGCACTTCTTACAACTACTCGAGAAATTAGTTTTTATAGACAGATGTTAAATTTTCTAATCCAACAGTGCCCATGGTAGCCTTCAGTGTTATCCTGAATTATAACGAAGCGAAAGTGGGTGGAGCCTCATGAAGTCATCATTCTGACGATAATTATTGGTGAAGGTTTAAAGCCAATATTCGGTACTGGCTATTTTTTTTTTCAGTAAATAGGTAGATAGCCAATAAATAAAAATTGCTTGAATTGGATATAGCAGTTATCAAATCAAGCTTGTCTACTATGTTTTTTGAAAATTACCAGCTATTCCCAACATCTTGTCAATCTGATTGTGACCTATAAAGTAGACTGTAATTTCTTAGGAAACCTATTTTGGGAGTTAGACTAATAATCGTAGTGTTTTTGTATTTATTAACATATTCTGTTGGTTTGTTCATTATGACAATTATCAGTGGAGAAGTTCCAGAATTCATAAAGGTGTACTGCTTTGCTTGTATTGAAATTTGTATGTCATTGTTGCCAGAGGTATAGCCTTTGTTACGTATAGCCAATCATCCCTCGAGAAAGAGGGAAGAAATGTTGTCATAAGTTACGTTACGAGTGCGTTCGAAACTTTTCTCTGAGTAAGTTGGCCCGTCTTCAAAAAAGGTCACTTTTACATTATAAGTACCAAATTTATTCAACCTACGTAATGCAGAATACAGTCAAAATTTATGTGTAGATATAATATGTATTCTGAATAAGCGTTAATTTTGAATGCATAGATAAAAAGTTATTGCGAAAAAACCGTGTTACAGAGGCCCTGAATCTCATAGTAAGTAGTTGGCACTAAGGCAAGTCTCCTTCGTAAAGGTCGAGGGATTCAAGTGCACTTTACTTATACATCACAGTTCAATACAGAGGTCACATTGGTCCTCGCCTGCAAATTACGTGACTGACCTTCTTTCTCTCATTCGTTACAATAGTACCCAGTGATTTCAAAATGGTGAAATCGGGAAGGAACTTTTAAATGCGAAAAACGAATGATAACGTGTTAAAAAAATAAGAGTAATTTGACGTTTTGGAGACAGAAATCACTCCGAAACATGAAATTGTAATTAATTTTTTAATGGTGCCATAATCAATTTGTTTATGACGAAAATCATG
>NC_061092.1:51574441-51584005 GCF_015104395.2 Macrobrachium nipponense | reverse complement strand
AACCAATGCACAGACATTACAGGAGACATACTAAAGAACTGGCCAGCTATGAGGCACGTCAAAGGGTACAGAGGGGAGAATTCACGAAGGAAACAGAAGGGGCGCTAACAGCGGCACAAGATCTGACCCCAAGAACTAGATATGCTCAAAGAACGATAGATGGAAATAAAATCTCACCCATAATGCAGGATATGCAATATGAAAACCAAGTCCTTGAACCATATAGCAAGTGAATGTCTTGCACTTTCACAGAACTAGTATAAAAAGGGGCCATGATTCAGTAGCAAAAGCCCTCCACTGGGCCTGTGCAAGAAACACCAGCTAGCGTGCAGTAATAAATGGTACAAACACCAAACAGGATATGATCAAAAACGATCAGGCAAAGATCCTTTGGGACTATGGTATCATAACAGTCCAGACGAAATGTGATTGACAAAACCAAGAAGAAAGTATCACTCATCGATGTCACAATACCATGGGATACCAGATTAGATAAGAAAGAAAGTTAAAAAATTGATAAGTATCAAGACTTGAAAAAAGAAATACGAACAAAATGTGTTAGCCAGTGGAAATTGTACCCAGTTTTTATAGGGACACTAGTCACGATCCAAGATCCATGAAAACGAACCTGGAAAAAGCTAGATACTCAAGTAGCGCTAGGATTCTTGCTAAAAAGTGTGCTACTAGAAACAGCATACATAGTGAGAAGAAGTGGTGGACTCATAAGGAGGAACGATGCAACCTGGAAACCAGCATTATAAAAACCCGCCCAGTCGGATAAGATGACCATGATAAAAAAATAATACTAATATAATAATATTTGAAGAAGTCTCTCGTTTAAACAAATTCTGTTGAATAAAATAGCAGAATTCAGCGAATTAATCTATATATTATCTTTTTCTATTTTTCTTATTACTGCTTTTCTAGCTCAGCGATACTTCTTAATAATTGGCCAATATCCATATTGGGAAGAATGCTGAAAGTGGTAATTTATTTAGAACAGAATTTATTATTCAAAAACTAGTATTGTCAGTATATTGGTATTATCAGAATACTGGTGTATGGAAAGGCATTCCTCAACCTTCATGGAAGTCATCTCTTGGCTGGCCGTCAGCAGTAGAAGTAAAGAGATGGTGTCTTTGTGCATGCCAGTATTTATAGCGGCTTGAATCCTAGAGCTGAGTTCTCATTGGTCGAGCTGGTCTTGGGCGGAACGTCGTGGCTCTCCCACGTTAAATGGTTGCAGGGATTCAGCCATGCAAGTGCTGGCGTAATGTATCCAGGAATGAAATTCTGGAGTCCTGCCTGTGGCAGGGGTCCTATCATCCGGATGGTGCTCCTGAACATTTGGCATTGTTGGGAGGTCATTCTCTGCTGATCTTCAGGTGGCAGTAGGGAGGAGAAACGTTTCTTGGGTAATGTTCAAGTTAGGTTTCTCCTTTCCTATAAGGAGGGCTTCCAGGATTCGCAAATGTCAGGGATCAGTAGTTTGGTCAATGATTTCGATATTAGGTATAATATTGCTCCTTTTTATTCTTGCATTATTGGCAATCCTGGAGTGATTATAATGGCTCCTTCTTGGGCGTGGCAGGAGATTTCTCTTGGAGAATTACATGGTGGTCATGCCGATATATTTGCCGAGGCATCCTCGGACAGGGCATGTGTATCGGTAGACCACGTTCGTCTTCTTCAACAGATCCTGCAGGGGGGCCGCTGGGTTGTTCCTCATCACCAGGCTGCTTGTCTTCCTTCCTTTTTATAATATACTATTAAATTAATGTCTTATCCTGCTGGTGGTGACGTTTCTCTCGATGATGGTCATGGGGCTTGCTCGTCTGCTTATACCTCCAGTGGCAGTGCCCTTTGTAAAAAAGCTTGATGGCTCTGGGATGTCGGGGCGGGGTTCCTGGAGTTACCAATAATTCGAACGTTCTTCGCTATCACAGGACTTCACGAGGAGAACCCACCACCACCCTGTCGATTTTGGTGTCTTCTTCAGTGGAGATTCCCAAGGCAGGGCAACGAAGGGCATGTTCAGGGATTGTTTAAGGGTGGTGTATCGGGGTCCCTGTATACCTTATCCAAGATCATTTGAATGTTCTCATCGACAGGGACGTTGGTAAATAAGGACTCCACATCCATAGAAGCGATACATCCTTCGGTAGGGTTGCACATAGTACTTCCAGAACTCGGCCGACGACTTCAAGCTGTAGGTATCCGGGACGTACGGGGTCAGAATAGTATTGAGCTTCTGGCTAATAATTGGGTAAGAGGGGGTTCCCCTCCTCATGGGTCTTGATGTACCCCAGCTTATAGTCGCCCTGATAGGTGGTAGATGAAGTGTATTAGAGGTGGTGTTGCCCGCCTCTTTGATCTGATTTGCCTCATGTTTGATGTCGTCGACGGGGTTTCTTGGCTGATCCTGGTGAATTAGTGGTGTCTGCCAGGATTTCTTCTATTTTCCCAATGATATTCTTTGGTCTGGATTAGTACGAAGGCAGCAGTCTTGTCCGCCCTAGTACAGTGACGTCCTCTCATTTCCTTAACTGCTTGGCTGCTTCCCTCAGGTCACGGTTAATGATACCACTGTGGTAGTCTCCACGGCCTGTGAGGGCCTCAGCAAGAAGAAGTGGTTGAAGGGTGTCAGTCATCCGTAGGTACCCAAGGTTCTTTTTTTGCTTTTGGATGCCATCGAGGAGATATTCAATTTCCAGTCGTTTTATCCATCAGTCTCAGCTGCATGATGAAGTTGCAGATAAGGCCCATCCGTAGGATCTTGTCTTCTTTTGGTGTAGGGATGTGGTGGTGAGGTTGATGTACTCTTCACGCCCTTGTGGGAGACATATCTTGCCCCCATGAGGGTGACAAGCTTCTTAGTACTGTCCTGTTCTTCTTTACAGCATCTTTCTCTCCCAAATGACGAAGGCAATCGGCAATATCGTTGCATTGCCCACGTCCTTTAAGGTTGTCTGCTGTGCCATTTTCTTCCAAGGCACAAGAGGGGTCAGCTACAGGGTTTTTGCAAGGGTGGAGGTCTTCATCATTCAGACTAAAAGGCTGTCCTCCTCGACGAGTGTGGCCTTCTCTTGTTCCTTGGTAGACAATAATACCAGTTTTTTTACTAATAAATACTGTTCTAAATAAAATACCACTTTCAGCATTATTCCCAATATGAATATTGACCAATTATTAAGTATTGCTGAGCCAGAATAGCTAGTAATACGAAAAATAGAAAAGATAATATATAAGATTAATTTTCTGAATTTTGCCATTTTATTCAACAGAATTTGTTCAAAAGAGGGCCTTCTTCCGAAATATACATTCTTCAGGCTATTTGACCCTACCTCCCAGTGATAAACCAGGCACGAGAAACTTCAGGAGGACCCTGCTGCAACGACAATTGTCAAACCAAGGAACAAGAGAAGGCTACACTCGTCGAGGAGAAGGACCAAGCTATACTCCGAATGGGAAGACCTCCTCCGTCGCACAAACCCTGTAGCAGACCCCTCTCTTGCCTTGGAAGAAATTGGTACAGCAGACTACCTCCAAGGGACGTGGGGCAATGCAACAATATCGCTGATTGCCTTCGTTGCTTGGGAGAAAAAGATGCTGAAAAGAAGAGCAGGACAGTAACTAAATGACTGGAAATCGAATATCTCCTCGATAGCATCAAAAAGCAAGAAGACCTTGGGAACCTATGGACGACTGACGCCTTCCAACCACTTCTTGCTGCCAAGGCCCCCAAAGACCATGGAGACTTCAACAGCGGTATCATCACCCGTGACCTGAAGATAGCAGCCAAGCAGTTAAGGAAACGACAAGGAAGAGGACGTCACTGTGCGTAGGGCGGACAAGACTGCCGCCTTCATACTCATCCAGACTGAAGAATATCATTGGAAAATAGAAGAAATCCTGGCAGACACCACAAAATTCTGCAAGATCACCAAGAACCCTATCGAAGACATCATATGTGAGGCAAATCGGATCATAGAGACAGTCAATGCCGCCTCAAACGCCCTTCATCTACCACCTATCATGGCAACTATAACCTGAGGTACATCTACGCGAATGTAAAGACCCATAAGCAAGGGAACCCCCTTCTCCAAATTATTAGCCAGATCCCCCTGCCCCAACGTACCTGTTGGCCAAGGAGCTCAACACCATTCTGACCCTTACGTCCCGGATACCTACAGCTTGAAGTCGTCAGGCCGAGTTCCTGGAAGCCCTACTAGTAATGCCCACCGGAGGATGTATCACTTCGATGGATGTGGAATCCTTATTTAATGAGTCCCCGTCGATGAGACCATCCAAATGATTTTGGACAAGGTATGCATATAGGGGCCCCGATACACCGCCCTTAAACATTCCATGAACATGACCTTCGTGCCCTGCTGGAAATCTACACTAAGAAGGCCCCCTTCTCCTTCCACAGTGGCCACATGTACACCCAGATCGACGAGCCACCAATGGGTTCTCCCCTTGGAGTCCTCTTCGTCATTTTTAACATAGGCACCGTCGAAGAGAGGGTCTTCCAAAATTCCAGCAAACCAACGATGTATGTGAGCTACATCGATGACACCTTCGTTAGCGCCAACTCCCAGGAAGAGATAGAGCAGCTATGACGTGCATTCCATGATCACAGCTCCCTTTCCTTTACGATAGAATGCTGCCAAGTCGCCGCCTCCCCTTCCTCGACTTCTTTTTTGAGTAGCAAGACATCCGATTCTGCATGAAAGTGTACACAAAGCTGACGAATCTGGGTATGGGCATGAATGGAGAGAGAGAGTGCCCTGAGAGGTATACGTGCTACACCATCAGCGCCTCATCAGGAGGGCCCTCTTGCACTGCTCTTCCCAGTGCGACACACACAGTGAACTAGAAGCACGGCCCATGTCCTTGTCGACAACGGACACACTAATTGCGCCGTCGATGCTGTGATAGCAAAGAACGTCGAAGATTGGTACCTCCAGGAACCCTGCCCCGACATCCCAAAGCCCAACAAGCTTTTTTTCAAAGGGCACTTCCACCAGAGGTATAAGGAGGACGAGCAAGCCCTCATGACCCCCATCAAGCAGGATATGAACATTAATTTAATAATGTATTATAAAATGAAGAAGACAAGCAGCCTGGTGATGAGGAACAACCCTTCGGTTCCCTTGCAGGATCCCTTGAAGAAGACGAATGTGGTCTTCCAATACGCATGCCCTGTTCAAGGATGCCTCGGCAAATACATCGGCATGACCACCATGCGATTCTCCAAGAGAATCTCCTGCCACGCCAAGAAGGAGCCATTTTTAATCACTCCAGGACTGCCCATAACGCAAGAATAAAAAGGAGTGATATTATACCTAATATCAAAGTTATTGACCAAACGACTGATCCCGACATCTGCGAATCCTGGAAAGCCCTCCATATAGGAAGGGAGAAACCCAGCTTGAACATTACCCAAGAAACATTTCTCCTCCCTACCGCCGCCTGAAATTTAGCAGCGAACAACCTCCCAACAATGCCAAATATTCAGGAGCACCAGCCGGATGATAGGACTCCTGCCACAAGCAGGACTCTAGACATTCATTCCCGGATACACTACGCCAGCGCTTGCACAGCTGAATCCCTGCAACCATCAACGCAAGATCCACGACTTTGCCCCAGACCAGCTCGACCAATGAGAACTCAGTTCTAGGATTCGAGCCGCTATAATTACTGGCATGCAGACCACCCACCCCTTTACTTCTACTGCTGACAGCTAAGAAGATGACTTACGAGAAGGTTGAAACGTCGCGACAAGCCAGGAGCTACACCAGCATTAATACCAACTGAATACCAGAGACGACAAACGCCTTTCCATACACCAGTATTCTGATAATACCAGTATACTGATAATACCGGTTTTTGATTAATGAATCCTGTTCTAATAAAATACCACTTCATCATTATTCCCAATATGAATATTGGCCAATTATTAAGAAGTATTGCTGAGCTAGAAAAACCTAGTAATAAGAAAAATAGAAAAGCTAATATAAGATTAACTCGCTGAATTTTGCCATTTTATTCAACCTAAATATAATAATGATAATACAATATTAATGATAATAATAAGAAAGAAAGGATGTGCAAATATTGGAAAATAAAGGATATGATAATAATGACAAACAGGAGTAATAAAAGCTCTGCCATGCAACACCTCCTAATTCTATTCAAAATTTGATTAATTTTAATTACTTGAACTTTGTAAGTAATAATGGAGTTGATTTTCAAATACCTTCAGATCCTCATCCTTATGGTTTTCGAGTTTACACCCCCTTGTATATCTTATCCTGTCAAAATCAAGATCTATATTTAATACTAAAAACTTTATGCAGTCAATAAAGAAAAATTTCAGTCTTTGAGAAGAGAAGGTGGAGTAAAGGAAACAGCAACGAAATTTCTTAACATATAGTACAAAGAAATAAGTCAATCATGGAACTGTTATAAAAAAGAAAAAAAAACTCACCTTTGGTTATAATGCAACAAAACTAAGTTTATAAAACTTCACTCTAATCAAAGAAGAAGGTCGGAAAAGTTCGTCTGGGTTAAAGGTAGAGAATGCAATCGACTGCATTACTAAAGAAACGTTTAAACGAATCAATTAATGGGGGTCTAAGTGATGTATATATATAATATATATAAATATATATATATTATATATAATATAATATATATAAATATATCTATATATATATCTTTTTAATAATTGGCGACAACTTCGAAATCTTAACTTAGTGATAAATAATATTGCCAAGACCAAGAAGAACATTATTTGTTATACGAGCTTTGAGGTATAAAAGCTCATCATTATCAAGGATGAGAATCTATGAAATTACAAAAAGATTAATTGTCATACTAAAACCTTCAGTAAAAAAATGATAATTTAAACAAAACATAAAACGAACATCAAATGCAAACAAAAAAAGGACTCAAAAAACTATGAAAAAGCAAACAAACGCAAAATATAAAAAATAAGGTGAAATATGTAACTAAGTACCGTACACAAATTAAATGTCTAACGATCCATTTGTGTACCTAGTATTAAATCACACGATCGCTAGTTGAATACCGGACGAGTTTTTGTTCAATTCCGGTTCATCCATTTAGTAACCAGCGAGTCTTCGAAATCAGAAGGGTCCAGTATATTTGAACAAAAATTGACCAGTGCTCCTAAAATCCAGGTCTTTTCTGGACTACAGTTGCTTATCATCTATTTCAGATTCCAATGTTGAGAAAACTTGGGTGATGTTAGGCTTACACGCAGCAGAAAGTTGTGAAATCTCGGTGTTGATGTTAGTATAAAATAGATAAAAGTAGAGTCATTTTCCAAATCAATTTCTAAACAGAATGTAACAAAGATGAAAGGAAGTTCTTTCTCTAGGTCTTGATTTTGCCTTGCTAGAAATAGGAACAGGATTGCTTCTATGATTCTAAACTAAAAAAATAGAAAGGAAGCTCGATGTGTAGACTTCTGTCAGACACCAGTCCAGCAAGCAGAGGTTCAAGTCTTATTCTCAACCCGAAGGAAGAGAAGAGGACGAGAAAGGAGGAGGAGGAGAGGCCAGTCACTCTTGAATTCTTCTCACCTCTGGCACTGATTCCCATGAAATTCAATTTCTTTACGTAGTTTTTAAGTTTGAAAAACTGTGTTCAACTTGAGAAAAAAAGTGACATTTATGGTAGTGTAACACATACCTACTTCACTCGTTAGCAAAATTTCTGTAATTGCAAACAATACTTTCAAAAATTTAATCGAAGAAAGGATGGTGACAATCAGGTAAATAAAAACGCAATCAATATTTTATTCAACCTTAAGAACGATAATAGTATAGTTTTTACAAAGCCAGGTGTTGTATTGAAGAATAGGTCCGATTACTTAGATAAAATTAATGAAAATAAATACTCTCTGGCAATACAATATTTAGGATCTTAAATGTCATATTCCGAGTCACATTTTGAAATTAGAAGACAAATTAGATTGGTTGGTTAAGAGGTCTGAGAGATAAGATTGGGGAAGTTACTTCTAGTTCTTTATTTGCTTCAGCCTTCAGGGTTAAAACCTGGTTATATATGTATGGTCTGCCTAATGTACATAAAATAGGAAACCGTTTAAGACCCATTAAATCGTCAATTGGTACTTTTAGATATTGTTACATAAAATAGGAAATCCTTTAAGACCCATTATATCCTCAATTGGTACATTTAGGTATTGTCTGTCAAAGATTTTAGTTCCAATTTTAAAACCTCTACCGTCTCAAATTCTTCCAAATTTGTCAAAGAATTATGTTCTTTCGATTTTAACCAAGACGTTATAATTTTCACGAATATCCTGTTTTAAAAAGAACAACTGACATCATTCTAAATAACATATGTAAAAATCACATGTTAACATTTGAACTTAATAAAAACAGACTTGCAAAAAATTATTGCAATTGGCAACTGCTGATGACATTTTTACTTTGATTGTAATTATTATCAAATAGTTGGAGTTGCAATGGGAAATTCCCTTGGACCTGCATATGCCAGATTGTTTCATGGGCTATTGTGAAAAGACTTGGATGTCTGAATGCCCTAGTGCTTTCAAACGCTTGTATTAACGTATTTAACCTTTCGTGGCCCAATTCTTCGATCATAAGTGTGGGTTGAAAGCATGCGTAACAACCATACCTCAAAAAAAAGCAGCATTACTGAAACTTGTAACAGGTCTTAAGGTTTTAGGGAAAGCAGCAATGGGAGCCATTAGGAAACAGTGTGAGGTCGAGTGAGATCAACAAGCAACTGCCAATCTGCCTACGAAGGAACGAGGTCCCTTCCACCACGTCAAAACAAATCAACTGAGGTGTCCATCAAGAACCCTTCCATGAATTTAACTCAAAAAGTCGTTTTGACTATGACCCGAGAATTAGTCCATAGTCAGATGGCCTGATACCAGTGTCTATTAGAGATAAATGTGTAGATTATGTATGTGGTCGGACAGTGGTGCACACATTTTTTTATGTTTCATGTTTGCTGCATAGTTCATAAATGCGGGAGTGTACGCTTGTTTACGAATTCATCATTCTATTCACTTTGGGACAAATTCCTGTGCACGTAATCCTATTGCTCTCCACATGTTTAACACGTTTAGATCTTTTATTAGACGCCTTTCATGTATACGATGATGGAGGCAAGTAAGAGCACACGCGCAGATAACCGAGTCTCCACAAACAGATTCATTTGCGCAAAATTCTTTGTTTTTCTTTTCTCGAAAAGCACCAGCTGTCATATTTCCTTGCCGGAAAATCTGTTATGGATGTAGCAACCAGATTAAAGAGTACGACCAGGAGAGAGAGAGAGAGAGAGAGGAGGAGAGAGAGAGAGAGGAGAGAGAGAGAGAGAGAGAGCAAGGTTTGTTGCCGTGTATCAAATATTTCATGAATAATAAAAAACTGGACAGCGAGACTGATACACTCTTTCGTATCTCGTTATCAATTAAGTTTACTTGAATTAATTAATAAATTACAAATTTGTGCTTTTCTATTCTCACCTCCTCCCTCG
>NC_061092.1:51559441-51564441 GCF_015104395.2 Macrobrachium nipponense | reverse complement strand
CAATAAATAAGAAAAAAATCAGTAGGCTTAGTGAATGTGTAAGGCCGTCAGCGATAATCATCAGAAAAAAAGAAATTTCACAATAACTGATACAATAGCATTCCTTTTGAATATGAACCACAAATGTTGAATTACTTATTATTTTTTTCGTTATAACAGTAGGTTGCATACATATTTTTATTGCGATTGTATAAATATAAATTCAATAAAATAATGATGAAGAGTATTGTGATGTAATATTGTTTATAATAATTTCAGGAAAGACTGTAGAAGACGTAATGCTACTCCAATAACAATAATAGCACAACCGCTATCAGGGCTCAGCTGTATAGGTGTGATCAGCAGGCAAACGAAATTAATTAGCCAAAAAAGCAGCGCACCTGAGCTATTCTGTTTAGGGCAGCAAAGTACGAAAAAGCTTCAGTGTTTTTCCACAGAGATAATTTACAAAGCCTGGAAAAAGGAAACGGTAATGAGAAAGAATGAGGATGGAGGATTGTCATTACCATTTTCTGTTCTTTCTTCTGGTAACAAGGCATTTATCTTGTTATTCAGTCCAGGAGCAAATCCGTTTCGCTAATCGTCCTCACTGCATTATTCATGTTATTCAATTCAGGGAAAGACTCCAAAAGAAGAATTTTTTTCTTTTTCTGCTTCGTCTCCCTTCCTTCTTCCTTAATCTCTTTCTATTTTCCTTCCCTTCCTACATATGCATAACTTTGCACATTATAAGATGATCTTTAAGAGTGTGCGAATTGGTAATTATGAAATCTCCAGATGAACGAATTAACTTTGTATCTTCATCCTTCCTCCTTTTTTTTGTAACTTTTTTCCCATCTTCATTACTGATTATTTTTTATTCTCCGTTGATGATCGGCATATTGCGAGTCGAAAAATCAGACGAAATAAATACATCAAAGACAAAACTTCTATCTACTACTTTGGGAAACTTAAAATAGTAAGCAAACGTAGATGAAAAGTTGGATATAAGACGGTTAGAGGACTGAATACAAATTTAAAGGCCCTAGAAACAGCTATTTTATGTAAGACTACTGTCTTCAGTAGTCTTACGACTGGGCGGTATTTATAGTGTGGAGTTCCGGGTTGCATCCTGCCTTTTTAGGACTCCATCACTTTTCTTACTATGTGCGCCGTTTCTAGGATCACACTCTTCTGCATGAGTCCTGGAGCTACTTCAGCCTCTAGTTTTTCCAGATTCCTTTTCAGGGATCTTGGGATCGTGCCTAGTGTTCCTATGATTATGGGTACAATTTCCTTTGGCATATCCCATATTATTATTATTTTTTTTTTTTTTTTTTTTTTTTTTTTGCTCTATCACAGTCCTCCAATTCGACTGGGTGGTATTTATAGTGTGGGGTTCGGGTTGCATCCTGCCTCTTAGGAGGTCCATCACTTTTCTACTATGCGCCGTTTTTAGGATCACACTCTTCTGCATGAGTCCTGGAGCTACTTCAGCTTCTAGTTTTTCTAGATTCCTTTTCAGGGATCTTGGGATCGTGCCTAGTGTTCCTATGATTATGGGTACAATTTCCACTGGCATATCCCATATCCTTCTTATTTCTATTTTCAGATCTTGATACTTATCCATTTTTTCCCTCTCTTTCTCTTCAACTCTGGTGTCCCATGGTATTTCGACATCAATGAGTGATACTTTCTTCTTGATTTTGTCAATCAACTTCATGTCTGGTCTATTTACACGTATTACCCTATCTGTTCTGATACCATAGTCCCAGAGGATCTTTGCCTGATCGTTTTCTATCACTCCTTCAGGTTGGTGCTCGTACCACTTATTACTGCAAGGTAGCAGATGTTTCTTGCACAGGCTCCAGTGGAGGGCTTTTGCCACTGAATCATGCCTCTTTTTGTACTGGTTCTGAGCAAGTGCCGGACATTAGCTTGCTATGCGGTTTATGGTTTCATTTTTCGTATTGCACTTCCTACATATGGGAGAGATGTTATTTCCGTCTATCGTTCTTTGAACATATCTGGTTCTTAGGGCCTGATCTAGTGCCGCTGTTATCATTCCTTCAGTTTCCTTCTTTAGCTCTCCCCTCTCTAGCCATTGCCACGTGTCATCGCTGGCTAGTTCTTTAGTCTATCTCATGTATTGTCCGTGCATTGGTTTGTTGTGCCAGTCCTCTGTTCTGTTTGTCATTCTCCTGTATCTGTATATTTCTGGGTCTTCGTCTACTTTTATTAGTCCTTCTTCCCATGCACTCTTTAGCCACTCGTCATCACTGGTTTTCAGATATTGCCCCAGTGCTCTGTTCTTATGTTGACGCAGTCCTCTATAATTAGTAGTCCTCTCCCTCCTTCCTTATAATAATAATATAATAATCTTTTTTTTTTTTTTTTTTTTTGCTCTATCACAGTCCTCCAATTCAACTGGGTGGTATTTATAGTGTGGGGTCCGGGTGCATCCTGCCTCCTTAGGAGTCCATCTTTTCTTACTATGTGGCGCCGTTTTTTTAGGATCACACTCTTCTGCATGAGGCCGGAGCTACTTCAGCCTCTAGTTTTTCTAGATTCCTTTTCAGGGATCTTGGGATCGTGCCTAGTGCTCCTATGATTATGGGTACGATTTCCACTGGCATATCCCATATCCTTCTTATTTTCTATTTTCAGATCTTGATTAACTTATCCATTTTTCCCTCTCTTTCTCTTCAACTCTGGTGTCCCATGGTATTGCGACATCAATGAGTGATACTGTCTTCTTGACTTTGTCAATCAACGTCACGTCTGGTCTGTTTGCACGTATCACCCTATCCGTCCTGATACCATAGTCCCAGAGGATCTTTGCGTGATCGTTTTCTATCACTTCCTCAGGTTGGTGCTCGTACCACTTATTACTGCAAGGTAGCTGATGTTTCTTGCACAGGCTCCAGTGGAGGGCTTTTTTTTGCCACTGAATCATGCCTCTTTTTGTACTGGTTCTGTGCAAGTGCCGAGCATTCACTTGCTATGTGGTTTATGGTTTCATTTTTCGTATTGCACTTCCTACATATGGGAGAGATGTTATTTCCATCTATCGTTCTTTGAACATATCTGGTTCCTAGGGCCTGATCTTGTGCCGCTGTTATCATTCCTTCAGTTTCCTTCTTTAGCTCTCCCCTCTGTAGCCATTGCCAATTGTCATCGCTGGCTAGTTCTTTAGTCTGTCTCATGTATTGTCCGTGCATTGGTTTGTTGTGCCAGTCCTCTGTTCTGTCTGTCATTCTCCTGTCCTCTGTAATTTCTGGGTCTTCGTCTACTTTTATTAGTCCTTCTTCCCATGCACTCTTCAGCCACTCGTCTTCACTGGTTTTCAGATATTGCCCCAGTGCTCTGTTCTCGGTGTTGACGCAGTCCTCTATACTTAGTAGTCCTCTCCCTCCTTCCTTTCGTGTTATGTATAGTCTGTCCGTATTTGCTCTTGGGTGTAATGCTTTGTGTTTGTCATATGTTTCCTGGTTTTTGATCTATGCTGCGGAGTTCTGCCTTCGTCCATTCCACTATTTCCTGCGCTGTATCTGATTACTGGCACTGCCCATATGTTTATGGCTTTATCATATTTCCGGCGTTGAGTTTTGACTTGAGTATCGCCTTGATTCTCTGCATATATGCTTTCCTGATCGTGTCCTTCATCTCTTGGTGTTTTATATCCCCTCCTTCCATTATTCCCAGGTATTTGTATCCTGTCTCATCTATGTGTTTGATGTTGCTCCCATCTGGTAGCTTATTATTATTATTATTATTATTATTATTATTATTATTATTATTATTATTATTATTATTATTATTATTATTATTATTGTTGTTGTTGTTGCTGTTGTTGTTGTCGTTGTTGTTGCCTTGATAAAACGTCAATGTTAATTACGTTTTCATAAAAATAGGAGATACAGTCAAATTAGGGAATATTGTACATTTCCTTGTAAAATGTACATTTTCACAGATGAATTTTACTTTATGTAGTTAGTATCTGTTATATAATTACATGTATAATATTATTTCATATCACGTGTGCTCCCAGGCAATTAGAACCAACATATTAGGAAGCTGAACTGCTAGGAAATCCGCAAAACAGGAAGGGGGAGGAGATACAAGAAGTAGAGTAACATTCTCATTATCATAAGTTATTATAAAAAGGATTGAAAGTTTTGTACACAGGATCAGCAGCTGTTATATGCAAGGCTAAGAAAACAATAGTCTAGAGTGCCACACAAAACAGAACGAGAAAATAAAAATAATAAGAATTGGCATATTTTTCTAGTTTAGAAAGGATACCATTCTTTCTAGCATAAATTTCCTAAGATGCATTATATATGGATTACATTATTTTGTTTCCCAATTTTTCAATTAGGTTGCACTCACCCAATTTATATTATTTATTTATTTATCATAGTTTGATTCCTAAACGAGCAATCGCCCACCTGAACAAACTAGCAACCTTTTTGTTTTCCTCAACCATCGAGGTCAGTGCACAATCATTGGGTTTCAGTGTTTATGATGCTTCTCTCTCTCTCTCTCGCTCTCTCTCATCTCTCTCTCTCTCTCATCTCTCTCTCTCTATATATATATATATATATATATATATATATATATATATATATATATATATATATATATATATATATATATATATTAAAGTCATTGGAAGTAAACACGGCATTCCAGTAATATGAAAGTGTCAGAAATATTCATTTTTCTTTAATTCTTCTGAATACCAATGTTATAAAAAATGGTGTAACAACTAATTTAACACGATTATTAGATAGAGATCCCTGTTAACATCTAAAATATATTAACTATAATACGAAAAACAAAAATTCCCATTTATTACAAGAATGTATAATGAAATATTTATTTTTCTATTGCTGAAATGTAATTATATTCGGTAAAATCATCCACAGTCCAGAGAGTTGTATATGTTGTATGAGTTTTGAGTGGCAAAACCAAGGTAAGACAAACGTCAATGTAAGCCTGTAATGAAAAACCTCTAA
>NC_061092.1:51554708-51558941 GCF_015104395.2 Macrobrachium nipponense | reverse complement strand
TTAGAGGTTTTTCATTACAGGCTTACATTGACGTTTGTCTTACCTTAGTTTTGCCAGTCAAAACTCATACAACATATACAACTCTCGGACTGTGGGTGATTTACACCGAATATAATTACTTTTCACCAATAGAAAATAAATATTTCATTATACAATCTTGGTAATAAATGGGAATTTTTCGTAGATTATAGTATATATATTTTAGATGTTAACAGGAATCTCTATCTAATATCGTGTAAATCAGTTGTTACACCATTTTTTTATAACATTGGTAATTCAGAAGAATTAAAGAAGAAAGGAATATTTCCGACACTTCCATATTACTGGGAATGCCGTGTTACTTCCAAGGAATGTAATATATATATATATATATATATATATATATATATATATATATATATATATATATATATATATATATATATATATATATATATATATATATATATATATACAGAGAGAGAGAGAGAGAGTAGAGTGAGAGAGATAGATAGAGTAGAGAGAGAGAGAGAGGAGAGCATTATAAACACTGAAACCCAATGATTGTGCACTGACCTCGATGGTTGAGGAAAAACAAAAAGTTTGCTTGTTTGTTCAGGTGGGCGATTGCTCGTTTAGGGATCAAACTATGGTAAATGAATAAATAATATAAATGGGTGAGTGAAACCCAATTGATAAATTGGGAAACAAAATAATGAATCCATATATAATGCATCTTAGGAAATTTATGCTAGAAAGAATGGTATCCTTTCTAAACTAGAAAAGATGCCAGTCTTTATTATTTGTATTCTCTCGTTCTGTTTTGTGTGGCACTCTAGACTATTGTTTTCTTAGCCTTGCATATAACAGCTGCTGATCATGTGTACAAAACTTCAATCTTTTTCTTTTATAATAACTTATGATAATGAGAATGTTACTCTACATCTTGTATCTTCCTCCCCCTTCCTGTTTTGCGGATTTCCAGCAATTCAGCTTCCTAATTGACTGGGAGCACACTGATATAAAATAATATTATACATATAATTATATAACAAATACCTACTACATAAAGTTAAACTCATATGTGAAAATGTACATGTTACAAGGAAATGTACAATATTCCCTAATTTGACTTTATCTCCTATAATTAATGAAAAACGTAATTATCATTGACGTTTTATCAAGACAACAACAACAACAACACAAAACAAAATCAACAACAAACAATAATAATAATAATAATAATACTAATAATAATAATAATAATAATAATAATAATAATAGTACAGGTTTTATAGAAAATAATAGCTATTTCAGTCACGTTTGTTTTTTATAGAGGTTCTCTATTCTTCTTATTACTGACTTTTCTTCTGTACTAAAGTTTACTATTAAAACATCAAATGGGATTCATGTAAAAAACGTGGTATTTGTCCAATCGAATATATATACAAAATGTAGTACAAATTAGATCTTAGTCTAATCGACAAAAGATACTAAGTGACTCATTTCGTCTGCTCCCCCCCCCCCCTCTCTCTCTCTCTCTCTCTCTCTCTCTCTCTCTCTCTCCTCTCTCTCTCTCTCTCCTTCTTGCAACGTTTCGTCCTTATACCCAGAAGGACATCGTCGTGCAGGTGTTGTGGGACTTAAGTTCTTACGGGAGTCCTACAATATATATAGTTTGTTGCACTGTAAGGGGTCCTCATCGGCGAATTCTAATTGGCTATCTGGCTCAGCTGCTGATCCCCTGTTGGCGGATGCCTCAAGATCAGAGGTGGGTCCTATGCGGACGCTGTAGTAGTCTCTCAGACAGTTGTAAGTGAAGGGTTGCCTCCCGTTGCAGGATTCTGATTGGGTTAGAGCAGGTTTGTATTACGTCACTACTTGCCGAATTGTTGCTGTTGCGCGACGTTAGGCCTGGTGTAGTCTGGTGTTTCATGGTCATTTAGTATAAGAATTAATTTGGACAGCATTTTGTATAATATGTTCAGTTTGACAAATACCACCTTTTTTGACATGAACCCCCCATTTGGCTTTTTAATAGCCAACTTGAGTGCGAAAAAAAAGTCAGTAATAAGAAGAATAGAAAAACTATGCAAATAAAACGCTGCTATATGTCAGTATTTTCAATAAATCCTGTATTACTGAAGGTCTTCTTCCAGCAAATAATAATAATAATAATAATAATAATAATAATAATAATAATAATAAGAAGAAGAAGAGAAGAAGATGTAGAGAAGAAGAAGAAGAAGGATATGGGATATGCCAGTGGAAATTGTACCCATAATCATAGGAACACTAGGCACGATCCCAAGATCCTTGAAAAGGAATCTAGAAAAACTAGAGGCTGAAGTAGCTCCAGGACTCATGCAGAAGAGTGTGATCCTAGAAACGGCGCACATAGTAAGAAAAGTGATGGACTCCTAAGGAGGCAGGATGCAACCCGGAACCCCACACTATAAATACCACCCAGTCGAATTGGAGGACTGTGATAGACAAAATAATAATAATAATAATAATAATAATAATAATACTAAGTGAGGATACCTTCTCGGAAGACAGTAGTCTTACATAAAATAGCTGTTTCTACGGCCTTTAAATTTGTGTTCAGTCCTCTACGCGTCTTATATCCAACTTTTCATCTACGTGTGCCTACTGTTTTAAGTTTCCCAAAGTAGTATATAGAAGTTTTGTGCTTTGATGTATTTATTTCGTCTGAATTTTCGACTAGCAATATGCCAGTCATCAACGGAGAATGAAAAAAAAAAACAGTAATGAAGATGGGAAAAAAGTTACATAAAAAAGGAGGAACGATGAAGATACAGTTAATGCGTTCATCTGGAGATTTCATAATTACCAATTCGCAAACTCTTAAAGATCATCCTATAATGTGCAAAGTTATGGTCATATGTAGGAGGGTAGGAAAAATATAAAGTAAGCTTATTTTTCAAAGAAACCAAAAATATTAAGAGTTGCAAAATCCACTGAAGAAGGAAGGAGACGAAGCAGAAAAAGAAAAAAAAATTCTTCTTTGGAGTCTTTCCCTGATTTGAATAACATGAATAATGCAGTCAGGACGATTAACGAAACGGATTGGCTCCTAGACTGAATAACAAGATAAATGGCTTGTTACCAGAAGAAAGAACAGAAAATGGTAATGACAATCCTCCATCCATCCCCATTCTTTCTCATTACCGTTTCCTTTTTCCAGGCTTTGCAAATTATCTCTGTGGAAAAACACTGAAGCTTTTTCGTACTTTGCTGCCCTAAACAGAATAGCTCAGGTGCGCTGCTTTTTTTGGCTAATTAATTTCGTTCGCCTGCTTATCACACCTATACAGCTGAGCCTTGATAGCGGTTGTGCTGTTATTGTTATTGGAGTAGCATTACGTCTTCTACGTCTTTCCTGAAATATTATAAACAAATTACATCACAATACTCTTCATCATTATGTTATTGAATTTATATTTATACAAGCGCAATAAAAAATATTTATGCAACCTACTGTTATAACGAAAAAAATAATAAGTAATTCAAACTTTGTTGGTTTCATATTCAAAAGGAATGCTATTGTATCAGTTATTGTGAAAATTTCTTTTTTTCTGATGATTACCGCTGATGGCCTTACACATTCACTAAGCCTACTGATTTTTTTCTTATTTATTGCTTTAGTCCACTTCCTGTTATTAGGATTGCTTGTCTTTGTTGTCAACTATTCTGTATATTCTTAAGCATAATATACAATGGATATCAGAAAATATGCATCTTTCCCATATCAATGTGCATAGATCTATATAATATAAGGTTTATATTTTACTTTTAGCTCTCTCTCTCTCTCTCTCTCTCTCTCTCTCTCTCTCTCTCTCTCTCTCTGTTTTAAGGTATGTTTCCACCTTTTAATCTCTTTTAAGTTTGATTTTTTTGTAAACTGTGCATACTTATGCAATAAAAATTTGCCCGTTTACGTCTCCTGCTTTTCGTTAACTAACTTTTTGAAAGTCTATTTCCTCCTGGTAGTAATGGTGCTCAGTAGACCGCTGATGAAGTACTCAGCTGCCTAATTTTATATCAGAGGTTTAGACTCTGGCATAATTAATCGTTCTTGTGAAGCCAGTTTATCTTGTTCCTTATTTTAAATAATCAAAACTAATATACATACACGACCGTACAGCATTTATGACAGATATCGTTACTTACCATACATGCATTTGACGTGCTTTTGTTAAAAACGGAATTTGCGCCATGGAAGAAATCAAA
>NC_061092.1:51532208-51549708 GCF_015104395.2 Macrobrachium nipponense | reverse complement strand
TAAGAAACAGATACAATGTTTCTCATATGTGAAATTTCGAAACTGCCTTATTAATGAATATGACAATTTAATATAATGTACTTCATATTGCTTCGAATTGTAGGAGTTATAGTAATCACACTTTCAGGGAATCCTTATTCCTAGAAAATTAAGCTGGATGTCAACAATGGAATGGAAACGATGAGAGCTCGGGACAAGTCAAAGGCTGAACTGTCGAATGGATATTATCGCTTTGTAGTCACGGTTGTTGCCGATTTCCTAAATTTTATCTATTCTCCGATTCCGTTTAGTTCGTATAGTAGTCTAAGTCCTATTTGCTTCCCCGTTTTCTCGCTCTCATCATATTCCTTCTCAAACTTCCTGTTTACCTGTGATAAACACTTCATTCATCTTTCCATCTCTGATTTTTTTTCTTTTCTAACTTCTCTTCAACTACAAAATTTTTCCAACTGACAAAGGTACCTAATGCTTGAATTCTACATTCTCCTACCAACCCTTTAACGTTTTGGGGTTATTATTACCCAAATCCGATTCTCTGTTGTTTTCCTACGATATGCCATTCACAGTTGTCACAATTGCTTAAATAACCCATTATTAAAACCTTAATCTTTAATCGAAACTTTGCTCTCTTTTTTTTACAATTTCCTATTAGATGATAATTATAAATGCATACGTCCAGCCACTGTAAAAAATATATAAATTCTACCTTTGCTGTTTTGCGACCATATGTTGGAAAATTTTCAGTAATCTTAAAATAAGAAATTCTCTATTTATCTCTACTTAGCTTTAACTCCCTTCCGAGTTTCTGTTCGAATGACAAATCTTTTGTGTTCAGTTTTGGCTGCTTCATCATCTTCTGCCTGCAACCAGCATAACAAATTGTCATGGTAAATAATTCTTTTATCAGCAGTGAATATTGAATTTCATAAGTATAGGCCTATCCAGATGACATTCTTTCCTGATGGAAAATTATCAATATCTAGTTTGTACATTCGGTTCAGTTTCTTCATGACATTAAGATGGAATAAGAGTAAATATAACCAGTATTTTATAATTTTCATTAACGACATACTATCATTATCGCCACGAGCTCTAGTGCTTTGTGATGTAAAGAGCCAGTCTTAATTAAATTCTGTCACTTTGGCCTTTCTTGTGCTCAGTCTTCAATATATCTTTATTCTCAAGGAGACAAATCTCTTAGATTTAGTTTCTTTGTTATATCATAATCTCATTTGACTTATGCATATTCTAACTTCATTGTTTATTCATATTCTATTGAATTTCCACTTCTTATTACGCCTGCCCATTATTCATTCATACCTATTTGCATTTTTTTTATTTCCAACTCTAGAAAACCTGTATTTGATACCACGTACGTAAATATAAAGGTGATTCATCATTATCAACCCTTTTCCATCGTATGATATTTCATTCCGTTATGTGCACTCTGCCTTCATTACTCCTATATCCTCCGATTCATTTTCAGTTCAGTTCTATCTTTCTTAGATGTATGATAAAAATTCATGTGGCAAAAGCCAGTCAACATTAACTTTGCTCCTATTTATTTCTTGTATAATTACAATTACTATGGCTTCACTGAAAATTTGTATGCGGACACTGTATACACACACACACACACACACACACAGACACATACACACACACACACATATATATATATATATATATATATATATATATATATATATATATATATATATATATATATATATATATATATATATATATATATATATATATAATATATATATATATATAATATATATATATATATATATATATATATATATATATTATATATATATATATATATATATATATATATATATATATATATATATATATATATATATATATGACGAAGAGGCGTCTGGCGTCCATACTGGGTAGTGGTAGTTCATCTAAGGAGAGATATAAATGAACACGAAAATTTACTGTTTAATATACGCTGTATATTAAACAGTAAGGTGTTATACTGGGTCTGCCTCCGTTGGAACTTTCGGGAAAATACGAGGCCGGATGATGCAAGCTTATGCCACAAGCCTGGCATGGATTGATGAGCGGGTTTCGATGAGGAAACGACTATCTGAAGTGACATAGTTAGCCCCGCCTATTTGTCGGTAGATAAGCTCTCATAAGATCGCCTCACTACGGACAGAGAAGGGGACAGAGAGGAAGACAGAAGACCCAGCACAGAGCACGAAGGAGACACAAAGAGAGAGAGAGAGAGAGAGAGAGAGAGAGAGAGAGAGAGAGAGAGAGAAAAGAAGAAGAGGAAGAAGAAGGAATAATCATACCTACAGGAGAAACTGCCCCTCAGACGGTTTGGTGCAACGGTTGCACATTGCCCTCAATGCTCTTTGCAAGTTCGAAATTCATACCTCGGATTGGCTGTCCCACCTTTAATGGAACCATCTGCATCTTCTGCGCACCAGCGTCAGCGCCCAGGTATGGAAGGTCAGTTCACAAGATATGTCACTATTTGTTTCATAATAATCCTGTTTTGGACGCCATTCCTCTATCATCACCTGCTAAGTTTTATTTTCCTTGTGCTACGGTGTGTATAGAGTTGTGTGGATGTAGGAGTTCCTTGTCTTTTCTGTATATATTATAAATACACACACTATATTCTGTCTCTTCTTTCTTGTTTCTCGCGTCGGTCCATTATGCCTTCGGTTTCTAATTGCTTCCGAATTTCCTAGGTGCGCTCCTCGATGCGTTTTGTTTGATTCCTCGCTCCTTGTGGTGATTCAGAAAGGTCACGTGATGCGGTCGGCCCACCTCCAACCGTTATCCTTGTGTTTTCTGAAACAGACATTCACAGAACAGTCATATAGTCTAAGAGAAAGTGAGAAGGAGAGAGAGAGTGTGTGTGTAATGAAAGGATTTAGGGGCAGGACAAGAGTTTCCATACACTTCCTGTCAGTCAGTAAGAGGTGAAAGCATGTTTATTATTTGGTTTAATTTACTCTATAAAGCTTTAGAAGGCGGGTTACTTGGAAAGATTTAGTAGTATACATACATATATATATATATATATATATATATATATATATATATATATATATATATATATGTGTGTGTGTGTGTGTGTGTGTGTGTGTGTGTGTGTGTGTGTATTACTTGGATAAATAAATAATTCTAGCGCACTTGATGAGTAAAGTAATTACCATTCAAAAAATCATTGTACCATGTACAGAAATATAGTTAAGTTCTCTATCAAGCACCCAATTAAAAAGAATTTATTTGTACACTTCTCACAAGATACATGAAATACAACAGATATACCATTGTCCATAGAAATGGATTACATGCAGCCTGTATATGAAGGAAATCGTCTCTTGTGTAATCTTCCTTCTTTAATCCTGATGAAGAGTGTCAGGGAAACTTCAATTTAAGGGTTTCAATGTAATTTCTTGTAACTAAATGCACATAGCTATACAATACAATTTGTTTTCCATAATCAGCATGAATATATCATGTATCCTTTCTAACATCATTGCCTTCTAATCTTTAGACATTAAGGCATAATCCGGTAGTAAGACGCACTTAAAACTCACTAAGTTCTGTTCATACTGTTTTTATTATTTGTAATCATTTACATCCTATTGATCTCAACACATAATGGCTAGAATCAAATTGTTTCTGATATTGTTTCACTTGACTCACTTTCAAGTTTTTTTTTGTTTTTTTTTTAAGAACTGACGAATATTCTATGATTTCGTAACTATGAGCCAACGGTTCTTGTAACAATGGATTAATCATATTTGCGGATTATATGAAATAATGTCCTGCAGGATTTCTGATTTTTATTTCAGGAACACTGCACTCTTTATCAGCATGATAGAACCACCGTCCCTGAGAGCGTAAGATTTTGCATTTGAATGACAACGAGAGAGAGAACTTTCTACAAGCATCAGGATTTGTGTTTTTATGATAATTCAAGACCTGTTATCTGTCGTTGGAATAGTCGATTTCAATGGCAGACTTGACAGAATCTCGAATAAAACTTACTGAATTAGCGCATATTAATTATCATAACTACGCAGAGTTCAGTGGCACCTTTGCAGTTTTTTTTTTCAGAGCTAGGATTGTGGTTAAAGAATATCTTCCTTCTCGGAAAATTTCGTCCAGTAAAATAATATACGTTCTTATCTGGTAGTTTCAACTTCATGCCTCAAAATTCATATTACTTTACAATTCAAAGATATATTTTTTTTTTGCCGTGTTGTCAGAACTGAGCCAAGTTTGTTCCATATTAACAAACTTGAGAACCATAAGCACCAGGAACTGTGTATATTTCTTAGGAATATTTAAGTTTCTAAGTTAATTTCTCTTTAAAGCTTACTTATAATGTAATTTTGTCGTAAGCTCTCCTCAAACTTCCAAAGCAAAAAAAAAAAAAAAAAAAAAAAAAAAAAAAAAAAATCGGGTTGTAAGAGAGTTATGATGCTAATTTTGGACTTCAAATAGTATATTGATTTCCTTCAATTCGCAACGTAAATGATCTGCTTAGCGTAATAAACACCAAATGTTTGGGAAGCGAGGGAGGGAGAGAGTACCCGTACCGCGTCGAGGGAGGAGGTGAGAATAGAAAAGCACCAATTTGTAATTTATTAATTAATTCAAGTAAACTTAATTGATAACGAGATACGAAAGAGTGTATGTCTCGCTGTCCAGTTTTATTATTCATGAACTGTCGAAATATTTGATACACGGCAACAAAACCATGCTCTCTCTCTCTCTCTCTCTCTCTCTCTCTCTCTCTCTCTCTCTCCTGGTCGTACTCTTTAATCTGGTTGCTACATCCATAACAGATTTTCCGGCAAGGAAATATGACAGCTGGTGCTTTTCGAGAAAAGAAAAACAAAAGAATTTTGCGCAAATGAATCTGTTTGTGAAGACTCGGTTATCTGCGCGTGTGTTCTTACTTGCCTCCATCATCGTATAAATGAAAAGCGTCTAATAAAAAATCTAAACGTGTTAAACATGTGGAGAGCAATAGGATTACGTGCACAGGAATGTGTCCAAAGTGAATAGAATGATGAATTCGTAAACAAGCGTACACACCCGCAAATATGATCTAAATGTGAATTATACAGCAAACATGAAAAATATTATAAAAAAAAAAAAAAAATGTGTGCACCACTGTCCGACCATATACATAATCTACTCATTTATCTCTAATAGGCACTGGTATCAGGCCATCAGACTATGAACTAATTCTCGGGTCATAGTCAAAACGAATTCGAGTTAAATTCATGGAAGGGTTCTTGAATGACAACTCAAGAAGAGTTGTTTTGACGTGGTGGAAAGCACCTCGTTCTTTCGTAGGCTGATTGGCAGTTGCTTGTTGATCTCACTCGACCTCACACTGCTTCCTAATAGCTCCCATTGCTGCTTTCCCTAAAACCCTCAGCCCTGTTACAAGTTTCAGTAATGTTGCTTTTTAATGAGGTATGGTTGTTACGCCTGCTTTCAACCCACATTATGATCGAAGAATTGGCCCATAAAAGATTAAATACTCCGTAATTTCAAATTCATAGGTTTTAAATCAATGTAACAGTAAAGAAATCGAAGAGATCTGGAAATAAGAAAACAAAAGTAGAAATTAAATAAAGATGCGCAGTGTTACTAAAGGAATGTTTTATGGAATAAGGATAATTTTCAATAATCTGATTATGCAAAATAATTTTTTATTCGTCTCTTTACTCTTTTCCAAAATATCCTTTTCATCAGGAATGAAGTCCTTCACCTACTAATACCTGTGGTTTCACACAGAATAATTTTACTTTTGCATCAACATATGTATATATATATATATATATATATATATATATATATATATATATATATATATATATATGTGTGTGTGTGTGTGTGTGTGTGTGTGTGTGTGTGTGTTTGCGTGTGTGTGTATGTGTGAATTAATGTTACTTACACTGTTACATTTGTTATTTTCACGCATATTTAGCTACAAATTTCGTTTATTATCAAGTTCACTATTTCGCAGGATAACGTAAAGCCCAGGGTGATTTAAACAATAAGTGCTTTGGCATCAGTGGCATTCAATTACTGAAAAGCACAGTGACTATGACCACTAAAGAGCCGAGAGAGGAAAAAGTTGATATCGATTCTGCTTGTCGAATTCAGGTTGCGTTTTTATTTAGAATCGACACTAACCCGCATTCAACATGATAGCGGACGGTAAGTTTGTAACATTAGACATTTACAGATTTTGTTTATTTTACTTACACATCGATAATTTTTACATTCATCAATTTCTAAGTCACAAATTTCGTTGAATAAGAATTTCAGATTTTTGAAATATTGAATATTACAAAATGGTAACCTTGCCACTCACCTATCATGGTGAAGGTTGGTTAATATCGATTCCAAAATAGAGAAGAAACTTGAATTCGACAGGCATATAAACAGCAGAATCAGAATGAACTTATACCTGTCTTAAATTCTTAATAATCATAGACACTATACTTTCGTTGCTTCCCAACCAAGAGGAAGTTCGATTCCCACTGGTGACGGAGCACTTATCACTTATAGTTCCCCAAGAGTGTTAGTTATTCAAGATATGGTGAGTCAAAAATCGAAAAATGCGATTTGGTTAAATATTGTAAACAAAAGTTTCGCTGCCGTCAGTAATAACCATATTTAACTTATTTGTGAATTGTATCCCACTTATAAACACATATATAGAATAGATTTACCTCGAGTTTTGATTTTTGAACGTTAATATATGCAAGTAAGAAATGAGACAAGAGTAAAATAGGTCATTCCACCTAGCCCCATAAAGTAAATGAAAACAGCTGTCTGTTTATCCAATGTCGTTAATGACTTCATTTATGGAAACCGTTAACAGGTAACAAATAAAAATATTGAGTTTTCATGATGACGTTCCTGCTCATCAAAATGAAATGAACAGAGAATAATATAAATAATAATGCATCCTAAAGATAAATTTTAAATCGACAATAGACGATATATATTAAAACGACAATAGACGAAATCCAAATAAGTATTTTAAAGTGATGAGATCATTCCGACGAGTGTAAGTTACTTTGGGAAATGGAATCCAGATTAATCACTCTTTCCCTTGTACTTACATCCTGTTCATGCCAACTGCCGAAGATTTTGTTCTTTCATACTTTCATTCCATAAATTACGAACTTTATCAAATGTTTACGCACAGATACGGAAATAAAATTGAAATGAAGAAGCTTTGCCTTTGTGTCCGTGTGTGTGTGTGTGTGTGTATCTGAAGTCTAAGAGTACCACATTTGATTCATAAAAAGCATCAATGGTGTTTTTCTTAGCATTTCATTTCAAGACGAGAGAACTCTTTCTCATACTATGTGGCAAATAAGGAAATTATAGGAATAATAAAAGGATGTAGAGGGAGGGAAGGAAATAAAGGAAATCAATGTGAATCTAAATAATTAGACTTGAAGGAACTTTCGCTTATTGACCGTTCAGTAATAAAAGAAAGAGAAAGGGGAATTCCAGTTAACTAGACAATAAAGCCAATTTCATTTGTATTCTGTAGAGAGAGAGAGAGAGAGATTCCTTGCTTTACTGAACAAGGCTCATTTACATAACGTTCTCTGTTCTCTCCTTAAATGTAGTACATAGTAAGATATATATAGTTTAATGATAAATAACATTTCCAAGACCAAGAAGAACATTCCTTATTAATAATACAAGCTTTCGAGGTATAGAAGCTCATCATCAGGCTGAAAAATTTACAAGGATGCGAATCTATGAAATAACAATAAAATTAATTGTCTTCCTAAACCTTCAGTAAAGATGCTAAAAAAACATAAAACGAACATTAAATTCAAACTAAAAAATTACTCACAAAAACTATGAAAAACAAACAAACGCAAGCATAAGAATAAGGTGAAATGTAAACTAAGTACCAAACCCTTGCTGTTTTAGATTAAGCTGACCTTATGCCAGCACGGGTTCTTGCTCATAGAGCACCCCGTAAGACCTACCCAAAGTAAAATGTCTAACGATCCATTTGTGTACCTACTATGGAATCATTCGATAGTTAATTGAATACCGGACGAGTTGTCGTTCAACTCCAGTTTCATCCTCTTAATAACCAGCGGCTCTGAAATAAGAAAGTACTTTAAAATCCAAGTCAGCGAAAGGATGGTCCTGTGCAATGCGGTGTTCCTTTATGACAGAAAAGGTTGTTTAAAAAGAGTAAACCTAGTTCTAAAACTCTGGCTCCCACGTATCGCAGAACACACTGCGAACAAATAAAATAAGTAAACGACACACGAATTAAGGCTCACAGGAAGGGTAGGCTTCTCCCTCAAAAGTGATCTTTTAGTAAAAGGGTTAGTCAAACAAACCGAAAGCTAATTTGAGGAAAACTATGCTTAAGTATTTCTTGTAACTTTCTCTGGACCATATAGCTACTATGACCAAGGAAGGGTAATTATATATACTTTACATCTTTACTAGGAGTACTGTACACTGGTCTAGGACAAAACCTTTCATCTAATAAATTTTTCAGTACTTTGTAAAATACAAATAAGGGATAAGAGTTTTCAGAAAGGTAATTCTGGAGGAAGACCATGTCTTGATTAAATAAATTAAAATCACAGCAAATATAGTAAGCCCTATTTATCGTAGTGCGTATTGAATTATGTGATACAACTTTGGTGGAAAACTGAGATCATTCAATCCCAAGCCACTGCAAGTACTTTTCCTATAAACAGAGGTCTCAAATTTGCCTCTGTTTCTCTATACCTGAAAATTTAAAAATGTTAGGGTGACGAGAATTAAGATATTCATTAAACAAAAGCCACATGTGATAGTTCCTTAAACACAAGGAAAATGTCATCCACATACCTACGTTAATACAAGCGTTTGAAAGCACTAGGGCATTCAGACATCCAAGTCTTTTCACAATAACCCATGAAACAATCTGCATATACAGGTCCAAGGGAATTTCCCATTGCAACTCCAACTATTTGATTATAATTACAATCAAAAGTAAAAATGTCATCAGCAGTTGCCAATTGCAATAATTTTTTGTAAGTCTGTTTTATTAAGTTCAAATGTTAACATGTGATTTTTACATATGTTATTTAGAATGATGTCAGTTGTTCTTTTTAACAGGATATTCGTGAAAATTATAACGTCTTGGTTAAAATCGAAAGAACATAATTCTTTGACAAATTTGGAAGAATTTGAGACGGTAGAGGTTTTAAAATTGGAACTAAAATCTTTGACAGACAATACCTAAATGTACCAATTGAGGATATAATGGGTCTTAAAGGATTTCCTATTTTATGTAACAATATCTAAAAGTACCAATTGACGATTTAATGGGTCTTAAACGGTTTCCTATTTTATGTACATTAGGCAGACCATACATATATAACCAGGTTTTAACCCTGAAGGCTGAAGCAAATAAAGAACTAGAAGTAACTTCCCCAATCTTATCTCTCAGACCTCTTAACAACCTATCTAATTTGTCTTCTAATTTCAAAATGTGACTCGGAATATGACATTTAAGATCCTAAATATTGTATTGCCAGAGAGTATTTATTTCATTAATTTTATCTAAATAATCTGACCTATTCTTCAATACAACACCTACCTTTACCTGGCTTTGTAAAAACTATACTATTATCGTTCTTAAGGTTGAATAAAATATTGATTGCGTTTTTATTTACCTGATTGTCACCATCCTTTCTTCGATTAAATTTTTGAAAGTATCGTTTGCAATTACAGAAATTTTGCTAACAAGTGAAGTAGGTAAGTGTTACACTACCATAAATGTCACTTTTTTTCTCAGAGTTGAACATAGTTACTCAAAACTTAAAAACTATGTAAAGAAATTGAATTTCATGGGAATCAGGTTCCAGAGGTGAGAAGGATTCAAGAGTGACTGGCCTCTCCTCCTCCTCCTTTCTCGTCCGTCTTCTCTTCCTTCGGGTTGAGAATAAGACTTGAACCTCTGCTTGCAGGACTGGTGTCTGAACAGAAAGTCTACACATCGAGCTTCCTTTCTATTTTTTCAGTTTAGAATCATAGAAGCAATCCTGTTCCTTCGTCTAGCAAGGCAAAATCAAGACCTAGAGAAAGAACTTCCTTTCATCTTTTGTTAAATATCTGTTAGAAAGATTGAATATGACTCTACTTTTATCTATTTTATACTAACATCAACACCGAGATTTCGCAACTTTCTGCTGCGTGTAAGCCTAACATCACCCAAGTTTTTCTCAACATTGGAATCTGAAATAAATGATAAGCAACTGTAGTCCAGAAAAGACCTGGATTTTAGAACAGTCATTTTTGTTCAAATAGAGTGGGCCTTGTGATTTCAAGACTCGCTGGTTACTAAATGGATGAAACCGGAATTGAACAAAAACTCGTCCGGTATTCAACTAACGATCGCGTGATTTAATAGTAGGTACACAAATGGATCGTAAGACATTTAATTTGTGTACGGTACTTAGTTACATATTTCAGCTTATTTTTATATTTGCGTTTGTTTGCTTTTTCTTAGTTTTTTGAGAGTCATTTTTTAGTTTGCATTTGATGTTCGTTTTATGTTTTATTAGCATTTTTACTGAAGGTTTTAGTATGACAGTTAATCTTATTGTAATTTCATAGATTCTCATCCTTGTTAGTGATGAGCTTTTATACCTCAAAAGCTCGTATAACAAATAATGTTCCTCTTGGTCTTGGCAATATTATTTATCACTAAGTTAAGATTTCGAAGTTGTCGCCCAATTATTAAAATATGTATATATATATATATATATATATATATATATATATATATATATATATATATAGTATATATATACATCATTTAGACCCCCATTAATTGATTCGTTAAACGTTTCTTTAGTATTGCAGTCGATTGCATTCTCTACCTTTAACCCAGACGAATTTTTCCGACCTTTTTCTTTGATTAGAGTGAAGTTTTATAAACTTAGTTTTGTTGCATTATAACCAAAGCTGAGTTTTTTATTTTTATTTTACAACAGTTCCATGATTGACTTATTTCTTTGTACTATATGTTAAGAAATTTCGTTGCTGTTTCCTTTACTCCACCTTCTCTTCTCAAAGACTGAAATTTTTGTTTATTGACTGCATAAAGTTTTTAGTATTAAATATAGATCTTGATTTTGACAAGATAAGATATACATGGGGGTGTAAACGAAAACCGTAAGGATGAGGACCTGAAGGTATTTAAAAATCAACTCCATTATTACTAACAAAGTTCAAGTAATTAAAATTAATCAAATTTTGATTAGAATTATAGGTGTTGCATGGCAGAGCTTCTATCACTACTGTTGTCATTATTATCATATCCTTTATTTTCCAATATTTGCACATCCTTTCTTTCATTATTATTATCATTAATATTGTATTATCATTATTATATTAGGTTGAATAAAATAGCAAAATTCAGCGAATTAATCTTATATTTTAGCTTTTCTATTTTTCTTATTACTAGGTTTTCTAGCTCAGCAATACTTCTTTATAATTGGTCAATATTCATATTGGGAATAATGCTGAAAGTGGTATTTTATTAGAACAGGATTCATTAGTCAAAAACTGGTATTATCAGTATACTGGTATTATCAGAATACTGGTGTATGGAAAGGCGTTCATCAGGTCCAGGTCAAGCAGAGGTCGTCGTTGGTTTTGGTATCATTCCATAAGTGAGGTCAATGTCAGGCCGGGGTCGTCTCTGGTATTCAGCTGGTATTAATGCTGGTGTAGCTCTGGCTTATCGTGATGTTTCAACATTCTCGTAAGTCATCTTCTTGGCTGGTCAGCAGTAGAAGTAAAGAGATGGTGTCTGCATGCCAGTAATTATAGCGGCTCGAATCCTAGAACTGAGTTCTCATTGGTCGAGCTGGTCTGGGGCGAAGTCGTGGATCTTGCGTTGATGGTTGCAGGGATTCAGCTGCGCAAGCGCTGGCGTAGTGTATCCGGGAATGAATGTCTGGAGTCCTGCTTGTGGCAGGAGTCCTATCATCCGGCTGGTGCTCCTGAATATTTGGCATTGTTGGGAGGTTGTTCGCTGCTAAATTTCAGGCGGCGTTAGGGAGGAGAAATGTTTCTTGGGTAATGTTCAAGCTGGGTTTCTCCCTTCCTATATGGAGGGCTTCCAGGATTCGCAGATGTCGGGGATCAGTCGTTTGGTCAATAACTTCGATATCACTCCTTTTTATTCTTGCGTTATGGGCAGTCCTGGAGTGATTAAAAATGGTTCCTTCTTGGCGTGGCAGGAGATTCTCTTGGAGAATTGCATGGTGGTCATGCCGCTGTATTTGCTGAGGCATCCTCGAACAGGGCATGTGTATCGAAAGACCACATTCGTCTTTTCAAGGGATCCTGCAAGGGAGCCGAAGAGTTGTTCCTCATCACCAGGCTGCTTGTCTTTTTCATTTTATAATACATTATTAAATTAATGTTCATATCCTGCTTGATGGGGGTCATGAGGGCTTGCTCGTCCTCCTTATACCTCTGGTGGAAGTGCCCTTTGAAAAAAAGCTTGATGGGCTCTGGGATGTCGGGGCAGGGTTCCTGGAGGTACCAATCTTCGACGTTCTTTGTTATCACAGCATCGATGGCACAATTAGTGTGTCCGTTGTCGACGAGGACCTGGGCCGTGCTTCTAGTTCACTGTGTGTGTCGCACCAGGAAGAGCAGTGCAAGAGGGCCCTCCTGATGAAGGCGCTGATGGTGTACCACGTATACCTCTCAGGGCACTCTCTCTCTCCATTCATGCCCATACCAAGATTCGTCGGCTTTGTATACACATTCATGCAGAATTGGATGTCTTGCTACTCAAAAAAGAAGTCGAGGAAGGGGAGGCGGCGACTTGGCAGCGTTCTCTTGTAAAGGAAAGGGAGTTGTGATCATGGAATGCACATCATAGCTGCTCTATCTCTTCCTGGTAGTTGGCGCTAACGAAGGTGTCATCGATGTAGCTCTCATACATCGTTATTTTGCTGGAATTTGGAAGACCCTCTCCTTGACGGTGCCTATGTTAAAAATGACGAAGAGGACTCCAAGGGGAGACCCCATTGCCACCTCGTCAATCTGGGTGTACATGTGGCCACGGTGGATGGAGAAGGGGGCCTTCTTAGTGTAGATTTCCAGCAGGGCACGAAGGTCATGTTCAGGGATGTTTAAGGGCGGTGTATCGGGGCCCCTATATGCATACCTTGTCCAAAATCACAAAATCATTTGAATGGTCTCATCAACGGGGACGTCATTAAATAATGATCCCACATCCATCGAAGTGATACATCCTCCGGTGGGCATTACTAGTAGGGCTTCCAGGAACACGGCCGACGACTTCAAGCTGTAGGTATCTGGGACGTAAGGGGTCAGAATGGTGTTGAGCTTCTTGGCCAACAGGTACGTTGGGGCAGGGATCTGGCTAATAATTTGGAGAAGGGGGTTCCCTTGCTTATGAGTCTTGACATTCGCGTAGATGTACCTTAGGTTATAGTCGCCATGATAGGTGGTAGATGAAGGGCGTTTGAGGCGGCGTTGACCGTCTCTATGATCCGATTTGCCTCACATATGATGTCGTCGATGGGGTTCTTGGTGATCTTGCAGAATTTTGTGGTGTCTGCCAGGATTTCTTCTATTTTCCAATGATATTCTTCAGTCTGGATGAGTATGAAGGCGGCAGTCTTGTCCGCCCTACGCACTACGCACAGTGAGGTCCGCTCGTTTTCTTAACTGCTTGGCTGCTATCCTCAGGTCACGGGTGATGATACCGCTGTTGTAGTCTCCACTGTCTTTGAGGGCCTTGGCAAGCAGAAGTGGTTGAAAGGCGTCAGTCGTCCATAGGTTCCCAAGGTCTTCTTGCTTTTTGATGCTATCGAGGAGATATTCGATTTCCAGTCATTTAGTTACTGTCCTGCTCTTCTTTTCAGCATCTTTTTCTCCCAAGCAACGAAGGCAATCAGCGATATTGTTGCGTTGCCCACGTACTTGGAGGTAGTCTGCCGTACCATTTTCTTCCAAGGCATGAAAGGGGTCTGCTACAGGGTTTGTGCGATGGCGGAGGTCTTCCCATTCGGAGTATAGCTTGTCCTTCTCCTCGACGAGTGTAGCCTTCTCTTGTTCCTTGGATGACAATTGTCGTTGAAGCAGGGTCCTCCTGAAGTTTCTCGTGCCTGGTACAAATTCTGTTGAATAAAATGGCAAAATTCAGAAAATTAATCTTATATATTATCTTTTCTATTTTTCTTATTACTAGCTTTTCTGGCTCAGCATTACTTCTTAATAATTGGTCAATATTCATATTGGGAATAATGCTGAAAGTGGTATTTTATTTAGAACAGTATTTATTAGTCAAAAACTGGTATTATTGTCTACCAAAGAACAAGAGAAGGCCACACTTGTCGAGGAGGACAGCCTTTAGTCTGAATGAGAAGACCTCCGCCCCTTGCAAAAACCCTGTAGCTGACCCCTCTTGTGCCTTGGAAGAAAATGGCACAGCAGACAACCTTAAAGGACGTGGGCAATGCAACGATATTGCCGATTGCCTTCGTCATTTGGGAGAGAAAGATGCTGTAAAGAAGAACAGGACAGTAACTAAGAAGCTTGTCACCCTCAACTGGGGCAAGATATGTCTCCCACAAGGGCGTGAAGAGTACATCAACCTCACCAACCACATCCCTACACCAGAAGAAGACAAGATCCTACGGAAGGGCCTAATCTGCCACTTCATCATGCAGCTGAGACTGATGGATAAACGACTGGAAATCGAATATCTCCTCGATGGCATCCAAAAGCAAAAAGACCTTGGGTACCTACGGATGACTGACGCCCTTCAACCACTTCTTCTTGCTGAGGCCCTCACAGGCCGTGGAGACTACCACAGTGGTATCATTAACCGTGACCTGAGGGAAGCAGCCAAGCAGTTAAGGAAATGAGAGGACGTAACTGTACGTAGGGCGGACAAGACTGCTGCCTTTGTACTCATCCAGACCAAAGAATATCATTGGAAAATAGAAGAAATCCTGGCAGACACCACTAAATTCTGCAGGATCACCAAGAACCCCGTCGACGACATCAAACATGAGGAAAATTGGATCATAGAGGCGGGCAACACCGCCTCTAATACACTTCATCTACCACCTATCAAGGGCAACTATAAGCTGGGGCACATCAAGACCCATAAGGAGGGGAACCCCCTCTAACCCAATTATTAGCCAGAAGCTCAATATTATTCTTACCCCGTACGTCCTGGATACCTACAGCTTGAAGTCGTTGGCCGAGTTCCTGGAAGCCCTATGTGCAACACCCACCGAAGGATGTATCGCTGCTATGGATGTGGAGTCCTTATTTACCAACGTCCCTGTCGATGAGAATATTCAAATGATCTTGGATAAGGTATACAGGGACCCCGATACACCACCCTTAAACATCCCTGAACATGCCCTTCTTGCCCTGCTGGAAATCTCCACTAAGAAGGCCCCCTTCTTCGACCACCTTGGCCGCATATACACCCAAATCGACAGGGTAGTGGTGGGTTCTCCTCCTGGAGTCCTGTGATAGCGAAGAACGTCGAAGATTGGTAACTCCAGGAACCTTGCCCCGACATCCCAGAGCCCATCAAGCTTTTTTTACAAAGGACACTGCCACTGGAGGTATAAGCAGGATGAGCAAGCCCCATGACCATCATCGAGAGAAACATCACCCCCACCAAGCAGGATATGAACATTAATTTAATAGTATATTATAAAAGGAAGAAGACAAGCAGCCTGGTGATGAGGAACAACCCAGCGGCCCCCCTGCAGGATCTGTTGAAGAAGACGAACGTGGTCTACCGATACACATGCCCTGTCCACACATGCCCTGTCCGAGGATGCCTTGGCAAATATATCGGCATGACCACCATGTAATTCTCCAAGAGAATCTCCTGCCACACCCAAGAAGGAGCCATTTATAATCACTCCAGGATTGCCAATAATGCAAGATTAAAAAGGAGCAATATTATACCTAATATCGAAATCACTGACCAAACTACTGATCCCCGACATTTGTGAATCCTGGAAGCCCTCCATATAGGAAAGGAGAAACCTAACTTGAACATTACCCAAGAAACGTTTCTCCTCCCTACTGCCACCTGAAGATCAGCAGAGAATGACCTCCCAACAATGCCAAATGTTCAGGAGCACCATCCGGATGATAGGACCCCTGCCACAGGCAGGACTCCAGAATTTCATTCCTGGATACATTACGCCAGAACTTGCACGGCTGAATCCCTGCAACCATTAACGTGAGAGCCACGACTTCGCCCCAGACCAGCTCGACCAATGAGAACTCAGTTCTAGGATTCAAGCCGCTATAAATACTGGCATGCAGACACCATCTCTTTACTTCTACTGCTGACCAGCCAAGAAGATGACCTCCAAGAAGGTTGAGGAATGCCTTTCCATACACCAGTATTCTGATAATACCAATATACTGACAATACTAGTTTTTGAATAATAAATTCTGTTCTAAATAAATTACCACTTTCAGCATTCTTCCCAATATGGATATTGGCCAATTATTAAGAAGTATCGCTGAGCTAGAAAAGCAAGTAATAAGAAAAATAGAAAAGATAATTTATAAAATTAATTCGCTGAATTCTGCTATTTTATTCAACAGAATTTCTTTAAAAGAGAGACTTCTTCCAAAATATTATTATATTAGTATTTTTTTTTTTTTATCATGGTCATCTTATCCGACTGGGTGGCTTTTATAATGCTGGTTTCCAGGTTGCATCGTTCCTCCTTATGAGTCCACCACTCTTCTCACTATGTATGCTGTTTCTAGTAGCACACTTTTGTGCAAGAATCCTAGGGCTACTTGAGTATCTAGCTTTTCCAGGTTCCTTTTCATGGATCTTGGGATCGTGACTAGTGTCCCTATAATTCTGGGTACAATTTCCACTGGCATAACACATATTCTTCGTATTTCTATTTTCAAGTCTTGATACTTATCAATTTTTTAACTTTCTTTCTTATCTAATCTGGTATCCCATGGTATTGTGACATCGATGAGTGATACTTTCTTCTTGGTTTTGTCAATCAACATCACGTCTGGACTGTTATGATACCATAGTCCCAAAGGATCTTTGCCTGATCGTTTTTGATCATATCCTGTTTTGTGTTTGTACCATTCATTACTGCACGCTAGCTGGTGTTTCTTGCACAGGCCCAGTGGAGGGCTTTTGCTACTGAATCATGCCTCTTTTTATACTAGTTCTGTGAAAGTGCAAGACATTCGCTGGCTATATGGTTCAAGGACTTGGTTTTCATATTGTCAATAATCCTGCATTATGGATGAGATTTTATGTTCCATCTTCGTGAATTTAGAGACATATCTGTTCTTGGAGAATCGAGAGTCTTGTGGCCTGTTTAGTCGTTCGCTTAGTAAGTCCCCTTAACTGCTCTGTGCATTGGTT